>NC_047103.1:107422319-107769706 GCF_902500255.1 Thalassophryne amazonica
TAGGTTCAAGGATGGGCTTTCAGCACTTGATGTCATTCATGCTTTGGAGCAGCATCCACTCCTATTCAAGACATGTATGTGCTCAAGTGTGGAAGAGCTGACATCCATAACACTGGACAATGTTTCTGTGTAGGCTCTCAGTTGTCCAGGTGGTTTCCATAGTAGAGAAGCTTGAATCTTCGACTGGACTGGGTTGCTTGACGCAAGGACGTTTCGCTTCAAATTGCAGAAGCTTCCTCAGCTAAAATTCTTGCTCTGGTGGTCTGACTTCTGTCTTGACTCTTGTAGAGAAGAATAATCAAGAAGTCACAAAAGCTGGAGTTTTAAACCTAACCAGACCCCTCCTACCGAGAGGCAGACTGCTATAGGCTGGTGACTAAACAATAGCTGTAATTAGCACCTATTGTGCTCTAGTTAACACCCTCCTAATGACAGGGCAGCTGTCCCTCTCCTGATGGCTCCCTTGACGACTCTGCTGATGACGTGAATGACTCATTACCATGAACAAAAGACTGAAACTGCTTTGACCTGAGTACCCCATTGTAAACAGGGGATAAAGCATGTCTCAGACCCCCTCCCCGGTTAAGGCTAGGTTTCAAACATTTCACAAAGAATGCCTCCTTGACCCCTCTCTCAAACCATTTCTTCTCTCTGGCTAATATTTTAACTTCCTTGTCCTCAAATGTGTGGTTAGTGTCTTTAAGGTGGAGATGAACTGCAGACTGAGGTCCACTGGCGCCCTCTCTGTGGTGCTGGTATAGCCTTTTGTGTAAAGGTTGCTTAGTCTCACCTATGTAGTGTTTGTTACAGTTTTCCTGACATCTGATAGAATACACTACATTGCTCTGTTTGTAACTAGGGATCCTGTCCTTAGGGTGAACTAATTTCTGTCTCAAGGTGTTAACCGGTTTAAAGTAAACTGGGATTTTGTGCTGTCTGAAGATCCTCTGTAGTTTTTCTCCTACTCCTGCTAAATAAGGGAGAGACATTCCTCTTCTTCTTGTCTCCGTCTCCTGTCTATCTGGTCTCTTTGTTCTCTGGGACTTCTGGACTTTGTCTAGGGACCATCGTGGGTACCCACATACTGTGAGGGCTTTCCGGACAAGTTGTTGTTCTTTAGCCCTTCCCTCTGCAGTTGTGGGCACCTGTAGGGCTCTGTGTTGAAGGGTCCTGATCACCCCGAGCTTGTGTTCAAGGGGGTGGTTTGAGCCAAAGAGCAGATATTGGTCAGTGTGAGTTGGTTTTCTGTAAACCCCTGTCTGGAGCTGCCTGTTCTCTCCAATCGTAACATCACAGTCCAAGAAGGCTAAATGGTTGTTTCTGGCATCCTCACTTGTGAACTTGATATTGGTGTCCACCAAGTTGATGTGTTCTGTAAAGTCCTCAACTTCCTGTTGCTTGATTTTAACCCATGTGTCATCAACATATCTGAACCAGTGTCTGGGAGAGATGCCCGTGAAAGATGTCAAGGCTGTCTTCTCCACTTGCTCCATGTACAGATTGGCCACAATGGGGGATACCGGAGACCCCATTGCACAGCCATGAATCTGCCTGCAGTAATTCCCCCTAAACAGGAAATACGTGGTGTTAAGACAGATCTCCTGGCAGATGTGGTCTGGTGTGAGTTTGGTCCTTTCAAGTAGAGACACATCCTCCAGCAGTCTCTGCCTCACAGCTGGACAGCCTCAGCGGTGGGGATGCAGGTGAACAACGAAGTCACATCAAAAGACACACTTGTTTCATCTGCCTCCAGCTGCAGGTCCTTGATCTTGTTCACAAAATCTTGTGTGTTCTCCACATGGTGTTCTGAGTTACCCACTAGAGGAGCCAAAATCAACTTGAGGTGCTTGGCCACATTGTACGTGATGGAATCTGTGCTACATACAATAGGCCTGAGTGGCACGTCCTGTTTGTGGATTTTGGGCAGTCCATAGATGCACGGAGTGGCATCCCCAGGGTACAGTCTGTAGTATGTCTGCCTGTCGATGAGTCCCTCTTTCTCCAGGTTTTGGAGGTAGCTATTGATTTTCTTCTTATAGCCGCTCGTGGGGTCTCTCTTCAGATGTTCGTATGTATTGGAGTCACTGAGCAAGTTGTTGATCTTGGCCTCGTAGTCAGATTTGTTCAGGACCACCGTGCATCTGCCTTTATCCGCTGGCAGGATAAGGATGCTTTGGTCCTTTTGCAGTGCTGACAAAGCTTTCCGTTCTTCTCCTGTGATGTTGGACGGAGGAGGCTTAGCACTGTTCAGCACTGCTGTGACTCTTAGTCGGAGGTCCCCAGCTTCTGACTCTAACAAACTGTTATGTTTAATGGCTGACTCTACTGCAGTGATGTTTAGGGGTCACTGAGAAATTTAGTCCTTTAGCGAGCACATCCTTTTCTGTCTGTGTAAGAACCCTGTTGGAGAGATTCTTTACCCAATTTTCCTTGTTGTCACTAATTTGTCTGGGTGTATCTTTAAAAATACTCCCACTGAAAGTACACCTTTTCTGCACTAAAAGGTTGTGAAACTTCCTGATTTGCTGCTCCTTACTTTTTAAATGCTCAGCCATTTGAATTTTAACTATGAACTTTGTGATTTTATTATGGGCCTCTTCCTCCACTAAAGTTTCTAACATTTTGTGCAGACTATCAAGATTATTTTGGAGGTCTAATATTTTAAAATGAAGCCTTCTAATTCTAAGACCCAAAATCCTCCTAAGGTAACTGTGCTGGATCTTTTCTGCTGTGTGACCTGCTTCTAGTGCCTTTTGCTTCATGCATTTGGGAATAACATTGTTTTGTTTGCATCTCAGGTTAAATCTTAAGTGGTTTCTAAAGTTAGCTATCTTTTTAGCAGTCTTTTCCAGCTTACGTACCAGTGCCAGGGCCTCATGCCCACAGTTGGTCGCAATGTTTCTAGCTGAGGAAGCTTCTGCGATTTGAAGCGAAACGTCCTCGTGTCAAGCAACCCAGTCCAGTCGAAGATTCAAGCTTCTCTAATAAACAACACTGGACAATCTTTTCCATGTTCAGCTCAGTGAACAAGGCACCACAAGGTGGCAAGAGGATAATAGAGTTCTAGCATTCTGGAGAGACTATCTCCTCGACACAGAAGGTTTATTAAAATAGCATGTCATAATATTGTTCCCATTTCTCTCATTTTATGAATGACAGCTAAAACAGTAATGCCCCCCCCCCACAGATAAACAAACTGGACTCTCCCTCTCGGACATCCTGATGTTCGCCACATGACTTGGGTCTCTGCCCCCATCTGGTTTTAAGCCAAGACCACAGCTGATATTTCAGAGGACGTCTCGATTCCCATGCAGCAGAACCTGTTCAAACACAATGGAAATTCCACTGTCAATGACATATGAACAGTTTAAGGAGGACATGGACTTTGGAATAAAAAGCTCGCCAGGTTTTGGACTGCACTAAATTGTTTTACCTGTTCAGTTCTGTTACAAATCAGCCAGTGTCTTCAGTGTTATATAAAGTTCAACACAGGTTTCCCAGATCTTTGGCTGCATTAGACCACTTTGTCTCTGAAGACCATCAAAGCATGACTGGAGATGCCGATCTCCACATGGATTGTGTGTTGCCTCAATCTGAAATGGCCGCAGTTCCTCCAGTGCAACTGGAAACCCACAGTTAGTTCCACCAAACCTAGTCATATGAGCAGGTACGTTACCATTCATGTATCACTTGTGGTTAATCTGTTGAGCTGAATTTAATCCTGTATAATGTTATCTGAGTGTGAGGATTTTGCACATCTTTTGATGATGTACTTTATTGTTCTTAAATTTTACACTGTTACGGTGCTTTCAAAATGTACAAGGATTTTGCACATCTTTTGATGTACTTTATTGTTCTTACATTTTATACTGTTACAGTGCCTTCAAGAAATATTCAGCCGCTTGGTTTTTCACACATTTTAATTTGTTTGACATTGCAAATACAAAAAGAAAATCAGACTTCTCAATGTAAACATTTCTAAAATGATCTTCCTCAAACTCAAAGCAAATCTTTACAATTTGATATAAATTAAAAATATAAAAGCCAATATGATGGGTTCCATTTTGTATCACCAGTTATACAGCTTCACGATGAAGTGGTATGTAGGAGGGTTTTCTTACGAAGCCCTGAAACTTTAGCTACAGACTGCCAGAAGGTACATCTGAGATGCAAGCCTAGATCTGATCTGTTTTGGTGAAAGAATATCCTCCGCTCTACTCCAAAATGAAGCTAACAGTGGTGATGCAAAATTGGCACTGTCTACAATTTCTCCATTCACAGCCACATAAGCCTATAACAACTTCTTGGTGTGTTAATGGTTTTCCTCACTCTTCTCCTTCTTGCACAGTCACAATTTTTGTAAGAACTGTCTGCTTCACATAGATTTACCATAGAGTGCCATACTGTTTGTATTTCTTCATAACTGATGTAAATAAAGTTCAAGACATATTCAGTGACTTGGAAATGCTGATGTATCTATCCCCACTTTGAAGAAAATTGGCAATAAAGCTGATTATTTACAGGTATACAAAAGCATTCCATAACTTAAGCTAGCCACCATCTTGGCTTTTTTATCCATCCATCCATCCATCCATTTTCTTCCGCTTTAGTCGGGTCGCGGGGGCAGCAGCTCAAGCAAAGCGGCCCAGACCTCCCGATCCAGACCTCCCACACCTTTTTTATTTTTAATTAATTGAAACCAGATTGTAGAGATTTGCTTTAAGTTTGAGTTTAAGGAAGATAATGTTGGGAAGGTGTCGTAGCACGGACCCACAACAGGGGGCGCAAAGGAACGGACAATGAATAAGCCAAAAAGTAACAATTTAATGTTGTGATAACACACAACTAAACACACAAAATCTGTAAAGTCAATTAACACCAGGTGACGTGTGGGCAGGCTCGAAGATAGAAGACCCCTGACGAGAGAGGAGCCGCGTCCCACACGGCTTCCACCACCAACGGTCTGAAGAACACCGGATCCGCCAAGTCCCGAGTCCCCAGGTGGCCTCTGTCTTCGGCTGTCGACCCTGGTACTGCTGGCAGAAAACAAAAACAGGATGGATGAGTGGGAATTCGTACACTCAGTAATCCACAGTCTGCACTCAGTTAGGAGGGAGCACCTCCACCTCCAATCACACACTCGTGCAGCTCCTGTTTAACCACTTATCTGATTGAAGTGTGAAGCGAAGCCGTCGCTGATCACACCAAACGCCAATCCCACAGATAAGGCAGACACAACAGGATAACGGCTGCAAAAGAAGTTCAGATTATCACTCAACGATTTGAGTCAGCAGAGAAAATTACCTCTTCGGTTGTTGATTTCTCGGCGAGGAGGTGGAGTCGCAGTCCGGCCTTTATGGTGATGGTGATGATGATGAATGAGTGACAGCTGGTGCTGAGGATGAGTGACAGCTGTCACTTCTTCTGGGTCTGGCGCCCTCTCGTGCTTGGAGCCCGCACTCCAAGCAGGGCGCCCTCTGGTGGTGGTGGGCTAGCAGTACCTCCTCTTCAGCGGCCCACATAACAGATAATTGTATAAATTTTTATATGGAGAAGTCTGATTTACTTTTTATATTTGAAATGACAAAATAAAAATGGGTGAAATACTGAGGGGTGAATACTTTTTCAAGGCACTGTATTTCAGGGAAGATGAAAAAAAAATTTAAAGCTGAAAACAAACCTGTGAGGTAGGTTATACATGACAGAGAGAAAACTAAGAGACTTTATGTCACATCAAAGGCTTTTGTTTGATGGATGATGTCACAGCCAATCAGAATCGACTATGTCACTAAACCCCGGCCCTAACCCCGCCCCTAACCCCGCCCCCACTATGATGTCACAGGCAATCAGAATCGACTGTCACTAAACCCTGCCCCTAATCCCGCCCCTATGACATCACAGCCAATCAGAATCTACTACATCACTAAGCCCTGCCCCAGCCCCCCTCTCCAAGCCCTGCCTCCAAGCTCTGCTTCCAAGCCCCGCCTCCCCGCCCCCTCCCACCAGGGTCTAATATTTTAATGTCCTTTTATTTCTTGAATTAAAGAATGATTAAAAAATACCTAGATCTTTTTTAATGTATTAATTAAAGAATTAACTAATTCTGAAATAATTAAACATAAATATCTAAAACAGCGTGTAATATATAGTACCCCTTTAATATTTTTTTATTCTTAAATTAAAGCATGTCCTTTTATGTTTTTTTAATTCCTCAATTAAAGAACGATTAAAAAATACCTGTATCTTTTACACAATTATGGGAGGTTTTCTTCAATTTACTGATTAAACGTGAATATTTTAACGCCCCTTTAATACGAGGTCTGTTAGAAAAGTAACGGACCTTTTAATTTTTTTCAAAACCTATATGGATTTGATTCATATGTTTTTACGTCACTCAAGCTTGAGCATGCGTGAGTTTTTCCACGCCTGTCGGTTGTGTCATTTGCCTGTGGGCAGGCTTTGAGTGAGCACTGCTCCACCCCTCTCGTCGTTGTTTCATTGCGAGGAAATGGCGGAATGATTTGGGCTTTTTTTTCCATCAGAATTTTTTCCGAAACTGTTAGAGACAGGCAGCTGGAAACCATTCGAAAAATTTATCTGGCTTTCGGTGAAAATTTTACGGGCTTCACAGAGAATAAGGAGTGTTACTACCGCTTTAAGGATGACCCACAATGGTGCACGGCGCGCCACGCTCTGAGCCGCCATCAAGAGGCAGAAACCACCACATAATTTCTAAACGGATGGCTCTGTGGATCCAGGACTGTCGTGTGCAGTTTCTCTGCTTATCACAAGAGCTGGACATCAGCCATTTTCCGGCAGATTTCACATTTAACAAGAGATTTTGTCATGGAAAGCTGTGCAGAGGCTTCGCGCATCACGACCAATTTGCTGATGAAGCGAGACAAAGGAACACCTCCGTTTCGGAGTGCCAGAGGACAAGTTGGGACATGCCCAGCTCTCCACAATTTCTCTTATACTCACTCGACTGGTAAGCACTGAAAGCCGAGATAGGCATGTCCCAACTTGTCCTCTGGCACTCCTAAACGGAGGTGTTCCTTTGTCTCGCTCCATCAGCGGCTCCGTCATGACGCGCGAAGCCTCTGCACGGCTTTCCATGACAAAATCTCTTGTTAAAAGTGAAATCTGCCAGAAAATGGCTGCTGTCCAGCTCTTGTGATAACCAGATAAATTGCACACGACCGTCCCGGATCCACAGAGCCATCCGTTTAGAAATGATGTGGTAGTTTCTGCCTCTCGATGGCGGCTCGGAGCGCGGCACACCATGCGCCATTGTGGGCCGTCCTTAAAGCGGTAGTAACACTCCTTATTCTCTGTGAAGCCCGTCAAATTTTCACTGAAAGCCAGATAAATTTTTCGAATGGTTTCCAGCTGCCTGTCTCTAACAGTTTCTGAAAAGATTCTGATGGAAAAAAAAAGCCCAAATCATTCCGCCATTTCCTCGCAATGAAACAACGACGAGAGGGGTGGACCAGTGCTCACTCAAAGCCTGCCCACAGGTGAATGACGCAACCGACAGGCATGGAAAAACTCACGCATGCGCACAAAGGTTCAAGCTTGGCTGATGTAATCACATGTGATTCAAATCCATATAGTTTTTGAAAAAAAGAAAAAGGTACGATACTTTTCTAACAGACCTTGTATTTTTAATTCTTAAGGATTTCTTTAATTTACTAATTACAGAAATATTGAGTTAGGATATAATTAAACATGAATATTTAAAACAGACTCTAATATTTTAATACCCCCTTTAATAATTTTTAATTCTTAAATTAAAGAAGGATTAAAAAATAACTGCCTCTTCAGTGTAATGGTGGGAGGGTTAAGTCTTTTGCAGCAAGAGCACCAGGCAAATACCCACTGAAGCTCCTCACCGAAACATAACCCCGCGACTGTAATACCTGTTTCAGAGGTGTGTGTGTGTGTGTGTGTGTGTGTGTGTGTGTGTGTGTGTGTGTGTGTGTGTGTGTGTGTGGCCTGGCAGGATGGCTGGGTGTCACGCCAGATGGTGGTTTTTTTTAGAGCAAAAGATTACCCGATCGAAGACTGTGGCGGGTCCGTTCGTTGATCGGGTAGATGCCGCTGGGGGCAGTTTTTTGAAGACAAAAAAACAAACTTTCTTCTCCGTCACGACCACCGTGAGAAGGAGTCTCCGCTCATTTTCAGCACGACAATTGAAGAGAGAAGACGTCAGGAGTCCACGATGGGTATAATATAGAATTAATTTGCGGTAAAAATTCCCTGGTCGTGAAAAAACCACGTTGTTTAATTAAGTTTTCTTGTCTTCGAGCAGAGTGCGAAAACCAGATCAGCTTTCAGGGTAAGCGATTTAAGTAATCTTTTTTTGATAGAAATGCATGTTTTTTTAAATGATGCTCATGGTCTGAAACAATGTCATTTTTTAGACAAAGCCACGCAGACGCTCCAGAGTGCATTTGGACCCGGTCTCAGTAATATATTTGAAATATTACAGAATATTAGTTTGGGAGACAGCTGCCTTTTTTTATTTTTATTTATTTTTTAATTCTAGAAATCAAGTCAGAGCCCCCTGAAGAAGTTCGAAGCCTGGAAGCCCCGACTTCATCACACAGATGTAAGTACACCGAGCGAAAATTAATTTACGTTTAAAACTTTGGAATAATAACCAGATTTTTTTCTGTTACAGCCCATGGAGAAGCGGGTCAGTGTCAGAGAACCGTAAAACGAACCTCAGAATTACATGGTAAGGAGCTGGTGTCATGTATTGTGTTTGCCCTCTATTGTAAATGTGGGGTTTTGGTTTTGGATTTTGTTGCTTTTCTGGCTGGGGGTGCTTTGCTTGGGTTTTTTCTGGTCTGTATGTCTCTTGGCTGCCTTCTCTGAGCTTGGTGGGGAGCGGTTCTTTGTGATTGGGTCACGTCTTGTTCTGGGTCTTTCTGCACCTTTTGCTGGGATTATTTAAACACCACTGGTTGCACCGGGTTTTTGCCTGATCGTTGTGCCCTGTGCCATTGTTTCAAGCTCTGTACCTCGCTCTGTCTAAGTCCTGCTTCCACCTTGTGTTTTGACTGCCTGCCTGTGTTTTTTGACCACGCCTTTGCCTGACGTTTTGGATCTGTTTGCTCTTAGACTGCCTTACTGCGTACCGTACCCAGCTAAGCCTCTCAGTAAACGCTTCCTTGAACCAGAGCTACTAAGTGAGTCCTGCATTTGTCTCCTGCCTTCTTTGTCTGACACTCCTGATAGAACGATCAGGCCAACAATGGAGACAGCGGACTCGGACCCATTCCAGCTGGCTGTTTGTCACCATAGCCGCCAGCTGCCAGAACAAGAGGACCGCATCACCATCTTAAGCACTGGTATCTCTGACGTGGCCAAAAGACAGGACACCTTCATGTCCTCAGTAAGCGCACAGATTAACCAGCTTGTAACCTCCCTGATGCCTCAGGCTCCGTCCAACTCGGCCTCTACCAACCAGCCGCCGACAGGACCGAGTGCGGGCCAGCCGTTGCCTACAGCTGCCCCTGTCGTCTGCAACCAGCTGTCTCGACCTGAGCATTTCTCCGGGGAATCCGGAGACGTCAAGTCTTTCCTTACACAATGCGACCTGCACTTCGAGTTAATGTCAGCAATGTTTCCGTCCGACAGGGCGAAGATCGCCTTCATCATAACTCACCTCACCGGCCGGGCAGCGGCGTGGGCCTCGGCAGAGTGGAGCAGGCAGTCTCCGTGTGGAATGCTCCAGGCTTTCAAGACCGCACTCCGCCAGGTTTTCCAGCATATCTCACCGGGCCATGAGGCAGCCCGTTCCCTGATGCGTCTCCGGCAGGGAAACAGACGTGTCGCCGACTACGCCATTGATTTCCGCATTCTCGCAGCTAAGAGCGAGTGGAACCCGGCCGCACTCCAAGACGTGTTCTTCCAAGGCCTGTCCACGCAGATCCAGGATCAGCTGATAGCCGTCGACCTCCCGGAACAACTGGACGAGCTAATCGCGTTAGCCATCCGCACTGATCGCCGGCTGGCGGATCTGCCCCGACGAGATGTGCGCGCCTCATCCCAGCTCTCGGAATCTTCATCTGCTTGTCACGTCGGGTCCTCGGCTTCCAGCTCCAGCTCGTCTCATGCAGCCTCAGAAGAACCGATGCAGTTGGGTCGTACCCGGCTGACCACCGAGGAGCGGCAGCGTCGGAGAGACCAGGGATTGTGTTTCTATTGTGGTCAGGCGGGTCATGTGGTCACTGAGTGCCAAGCCAGGGGTGCCCCCATGCGAACACAACGGGTACGCTGGGTGAGTCAATATTCTATTACTTCTGTCACTCCTCAAAACGTGATCACGGACAGGTTAATTTCTAATCATTCGTCATGTTCAGTTCCGATATTTATTGATTCAGGTTCTGACGCGAATTTAGTGCAATCTTCTCTCGCCAGGTCTTTACACCTCAAGCTTTACCGTCTCACACGGCCGCTGGTTATGCATGCCGTTGATGGTCATGTACTGGGTCACATCACCCACCGCACTCAGTCCGTTCAGTTGATCATAGCCGGTACCCATTCAGAAATGATAAGCTTTCATGTATTCGATAAAATGACTCACTCCGCCATTTTGGGGCATCCCTGGTTAAAAATACATTGTCCGATTATAAACTGGTCCGACGGACAAATCACTTCCTGGGGCTCCGCCTGTACGGGGCGCTGTTTCGCGATGTCCGTGAAGGTCGCTAATCCCTTTAACCCTGATTTGGCAGGCGTTCCTACTGAGTACCACGATTTATCCGAAGTGTTTAGCAAAGTCAAGGCAAAGTCGCTGCCACCACATCGTGCTTATGACTGTGCCATTGAGCTACTTCAGGGCACGAGTCCCCCACGGGGAAAACTATTTTCTCTGACCGGTCCTGAATGCATCGCCATGAACGAATACATCCAGGAATCCTTGGAGGCCGGTTTGATTCGCCCATCATCTTCTCCCGCAGGGGCGGGGTTTTTCTTTGTAGAAAAGAAAGATAAGTCACTCCATCCCTGTATTGACTATCGCGGGCTTAACGACGTCACTGTGAAGAACCGTTATCCCCTGCCCCTAATAGCTTCCGCGTTTGAGCTACTAGAAGGCGCCACTATCTTCACCAAGCTCAAGTCTCCGCAATGCCTATCATTTAGTGCGAATCAGACAGGGAGATGAATGGAAGACCGCTTTCAATACTCCCACTGGCCATTATGAATATTTAGTCATGCCCTTTGGCTTAACCAATGCACCTGCGGTATTTCAAAACCTGATTAATGACGTGCTACAAGATTTTTTGGGTAAATTTGTGTTTGTGTATCTTGATGATATTCTGATTTTTTCCCCGGATGCTGAAACACACTCTCGACATGTGCGTACCGTGCTTGAGACCCTGTTACGTAATCAGTTATATGTAAAAGCAGAAAAATGCGAATTTCACAAGTCCACTGTATCATTTCTAGGATTTATAATTACACCAGGGTCTAGCCGGATGGACCCAGCTAAGGTAGCCGCTGTGCGTGATTGGTCTACACCTAAGGATTGCAAGGAGGTCCAAAGGTTTCTTGGATTTGCAAACTTTTACCGAAGGTTCATTCGAAATTTCAGTGCGGTAGCTGCCCCGCTGCATAATGTCACCTCAGTACTCCGGCCCTTTTGCTGGACTCCAGAGTGTGAGGAAGCATTTCAGGTCCTAAAGAAACGCTTTACTACGGCCCCTGTGTTGCTCCTCCCTGACCCCGCCCTACAGTTTGTGGTCGAAGTAGACGCCTCCGACATAGGGATCGGTGCCGTCTTGTCTCAGGTCCATCCCATTGATCAGAAATTACATCCCTGTGTGTTTTTGTCCCGTAAACTGACTCCGGCTGAGCGTAATTATCACATCGGTGACCGCGAACTGTTGGCGGTTAAAGTGGCCTTGGAGGAGTGGCGCCACTGGTTGGAAGGGGCACAAGTGCCGTTTTTAGTATGGACCAATCATAAGAATCTCGAATATCTGCACTCAGCGAAATGACTCAATGCCAGACAGGCTAGATGGTCCATTTTCTTTAGTCGTTTTGACTTTGTTTTATCATACCGGCCTGGAACAAAGAACGGTAAACCCGATGCTCTCTCTTGTCGGGAAGAACCATCGGATGAATCGGCTGAACCGGGGTCCGTCTTGCCCGCATCCTGCTTCCTTTCAGTTCTTACCTGGGACATTGAGACCAAAGTCCGGTCCCCAATGCGCAGTATTCCTGTACCTCAGGACTGCCCTCTGGGGAGGCTGTACGTACCAGAGGGCCTCAGGGGGGAGGTGATTTGTTGGGCACATAGCAGCCATTTTGCTTGCCATCCAGGAATAGGAAAGACAGCCACAATCATCCGGGAAAGATTTTGTTGGCCTCGTTTACTCTCCAACGTCACAGCATATGTTGGGGCATGTACTACATGCGCTATGCACAAGGCGTCCAACCGATCACCAACCGGCAAGCTCCATCCGTTACCTGTCCCCACCTGACCATGGTCACACATCTCAGTGGACTTTGTTACCGGATTGCCTCCTTCCAAGGGACATACTGTAATTCTTACAGTGGTAGATCGTCTATCCAAGATGGCCCATTTTATACCGCTACCGAAGCTTCCTACAGCCAAAGAAACCGCAGAGGCCTTGTTAAACCATGTGTTCAGATTACACGGTTTCCCACAGGACATAGTGTCCGATCGAGGGCCCCAGTTTGTCTCACACTTTTGGGTGGAGTTTTGTCGTCTCCTGGGAGTCACCTCCAGCCTCACCTCCGGGTATCACCCTCAGGCCAATGGGCAGGCTGAGAGGGTCAATCAGGAGTTGGAAAAGGGACTTCATATTCTCGCCTCACAGCACCCGGCTTCCTGGTCATCTCAGTTAGTATGGATAGAGCTCGCACACAACTGTTTGCCATCTGCTTCTACCGGCTACTCTCCTATCCACGTATCACATGGGTTTCACCCTTCTTTGTTCTCTTCTACAGACTTGACCTCCCGGGTGCCCTCGGCCCTCTCCTTAATTTGCCGTTGTCGCCTAACCTGGAACATTGCTACGATCTTCGGCAACCTACAAAGAGGTGGCCGACAGGAGGAGGACCCAGGAACCGAGATACTCCCCGGGACAATGGGTTTGGCTCTCCACCCGGCATCTGTCCCTCCGAGGTCTGCTGAGGAAACTCGCTCCCAGGTTCGTGGGGCCGTTCCCCATCTCAAGGGTGGTTAATCCGGTCTCGGTGTGTCTGTGTCTGCCCCGGTCTATGAGAATTCATCCCACCTTCCACGTCAGCCAGGTCAAGCCTGCTCGGTCCAGTGTTCTGTGCCCTCCGGCCGTTCCCCCGCCTTCTGCCCGGTTTGTGGCCGGGGGTCCGGTTTTTACTGTGAGGCGCCTCGTGGGGTCTCGGCGGCGTGGGAGGGGGGTGCAGTACTTGGTGGACTGGGAGGGCTACGGGCCTGAGGAACGCTCATGGATCCCCTCTCGTTTTGTTTTGGATCCTGGACTGATCACGGACTTTCACGCTCAGCATCCTGGGTCCCCCGGGCCGTCAGGGGCCGGCTGTTGAGGGAGGGGTCCTGTCATGTATTGTGTTGGCCCTCTATTGTAAATGTGGGGTTTTGGTTTTGGATTTTGTTGCTTTTCTGGCTGGGGGTGCTTTGCTTGGGATTTTCTGGTCTGTATGTCTCTTGGCTGCCTTCTCTGAGCTTGGTGGGGGGGCGGTTCTTTGTGATTGGGTCACGCCTTGTTCTGGGTCTTTCTGCACCTTTTGCTGGGAGTATTTAAACACCACTGGTTGCACCGGGTTTTTGCCTGATCGTTGTGCCCTGTGCCATTGTTTCAAGCTCTGTACCTCGCTCTGTCTAAGTCCTGCTTCCACCTTGTGTTTTGACCGCCTGCCTGTGTTTTTTGACCACGCCTTTGCCTGATGTTTTGGATCTGTTTGCTTTTCTTGGACTGCCTTACTGTGTACCGTACCCAGTTAAGCCTCTCAGTAAACGCTTCCTTGAACCAGAGCTACTAAGTGAGTCCTGCATTTGTCTCCTGCCTTCTTTGTCTGACACTCCTGATAGCTGGAGTTTATTTATTTATTTTAAATATTTAATAACTAACGTTTTTTTCTCTTTTTTTTTCAGCTCACGCTGGTGGGAAAGCATCTATTTTCCACCGACACACCAAGCTCGAAGATATTCTGAGCTGGAATTAATTTCATCTTGCAACTTGTTGGAAAATGTGTATTCTGTTTTTTGTTTTTGTTTTTTTCTTATCCCGATGGAACGGGAGAATTCATTTTGAAGAGGTATATTAATTGATTGTTTTTTTAGGTAGATTCATCTTGGCACATTTTTTTTTTAAAGATGGAAGGAGAGAATTCAGACCGGGAGAATAACTTCGGACGGGTATATAAACGCTTCAATAATCGACTCAGCGGGGAGCGCTCCTGGAACAGATGGTCCATTAGCTGAGGTGTTAAATTCGCCGCCTCGAAATAACACCGAGTTCGGAGAGAGACTTTTAAGCCAAGTTCGTTTAACACCGCTAAATGAAGCTCTTAACAATTTGGCCGCTGAACGGGAATCGGAAGGACATTAACCCTCACATCATTTCTGCGATTAACGCATTAAATTCGCCGGTCCAGTCTGTGAGTGAAGATTGCCCTGATTCACCACACACCCCGCCTCGACATGAGTCCGGAGACAGAGTTTTAAACTGAGTACGCCTGACTCCTTTGAATGACGCCGTAAACCTCCTCGCTTGCGAAGTTAATCCTCACGTCCAGTCCGCGGTAGATGAATTAAACTAAATGCCTAACAACGCTTTTTCACCTTTAAGAAGTCCCTCCCCGTGCAATGCGTGCGGAGAAGATATTTTAAACAGAATGCGTTTAACTCCAATAAACACTGCAATCTCTGTTTTGATGGAAAGCGTCGATGATGCAGGAACTCGGTCTAGCTGCCATTCTCCTATGACAGGCGGTGGGGCTGCTAACGTCATCAGGAGACTGGCTTTTAACAATATCGAAATCAGGCAACCTCTAAATTTCCACCATGCTGATGAAATTCCCAACTACGCTGAATTTTATCGTAACGTCATTGGGACTCTTCAAAACTCAGTCAAAAAGGCTTTAACACACGCCAGGGTCGGGGACTTTATCCAGATGGAAATTCGTGGGGACTCATTTTACAACGAGGCTGCTTTGATCAGCTCATATAATGATGGAGCCGATGTGACAGCCTTCCAAAATCTGCTAGAACAATTGATACAATCGAATTCCAGTGTTTTATCCGACGACTCTCTGGAATTAGTGGTCCAAGTCATCCGCAACCAGAATGGTGCAGGGAAACGCAGAATAGATGACCTCCTCCATCACGAGGTTCTGAAGAAAAAAATCCAAATGCCTTAATATCGTGTATAATCCTGACTTTGAAACGTATGTCAATAATGACGGGGAACACGTACCATTTTACATCAGCGCTGTAACAAACACTGGGGATTTTTGGAGCGCGTGGGGGTCAGACTGCGTAGCCCGGTTCTTTAAACATTTTAGAATGAGAAAATTCAAAGAATACTTGTTCATCACTCACAACTCAAAAGGTTTTGACGGCTATCTGCTTCTAAAGTATCTAGTCGAGCAAGGCGTAACCCCCGCTGTGATTATGACCGGGAGTAAACTATTACTCATGACAGACGCCATCTTTAAACAGATATATATAGACTCGTTATCTTTCCTCACAATGCGCTTGGCTCAAATGCCGAAAGCCATGGGAATCCAGCTGAAAGACGAAATCGCATGAAAAGGTTACTTTCTGCAGCTGTTCAGTTCAGAAAAAAATCTGAACTATGTCAGCCTATACCCTGACTCTGCAGCTTATGGGGTCGTCAATATGTCAGAGGGAGAAAGAGAGGAATTTAACGCGTGGTACATGAGCAAAAAAAACGCAATTTTCGATTTTAAAGCCGAGCCCGTAATGTATTGTGATAATGACACAAAAATCCTGGCTGCAGCCTGTTCCAAGTTTATGTCAGAATTCATCGCTGAAACATGCGCGGACCCATTCACCTGCGTCACAATTGCCTCAGCGTGTATGAAAGTCTTCCAAACTAACTTTCTTGCTCCAAAAACGCTGGTGATCCCCTCTGCCGACAATTACTGAACGATGCATAAAAAATATTCGGACGTTGCCGTGCAGTGGTTAGAATGGGTTTCTGAGGCGCAAAACATAGCCATCGATCACGCTCTAAACAGGGGTGAGAAAAAAATAGGGTGTTATTATGTTGATGGGTATGCTCAGATTGACGGGCGGATAAAAGTGTGGGAGTTTCTCGGGTGTTTTTACCATGGGTGTCCTTCATGTTTTACACAGCACAAAATAAACCCGCTCACAAACACCTCATTTGGAGAGCTCCATGCCGCATGTCAGGAAAAAATAGCCTTTCTGCGGGCTATGCCGGGCGTCACCCTCAGCGTAATTTGGGAACATCAGTGGCTTGAAATAAGGCAGAGGCATGACAGCGTTCGGCGTTTCCTCAGCCGCAGGGGGTTACCGGCTCCCCTCGAACCTCGCGACGCTTTATACGGAGGTCGGACTTGCGCGTCCCGTCTGAGGTACACGGCTAAGCAAGATGAGAGGGTCTATTACGTCGACGTGACCTCGCTGTATCCTTACATTAACGTAAATTCATATATCCCACGGGGCATCCGGAAATTATTGACAGAAATTTCTGAGACCCCAGGACTTATTTCGGCCTCATCAAAGCCGTCGTGTATCCGCCCCGGGGGCTAAAATTCCCCATCCATCCGCACAGAACTCCTCATGGTAAACTGGTGTTTACTCTGTGTTGCACCTGCGCTGATGAAAATAATCAAGCAGGAGTGTGCACACACAGTCAGCAGCAGAGAGCTCTGTCTGGGACTTGGACGACCCCGGAATTCCACAAAGCTCTGGATACAGGCTACATTGTAGCTAAGATTTTTGAAGTCTGGCATTTTGAGGAAAAAAGTGATAAAATCTTTGAGGGGTACATAAACACCTTATTAAAACACAAGCAGGAAGCCTCCGGTTTCCCTCCTGAATTTGATAAAGACCCCGAGAGCAGAGAAAAATATATCACGGACTACTGGCTGAATCAGAAGATTCATTTAGATCCAGAAAAAATCACTCACAATCTTGCAAAACGACAGATGGCTAAGATCTGCCTCAAAGAATTCTGGGGGAAATTCGCCCAGAGGTCAAATCTGACACAGAACGCGCTCATGAAAAAAGCTGACGAGCTGTTCAGGTATCTGTTTTCTGAAGAGTATGAGGTCACTTATCTAAAATTCCTCAGCAGTCAGGTGGCTACGGTTCAATGGAGGTACGGCCCGTGGTACGTCAGCCGACCGGGTAAAGCCGTCAATATTTTCATCGCCGCATTTACAACGGCGTACGTGCGTTTGACCTTGTACTGTTTTATGGAGGCTGTGACAAATCCTGACAGGATTCTGTTTTATGATACCGATAGCCTGATTTACGTTTGTAGGCAGGATGAAACCCCGCTGCCTACCGGTAATTATCTGGGTCAGCTCACCGATGAGTTACGCTTATAAAACCGCAGGAGGTAAAACGGTCATGCGTGTGAAGGGGATCACTCAAACCCATGAGAGCTGTCAGAAAATAAACTTTGACAGCGTCAAAGATCTGGTCGAGGGTTATATAAAAGACCCCGCCCTCGCAGCATCTATCAAAACACCGCAGCAGGGAATTAAACGTCATAAAACCAGTTTCAGTCTGACAAATGTGTCATTTCAAAAATCCTTCAGGGTGGTGTATGACAAGCTGCGTCTTTTAAAGGACGGGGAAACCGAGCCGTTCGGGTTTTTTGAAACATGTCTCACTCTGGAAATACAGTGGAGTTTGACCCCAGACTTCAGCCCCCATTCTCCTGTCTCATCGTTGGACCGAGTGGTTCGGGAAAGACTGTGTTTGTGAAAACATTGCTGGAAAATTGTAGCCACGCTATGAGATATGTGCCTGACAACATTGTATGGCTGTATACGTCTGAACAACCTCTGTATTCTGAACTGAAGGTGAAGAATAAAAATATTAATATATTAAGAGGACTGCCTGACTCGTTTCTGGACGACAGCCTTTTCCCTGAGGGTCAGAGCCATCTGGTTATTTTGGACGATCTCATCTTTCAAGCAATGGATCATCCTGAAGTTGTAAGAATTTTTACCCAGTACAGACATCATCGGAATATGAGCGTCATCATGATCACACAGAACGTGTTTCATAAAGGGAAATACAGTCGAACCATCAGCCTGAATTGTAATTATATGGTGCTGTTTAAAAACCCCAGAGACAAGTTACAGATGAACATTCTGGCTCAGCAAATGTTTCCCGGCAGAAAACAATTTTTTTTGGAGGCTCTTGATGATGCTACGAGCGGACCTTACGGGTATTTATTACTGGATTGCACGCAGGAGTGTCCAGATCAGTTCAGACTGAGATCGGGATTACTCCCGCACGAGTGGCCCGCGGTTTATTTACAGAAAGATAAACGGATATGAGCTCTCTTTTAAAAAGGAACGCCCCCGCTCTTAAAACGCTAATCAAAGCTGGGGCGAGGTAGCGGCAGCACATCTTGAAGACGTGCAGGCCGAAGCTTCTGAAAACTTTATCCGAGATCGCTTTGAATATATTAAAGGGGAATATCGCCTTGAGCGACGTGCCTTGAAAAAATGAAAAAGAGTTTTACGTCTTCTGGCCGACAGAAAAAACAGTTACAAAAGGAAGCAGGGAGCGCTGATTCAGACGGGCGGCTTTCTCCTGCCTCTGCTCGCCGCGGCCCTGCCCACTATAACGAGTCTAATACTGCCCAGAGGATAATGGCCTTCAAAGCGGCACAAAAGATGTTTTTACTGACTCCTCAACAGCTGCATCAACTCGGCCATCCCGTCCAGCCGAGCGGAAATAGCATCAAACGGCCGAAAATGATTTAGACTCGCAAATGCGAGCCGTGCTGGAGGAACGTACTCACTCCCCTTATGAAAAAATTAAAAAGTATGAGGCTTTGCTGCAGTGTTATTTAAATCTGATCAAACAGGGGGAACTTGAGTCGCATGTTTCAGCCCCGCAAGAGACGCGTCACTAAACAACCTGAGGAGGAGGAGGAGGGGGAGGTGTGGGATGAGACTGTCACAGAGGTCCTGAAGAACATTCCCTCCAGAGATCGTAGGAACGCTGAATATATTATGAGGAAACTGTCAATGGGTGATACGCGCTGGAGTCCCCCCTACAGGCTGGGAGAAGTTCCTCAATACTTTACAGGAGCAGAACATTCCAGTGGCGTGCGTATCAAACCCGCAAGCCCGCGAACAGTTTCAGAAGCTTAAAAAAGGACGGAGCAGCTCACCGAATGAAATCCTTCTTTCAAATAAGTCGCCGGCCAGGAAGAAACTTAAGAAAAAAAAAGACTTCCAACGCTGGGAAGGTTTCTCGCCATAAAAGGAGGACGTGCGTGTCAAATAAAAAAAACTGAGTGGATATTATGATGAAGATTTTTTAATAAATTACCGTCAGACATGTTTTTTCTACCTTGTTACTAATAAAACACCGACTGAAACTAATCACCGGTCTTCATCACTTTTAATCGGCAGATGGTTAAAAACAACTTTCAACATCAACACTTCTGTATATAATAACAACGTTTTAAATTATGCAAACGCGATGAAACTTTAAAGGTATGTTCGGGAGACCATTTTCTACACATCTGGAACATTTTTTCACAAAAAACACATAAAAAAATCAAAGGTCAAAGGTCATCGCTTCATTCTGCGCTTAATAACAGCGCATCAAAGCGTGCAGATGGGAAAAAACTTTAAAGATATGATCGGGAGGCCACTCTCTCACATCCAACTCGTTTTCAGGCGAAAAAAGATAAAAAAAATTTAGGATCAAAGATTAACACTAGCCGTGACCATTTTTAAACGCGTGCAAACGCGATAAAACTTTAAAGGTATGTTCGGGAGACCATTTTCTACACATGAAGAACAGTTTTTCACAAAAAACACACATTAAAAAAACCAAGGTCAAAGGTCAATGCTTCTTTCAACGCTTAATAACGGCGTTTTAAATTATGCAAACGTGATGAAACTTTAAAGGTATGTTTGGGAGGTTGGCCTAAGACAGGGGTTACATTTTCACGCAAAAAAAAAAACATAAAAAAAAATTTAGGATCAAAGGTCGTGGCCGTGACAGAAAAAATCACTCACAATCCTGCAAAACGACAGATGGCTAAGACAGGCTGTGACAATATTTAAACTCATGCAAAGGCCCTGCTAGCTGGTTACAGGAGGTATTGCACCTTTTCTTAAGGCAATAACGATATCTTTTCACAAAATCAGAAACCAAATCATCATTTGCGATAGTATTTTCGGTGTATAAAGACAGCACATCTTGGTACGACTTCCCGACAGCTCTGTTATACAGATAATACACGCAGTGTTGTCCGCATACGTCCGATAGCTCGTGTTGAAGCTGTTTGTTGTGATACAGAATGTTTTTAATGCCGGGGTGATTCTCCAGATACTGCAGGATGCTTGTAAGATAGTATTCAAAGTCGGGGGTGAGGCCGAACGAGTCAAAAAATGTAGGTTGACCATTTTTTTCAACGGTGACCGCTAACCAGTGTTCCCCCGGTAAATGTCTCGGGTGGGTGTTTACAATAAAATATACGGGAGGGTTCGACTTGATCCGGAATAACTCGTCAGACGCGAAAACACCGACGAACAGGTCTCCTATTAAGCCCCTCATAACAGCATCCAATTCCAGGGTGTTCATCAGTAAAAATCCACGAGGACCTGCCGCTTGGAATTAATTTCCAGGAGAGAATCGTAACACGCGTACACTATCAGCATGGTGGGATGCGGAGTTGTGACTCTGAATCTCATCTCAAGTCGCAGGGTCCCTGTCGAGACAAGGCTCAGAGCCCCCCTGTCCTCCTCCGGGTTTAAATTGAAGACGTACAGGGCGTAACTGTGTGCAAAATCCCCCGGTCTATACAGAGAGGTAGGTCCTTGAGGTGTCTCCCCGTTGCCGTGTAGAGATGGTAAAACTCCCTCACAGAGAGTTCGTTGTTAAATTCAGGCTGGAAAGCTTTAGCCGGCAGCTGTCTCCCATTTTGACTGAGTGCGAGGTACTCCAGGTCATAGTGTGCAAAATCAAACGGGGACAGATCTCTTCTCCCGCTGAATGCATTGTGATTCACCATACCCAGAACCACATATTTGGGCATGGTTCCGAAAAACAGGTTCTCCTGGTTGCATATCCTGGAATGGCTGGGGATCACGTAAGTCTTAACGTTGATTCGTGATAACGGGTACACGGCGTTCCCTTTCATGAGAGCCGCGGAGTGACCCAATCTCTTTGCAGGGGATACGGAGACTTTCTTAACGAATAGGGAAGCACCCAGAATTTTCAGCTTGAAAGTAGAGGCCGCCAGCCCCATCAGGCAGAAATCATTGCTGGCTCGAATTAATTTAGCTCTTAGATCAACATTAGTCAGAAGAAGCCTCTCGCAAAAAAATATGTCCGCATGCAGCGGGCCCTGAACTTGAAATTCACGCGATTTGGCGCTAAAGCGTGCTCTGGTAACGAGGCCTTTATTTGGGCCCACGTCATCCACGATGGTCGAATTGTGGTGACCCGGGGTGTCTTTGTAAAACAATCCAGCTGTGAACTGTGATTTCAATGAAGCGGGCGAAAAGTTCAGCAGCGTCTCAATCATAGCCCTGTACGGGTGCATCACGCTGGACTGGGAAATTAGCCGGTCACTCAGAGTCACGTCGACTTGCGAGAAAATCGTGTTGAGAGGGTAATTTATTACCCCCACCCCCACGCGGGCGTCATTAGCCAGGTCAGTCCCGTCAGCGTTTGTAATTTTCAATCACAGATAAAGCATCGTATTATTGAGGTCTAAATACCTCTCACTGTCTCCGGGGATAAAAAATTCGATAGGGCCCGTGTCCGTCAGTGCTGATACTGGACTGACCTCGACGTATTGGCTTTGCTCGATGGACAGCTGGGTCCCGGGGACAGCAAATAAATCCAATTTGCTCTTGGTACATTCTGTTCTGAATTTTCATTGCCAATTTTATTATCCTCTCATGCGTCGGAGGGCTCCCAGTAGAGGAACCATACACTACTTTAGGTCGAGTACAATAATTTACTTCTCGAAATAAATAACAGTGAAATTACCCTACTTAAATTACCCTACTTAATTATACCCTAATTAAGGTCCTAAAATAAACATTATTGCGTTTCCAAAGTCTAAGAATAACCTTAATAGCATATCATCTTATACCTGTCTGAGAAATCTCAGGTACATTTCTCACAAGTATCCCCAACCCAGAATGCGTTTAGCACACACTGCGCACTTTAGCCACTTATTACCCTTTATCCCATCAGCCGGGCATTCTTTCTACGGTGCCTGGGGTGTAGAATCATCTCAGGAACATCTCACCGATCATCGCGTCACCTATGGATACCGTGCTCCGATTGAAAGGTGTTAATGGCGATTACCCTTTATCCCATCAGCCGAGCGTTCTCTCTAAAGTGCCTGGGGTATTTTTTTTTTGGTAACCTTTCCCCCGCATTTCAGAGTGCAGAGCGTCAATGATAATCAAGCTGATACATTTTCTCTTGTATTTAAAAATTCAGATCATTCACTTAAACTCTGCAACAAGGGATTGCATATACTGTACTAGTACATAATATTTTCTTTTTCATCAATCATTCCATCATTTTCCCCCCGGGGTGTTTGCGTTTGTTCCCCCAAACCCCCGAACTAGTAAAATTAGGCTTATCTAAAAACCAATCAAACCAAAACCATTTAACAATTCAAATAAATATATTATAAACTTAGGCTTATAAATTTGATCAAATACAATACATCAATAACTTAAATCATATAGGTTTATTAACCAAACGAAGTACTAACTTCCTAAATCACAATACGCTAAAATATATAACAAACACAATCGTTACTCTCTTTGTCCTATAATTCTTTTGAGTATTTCTTTGGCCTAACCTAAAATTAGGCTTAGTTATAACCCTTTATAACTACCTTAATTACTTACATCCTGTATTAATATATAGTTGAACTATCAAAAATGATTACACCACACCTCACACACGAATGTGGTATTTTTAAACAATTTACCATTTTATTCATTTTTAATAAAATTTTTACACAAATAACCTAAAATCTGGCTTAATTCTATAACCTTAATTTATCGAGTTTAACCATTTTTACCCAAAATCTTCTAGATCTTTTTTATGTGACTTGTTTATATCTTGTACTGGTGCATAGATCCCCCACCCCTTTAGCAGCCCACAACAACCCTTAAACCCTACACCCATCATAGACTACCTTAATCCTATATACTCCAAGGACTTCCCATCACACATTCCATTAAAATCTTCCTAAACTTTAAATGCCTATTTCCCTACTTTTACCAATAAGCATATTAAATCCTATATAACCCTAACTGTAAAAATTTGGTCCTAGTTTTATTATCAACTTTTACTAAGATTATACATGCAAATCTCCATCCACCAGTGAGAATGCCCATAACCCTAAAAGACTAATGGAGCAGATATCAGGCACGCACCTGCAGCCCACAACATCTTGCTTAGCCACACCTCCAAAGGACACAGCAGTAACTGATATTAGGCAATAGGTGAAAACCTGATCTAGTTATAGTAAATATAGTTAGTCAAATTCGTGCCAGCCACCGCGGTTACACGAATAACTAGAGTTGATAAACCCAGCACAAAGGGTGGTTAATTTACAAACAGATAAAGTCAAATATACCCACAGCTGTATAAACCTAAATAATAGTAGAAGCCCAATTCAGAAAGAAACTTTATTTCTTTGACACCACGTAAACTACAGCACAAACTGGGATTAGATACCCCACTATGCTTAGTCGTAAACTTTGTTACCACCAGGGCACTACGTGCTACCGCTTAAAAACCAAAAGACCTGACGGTGCTTTACTCCACCTAGAGGAGCCTGTTTCATAACCGATAATCCATGTTTTACCTTACCCTTTCTCGCATTCAGCTTATATACCGCCGTCTTCAGTCTATCTTAAAAAGATCAACACTAGGCATAGTTTAATTTCCTTCAGAACGTCAGGTCGAGGCGTAGCCTATGAAAGGGTGCAAAATGGGCTACATTCCCTTCCAGGGAATATGAAATAAGCACTGAAAAATGCTTAAGAAGGAGGATTTAGAAGTAAGTAAGCTTAGAATAGCCTACTGAAACCAGCCCTAAAGCATGTACATACTGCCCGTCACCCTCTCCATCTAATTACTAATCCTAACATAAACCACACTCAAAAGGATAAGGGGAGGTAAGTCGTAACAAGGTAGGTGTACTAGAAAGTGTACTGAAAAACAAAGTATAGCTAAAACAAAGCATCTCCCTTACAATGAAAAGATGTCCTCTAATCAGGACTACCTTGACACGCCCAATTGCTAGTCGAAACATATACACATATATAATCACATAAATAACCTAAAAACACTAACAAAATATTTACCTCTTTAGTATAGACGATAGAAAAAGCTAAACGAACTATAGAAAAAGTACTGCAAGGGAATGCTGAAAAAGAATTGAAATAAATATATCAGCACTAAAAAGTAGGCCTTAACCCCCGTACCTTTTGCATCATGGACTAGCTAGTCTAATAAGCACAGACCTCCTTCAGTTTCATCCCCCGAAACTACATGAGCTACTTCAGGCCATCAATTTTAAAGGATTATCCTAATCTCTGTGGCAAAAGAGTAGGAAGAGCCTCAAGTAGAGACGACACATCTACAGAATGTAGTGATAGCTGGTTGCTTAAGAAATGAATAAAAGTTCAGCCTTGTAAACCTTAACTTCACCTGTAGATCCATAAGACTTACAAGAGTCATCAAATGGGGGACAGCCCCTTTGATATCAGAAACAACTGCTAAGCAGGATAAAGTTCATAATTTATAATATTATCATTAGAGTAGGCTTAACACCAGCCACCTTAAGAGAAAGCGTTAAAGCTCAAACCATTAACACCAAATCCCGATAAATTAACTTACTCCCCTTAACCTATTAAGCTACACCACCCTGTGGTAAAAATAATGCGAGTATGAGTAATAAGAGGCACATGCCTCTCCTCGCACCACTGTTCATCACCCCCGAACATCGACTGATACTTATTCGGCCTCCCACCAGAGAGCATTAAAAACTATATAAACTACTAGATAACTTATTTTACTAAACCATAAAACCTACACAGGCGTGCATCAAAGGAAAGATAAAAAGAAAGTAAAGGAACTCGGCAAACAAGAATCTTGCCTGTTTACCAAAAACATCGCTTCTCGAACTTATAAGAAGTCCCGTCTGCCCTGTGATAATATTTAACGGCTGCAGTAACATAACTGTACAAAGGTAGCGTAATCACTTGTCTTTTAATTAAAGACCTGTATGAATGGCATCACGAGGATTCAACTGCCTCTATTTTCCCGTCAATTAAATTATTCTCTTCATGCAGAAACGAAGATTCTTCTATAAGACGAGAAGACCCTATGGAGCTTCAAACAGACCAAGAATATTCACAAACCCATATTCACTTAAAATCTGCTTTTGGTTGGGGCGACCATGAAGAACAACACAACCCTCATAAGGAATGAACCTCCTAAAACACGAACGACAGTTTTAATTAACAGAATTTCTGACCATCAAGACCCAGTACAACTGATTAATGAACCAAGTTACCCTAGGGATAACAGCGCAATTTTCTTCAAGAGCCCCTATCGACAAGAAAGTTTACGACCTCGATGTTGGATCAGGACATCCTAACAGTGCATCCGCAGTTAAGGGTTCGTTTGTTCAACGATTAAAGTCCTACGTGATCTGAGTTCAGACCAAAGCAATTCAGGTCAGTTTCTATCTATAACTTGCTTTTCTTCAGTACGAAAGGACCAAATAAAGAAGGCCAATAAAACATTTAAGCCTTATCCCTAAACAATTAATTAACCTAAAGTGTTAACAAGACATTAACATAATACTCGAGACAATGTTAAGGTAGCAGTATGGGTGATGCAAAGGGCCTAAGCCCCTTCAAAAGAAGTTCAACTCTTCTCCTTAACTATGATTACTATAATTAATTTATTAACTCTTATTATTCCAATTCTTCTAACCGTAGCATTCCTAACCTTAGCCGAATGAAAAATCCTGGGCTACATACAAACTCGAAAAGGCCCAAACATTGTAGGACCCTATGGAATACTACAACCTATTGCAGACGGAGTAAAACTATTTATTAAAGAACCAATTAAACCTTTATCCTCCTCCCACTATCTCTTTCTCCTAACCCCCATACTTGCGCTGTCATTAGCATTACTATTATGAACCCCTATCCCTCTTCCAACCCCCACAATCAACCTTAATCTCCCAGTACTTCTTATCCTTGCCCTCTCCAGTCTTGCAGTCTACTCACTCCTAGGTTCCGGGTGAGCCTCCAACTCTAAATACGCCCTTATAGGAGCCCTACGAGCCGTTGCTCAAACCATCTCCTATGAAGTCGTCTTAGCTTTAATTCTACTTAACCTACTTCTTATAACAGGGAACTTTTCCCTAGCAAGCTTCAGCGTAACTCAAGAAAAAATACCCTTTTTCCTATCCGCCTGACCCCTCGCAATAATATGGTTCACCTCAACCTTAGCAGAAACCAACCAAACACCCTTCGACCTAGCAGAAGGAGAATCCAAACTAGTCTCTGGGTATAATGTAGAGTATGCAGGAGGACCATTTGCCTTATTCTTCCTAGCCGAATATTCCAACATCCTTTTAATAAGCACCCTCACAACAATTTTTTTCCTGGGCACTACCCACTGACCTCTCATACCAGACATCTCTACACACCTTATTATAACCAAAATACTTATTATCTCCCTTTTATTCTTGTGAGTCCGAGCATCCTACCCTCGATTCCGTTATGATCAACTTATACATCTCACATGAAAAACCTTCCTACCCCTTACACTAGCATTACTTCTACTTAATAATTCACTAATTAATACACTACTAGGCACTCCCCCTATAAGACTTGTAGGACATAAACCCACATCTCCTGTATGCAAAACAGGCACTTTAATTAAGCTAAAATCTTTATACTAGATGAGCAGGCTTCGATCCCACAACCTCTTAGTTAACAGCTAAGCACTTAAACCAACAAGCATTCACCTAGGCTCCCCCGCCTGGGGGGAATGAAGGCGGGGGAGCCCCCCGGGGCAAATAAGGGGAGGGACATTCCTCTGTGGACAAATTTACAATTTGCCACCTATCTCGGTCACCTTACTAGAGCCCTAGTAAAAATTATATCGTTTTGTCATAACGAAGTTGTAAGTCAAAGCCTTACGAGCCCTACATGCCTCTAGCCGCCCAACTTAGTTTTCAAGATGCTACATCCCCTCACATAGAAAAGTTATTACTCTTCCATGATTCAGGCTTAATTGTAATTATCTTTATTAGCTCTTTTGTACTTTATATTTTATTCACCTTAACCTCTACTAAAACCTATAATAAATTCATTCTAGACTCTGATGTAGCTGAAACAGTCTGAACTATAATCCCCGCCCTAATTCTTATTTCATTGGCCCTTCCATCCCTACGAATCTTATATCTAATAGAAGAACTAAACTTTCCTTCTTTAACTATTAAAGCTGTTGGTCACCAATGGTATTGAACTTATGTATATACTGATCAAAACAATTTAGAGTTCTCCTCCTATATAATACCAACTAACGACCTAATACATGGAGAGTTTCGCCTTTTAGATGTAGACCACCGTATGGTTATACCTTTTAAAACTCCTGTTCGACTCTTAATTACAGCAGATGATGTAATTCACTCTTGAACCGTTCAAACCTTAGGGGTTAAAATAGATGCCGTTCCAGGACGACTAAACCAAACAGCAATAGTAGCATCACTTCCAGGAGTTTTCTATGGTCAGTGTTCTGAAATCTGCGGCGCAAATCACAGCTTTATACCAATTGTTGTTGAAGCCCTACCTTTACAGTACTTCAAAGACTGAGTAGAGACTCAAAGTGAGTCCTAAATATAAGTCTTAACCGAAACTATGCCTAAGCAATGCCTCAACTTAACCCGAACCCCTGATTAAAATACCTCCTTTTTTCTTGAATTGTTTTAATTATCCCTATAACTTTAATTATAATAAGCACTTATATTAACATACCCAATCTCTCTGAAAATAAAGAAAACTCAGCTCACTGAACTTGAACCTGGACATAGTGTTAACTTAATACAAGCCTAATGACTCTTCCATACTTCCTCCCCTATTCTACTCTAGTTTTAAAATTAATTATATATTAACCAATTGTCCATACATGAATCTTTTTGACCAATTTGAAAGCCCACTTCTTATAGGCCTTCCGTTAATTATTATTGCCCTATGCTTTCCCTTACTTATTATTAAACCTAAATCCTCTCGTTGAACAAAAAAACGCTTCACCACAATTCAAATATATTGAATTAAACAATTTATTATTCAACTTATACAACCTATTAATAAGCCAGGACATAAATGAACGCTTCTAAAACCCTCTTTTTATTCCTAATTTCCATTAATACTTTAGGCCTCCTCCCTTTTACCTTCACCCCAACCACACAATTATCAATTAACCTTGGCTTTGCTGTTCCCTTGTGAATGGCCACAGTCCTAACAGGGTTTTGAAATGATAGCACTAAAGCCTTAGGACACTTACTGCCCGAAAGCACACCACCTCTTTTAATCCCTATCTTAGTGATTATCGAAACAGTAAGTCTACTTATCCGCCCATTAGCCTTGGGCGTCCGTCTTACAGCTAACCTTACAGCCGGACATCTACTTATTCACCTCATCGCTACCGCAACCTATAAACTCCTAACAATCTCTATATTAACTGCTATATTTACCCTAATCCTCCTCGCCCTCCTCTCATTGTTAGAAATTGCTGTTGCTATAATCCAAGCGTATGTTTTTGTTCTTCTTCTAAGCCTATATTTACAAGAAAACGTTTAATGACTCATCATGCACATGCATTCCACATAGTTGACCCCAGCCCATGACCGCTTACAGGCGCCTCATCCGCCCTCCTCCTGACAACAGGCTTAATTATATGATTTCACTATAATTCTTCTAAACTATTACTTATAGGCTTAATTCTTCTTCTTCTTCTCACTATATATCAATGATGACGAGACGTTGTACGAGAAAGCACATATTTAGGTCACCATACACCTCCAGTCCAAAAAAACCTACGTTATGGCATAATTCTATTTATTACATCAGAAGTCTTCTTTTTCCTGGGGTTCTTCTGAGCCTTTTTCCACTCTAGCCTTGCTCCAACTCCTGAAATCGGTGGCCATTGACCCCCAACAGGTATTATACCCGTTAACCCATTCGAAGTTCCCCTTCTTAATACTGCTGTCCTACTCGCTTCTGGTGTAACCGTAACATGAACACATCATAGCTTAACTCAAGGGAATCATAAAGAAGCAATTCAATCTTTAACCCTTACCATCCTTCTAGGCTTTTACTTTACCCTTCTTCAAGCTATAGAATATTATGAAGCGCCTTTTACAATCGCAGATAGTGTTTATGGTTCTACATTTTTCGTTGCCACAGGATTCCACGGCCTTCACGTAATTATCGGCTCAACATTCCTTCTAGTTTGCCTATTACGACTAATCAACTTCCACTTTACTACAACACACCACTTTGGCTTTGAAGCCGCCGCTTGATACTGTTATATTATAAAAGTTATAATATAACTTTTATAACCTGATAAAGTTCAAGGCTCTCTTGTGCTTTAAAGATAGAAGTATCATTTGGCCTTAGGAGTCAACTCCCTTGGCGCAACTCCAAGTTAAAGCTATGAATAATCTCCCACTTACACCATCATGTTTCCTAATAATATTTGTTATCCTTGTACATCCACTTCTCCGCCCACAAACCCCTAACGCCCAGCTTCCCCTCTTAATTAAAAACACGGTAAAAACCACTTTCTTTATCAGCCTTATTCCACTTTTCCTGCTACTTAATAAAGGCCTAGAAAACACTACCACTTGTTTCACCTGAATAAACCTTCTCACCCTCCCTATCCGCATTAGCTTTAAATTCGATTTCTACTCAATTTTATTTACACCCGTAGCCTTATATGTAACCTGATCAATCCTAGATTTTGCTATTTGATACATAGCCACTGACCCCTACATAGACATCTTCTTCAAATATCTTCTTTTATTCCTTAGTACTATAATTATCCTTTTTACAGCAAACAACCTTTTCCAACTTTTTATTGGCTGAGAAGGTGTAGGAATTATGTCCTTCCTTCTCATTGGATGGTGATTCGGCCGAACCGAAGCTAATTCTGCAGCACTCCAAGCAGTGATTTATAACCGCGTTGGAGATGTCGGTTTAATCCTCTCAATTGCCTGAACCGCAACACACCTAAACACTTGGGAACTTAACCAGCTGTTTATTATAAACCAAAAACTAGATATAACGTTACCCCTTTTAGGGTTTATTTTGGCAGCCGCCGGAAAATCCGCCCAGTTTGGGCTTCACCCATGACTTCCATCTGCTATAGAGGGTCCTACCCCAGTCTCCGCCCTGTTACATTCTAGTACTATAGTAGTGGCTGGCATCTTCCTCTTAATTCACGTTAACCCTTTAATATATAATAACCAATTAGCCCTCACAACCTGCCTATGTTTGGGAGCAATCACAACAATATTTACCGCAACATGTGCTTTAACACAAAATGATATCAAAAAAATTATTGCCTTTTCAACCTCAAGCCAACTAGGCTTAATGATAGTTACCATTGGCCTTAATATACCCCAATTAGCCTTCTTTCCCATCTGTACTCATGCCTTCTTTAAGGCTATACTATTTAGGTGTTCTGGCTCAATTATTCATAGCCTTAACAATGAGCAAGATATTCGTAAAATGGGGGGCCTACATAATCTTCTACCAACAACATCCTCCTGCCTTACTATTGGAAGCCTTGCCCTCACAGGCTTTCCCTTCTTAGCAGGTTTCTATTCTAAAGACTTAATTATCGAAACAATAAACATATCTTACCTTAACTCATGGGCTATCACATTAACCCTGATTGCTACTTCTTTTACTACTATTTACTCTACCCGATTAATTTACCTAGTTGTACTAGGCCACCCACGATTTATATCCTTCTCACCATTAAATGAAAATAATCCGACACTCATCAACCCACTTAAACGCCTAGCTTACGGAAGTATAATTTCAGGCTTATTATTTATCTCATTAATTGTTCCAACAAAAACCCCTCCCACGACCCTACCCTTAATAGTAAAGCTAATTACCCTTCCATTAACCTTAACAGGCTTCCTAATAGCCCTAGAACTAGCCTCTTTTACTAATAAGCAAATTCAACCCTCACCTAATTCATCCCTGTTTTCCTTCTCCTCTTCATTAGGGTACTTCCCATCTATTATTCACCGACACCTTCCCAAACTCAACCTCCTTCTTGGTCACCACCTAGCTACCCAAACCATTGACCTCTTCTTCCTAGAGAAAACAGGCCCTCACCTTCTCTCATCCACCAACCAAAAAACAAGCATATACACAAGCAACCTCCAAAAAGGAAAAATCATAACCTACCTACTAGCTCTCGTACTAACTGCCTCATTAACAACCCTAGTAATAAAATACACTCCAACCTAAACTCTACAACATTATGCCTTATAATGATCTCGAGTTTCTCTCGCTTTTAAGCATGTTAATGTACTAATACATATTATGCATGTATTAGGACACTCATTTTTTTCGAACATTAATTGACATTACCCAAGAAACCCATCAAAAAAGTCATATATGACGAATTATTTCCTTGTTAATGACACACCCATTTTTCTCGACATGACTTCCAAGTTTATATAACAACCACATTTCTCGAAATAAATAACAGTGAAATTACCCTACTTAATTATACCCTAATTAAGGTCCTAAAATAAACATTATTGCGTTTCCAAAGTCTAAGAATAACCTTAATAGCATATCATCTTATACCTGTCTGAGAAATCTCAGGTACATTTCTCACAAGTATCCCCAACCCAGAATGCGTTTAGCACACACTGCGCACTTTATCCACTTATTACCCTTTATCCCATCAGCCGGGCGTTCTTTCTACGGTGCCTGGGGTGTAGAATCATCTCAGGAACATCTCACCGATCATCGCGTCACCTATGGATACCGTGCTCCGATTGAAAGGTGTTAATGGCGATTACCCTTTATCCCATCAGCCGAGCGTTCTCTCTAAAGTGCCTGGGATATTTTTTTTTTGGTAACCTTTCCCCCGCATTTCAGAGTGCAGAGCGTCAATGATAATCAAGCTGGTACATTTTCTCTTGTATTTAAAAATTCAGATCATTCACTTAAACTCTGCAACAAGGGATTGCATATACTGTACTAGTACATAATATTTTCTTTTTCATCAATCATTCCATCGTTTCCCCCCCGGGGTGTTTGCGTTTGTTCCCCCAAACCCCCGAACTAGTAAAATTAGGCTTATCTAAAAACCAATCAAAACAAAACCATTTAACAATTCAAATAAATATATTATAAACTTAGGCTTATAAATTTGATCAAATACAATACATCAATAACTTAAATCATATAGGTTTATTAACCAAACGAAGTACTAACTTCCTAAATCACAATACGCCAAAATATATAACAAACACAATCGTTACTCTCTTTGTCCTATAATTCTTTTGAGTATTTCTTTGGCCTAACGTAAAATTAGGCTTAGTTATAACCCTTTATAACTACCTTAATTACTTACATCCTGTATTAATATATAGTTGAACTATCAAAAATGATTACACCACACCTTACACACGAACGTGGTATTTTTAAACAATTTACCATTTTATTCATTTTTAATAACATTTTTACACAAATAACCTAAAATCTGGCTTAATTCTATAACCTTAATTTATCGAGTTTAACCATTTTTACCCAAAATCTTCTAGATCTTTTTTATGTGCCTTGTTTATATCTTGTACTGGTACATAGATCCCCCACCCCTTTGGGCCACACAACACACTCCACCTTCCCTATTTGCACAGCCCAAGAAAACAGCTATTCAAAGAAAGAAGACTTAAACCTCTACTATTGGCCCCCAAAGCCAAAATTCTACTTAAACTATTCTTTGCTATATACGCTAATGTAGCTTACATAAAGCATATCGATGAAAACGATAAGAAGAATGTCTAATTCCAGAAGCAATTAAGGAGTTATCCCCGAAAAAGGATCACCTTGATAGGGTGAAACATGAAAGCACTAATCTTTCTAACTCCTAGAAAAAAAGGTCTTGAACCTATCCCTGGGAGATCAAAACTCCCTGTGCTCCCTCTACACCACTTTCTAGTAAAATAAGCTAAATTAAGCTTTTGGGCTCATACCCCAAAAATGTTGGCCATTCCTTCTTTTACTAATGAGTCCTATAATCCTATCCCTTTTCCTATTAAATTTAGGCCTAGGTACTACTATTACCTTTGCTAGCTCCCACTGATTACTTGCCTGGATAGGTTTAGAATTAAGCACCTTAGCCATTATCCCACTTATAGTCCAACAGCACCACCCATCGCCCATTTCGGCTGAATCATTATTATCATTAAAATTTCCCCAATAATTGCACTTATGACTCTATTTATATAATAATAACATATTCCCTATTTATTATATTTTACCTAAACAAAGCCTACAACATCAATAGCTTAGCCCTATCCTGAACTAAAACCCCAACCATAATAACTTCAATAATTATTATTCTTCTAGCCATTGGTGGACTACCCCCATTAACCGGTTTCCTACCAAAATGACTTATCCTCCAACAATTAGCTAATCATAACCTAATTTTCCTAGCCACCATAACTACACTTTCCTCCCTACTTAGCCTCTTCTTCTATGTCCGACTATCATATAACCTAACACTAACTACACCCCCCAATAATATATCCTTTTCTTTACCATGACGTCTAAACCAACCCAGCCTAAACTTCTCTCTCCCTATCTCCATTTTATTATCTACAATATTACTTCCACTAACCCCCCTCTTAGAAATAATTTTTCTTTAAGCCTAGGTTAGCAAACACTAACTACTTAGGATTTGCAATCCTACATGTAAAACACCTCTAAGCTTCTAAACAGGGGTTAAGGATCATTCGACCAAGAGCCTTCAAAGCCCTAAGAGAAAGTCTTAACCTTTCAACCCCTAAACAACACCGGTGTCAATTACACGTTGAATATTCTCAACTAATCACAAAGACATCGGCATCCTTTACTTAATTTTTGGTGCCTGAGCAGCAATAGTAGGCATGGCCCTCAGCCTACTTATCCAAACAGAACTAACCCAACCCGGCTCACTCCTCGGAAATGACCAAATCTATAACTTTATTGTTACTGCCCATGCCTTTGTTATAATTTTCTTTATAGTAATACCTATTATAATTGGAGGCTTCGGTAACTGACTAATTCCCCTAATAATTGGAGCCCCAGATATAGCCTTCCCCCGAATAAATAACATAAGCTTTTGACTCCTCCCACCATCATTTCTTCTACTCTTAGCTTCCTCTATTGTCGAAAGTGGTGCTGGTACTGGTTGAACTGTTTACCCCCCTCTTGCTGGAAACCTGGCCCATGCCGGTGCTTCTGTAGACCTCGCCATCTTCTCACTGTTGTATGGCTGGGGGGCCTGGCTGCCTTTTTGTTTCTGTCTTTTGTTTTTCCTTCCAGGTGGCTTGCATTTGGGACTGAGTGGCTGTGTTGCTGAGGTTATCAGGACCTCACCCTGATCACCTGCGGCTCGTCAGGACTCACAGCTGAGGTGCATCTATATGGATTGGAACATGGTGGCATTTAAGACTGGAGTATACAGTGTGTATTTGCCAGAGACTCGACCTTGTGACCAGACGGGTGAGATCGTCGTCTCGGGAGCCATCTCATCATCAGTGGATGCAGAGAACGTCCAGGGTTTGATGCACAGTCTGTGAAAGAGGAGGGGGTGAGGTCTCACGCTCATCAGCACACTTCCTGAGGTACGTTAGATTTTGTGACTAACATTTATACAGTCAGTAAATGTGGTGTCCCTCACACCTTTATTATATTGAGCTGTATGTTAGTCATGTATCGGCTTCCACTGCAGTGGAGTTTTGTGAACTGGATGTTCCATGCCTGCAGGTTGGGAAGCTGATTAGTAATCAAGCCAGGAAGTGTTTGCTGTTTGTACACCTTTAAGTGTTCTCTCTGTGTGTAGAGTGTGGACTCACATAATGGTTCCTTCTTTCACAGACTCGGTTTGTTGCGGCCACCTGGGGGGTGTCGGCGGGATCCTTGGGTCCGAACAGCTTCTGGCTCCGGACCGTTAGCGCTGCTGGGAGCGCACCACGCCAGACCGCACTTTCTTTTGTTGTTTTTTGTATCACTGTTATGTATTAAATTCAGTTAGCCTTTGTACCGTGCTCTGCTTATTTCATACTGGGTCCTTCAAACGCTGGTCGGTTCTCCGAGCTGCGTCCGACACATAACACTCACTCCACCTTGCAGGTGTATCCTCCATCTTAGGCGCAATTAACTTTATTACTACAATTATTAATATAAAACCCCCAACTACTACACAGTATCAAACACCATTATTCATTTGATCAACACTAGTAACTACCGTACTTCTACTCTTATCATTACCTGTCCTAGCAGCTGGCATTACAATACTTCTTACAGACCGAAACCTTAATATTACATTCTTCGATCCAGCTGGAGGCGGCGATCCTATCTTATACCAACACCTCTTCTGATTTTTCGGCCATCCAGAAGTTTATATTCTCATTCTACCAGGATTTGGAATAATCTCTCACGTAGTAACATTTTACTCAGGCAAAACAGAACCCTTTGGATACATGGGCATAGTATGAGCCATAGTAGCCATTGGCTTCCTCGGCTTCATCGTGTGAGCCCACCATATGTTTACCGTAGGAATAGACGTTGACACCCACGCCTATTTTACTTCCGCAACAATAGTAATTGCTATTCCAACAGTTGTTAAAGTCTTCAGCTGATTAGCTACTATCCATGGAGGTACTATTTCATGAGACCCCCCCCCCCCCCCTTCTATGGGCGCTCGGTTTTATCTTCTTATTTACTGTTGGTGGCCTCACAGGCATTATTCTAGCAAACTCATCGCTAGATATTGTCCTCCACGACACATACTACGTAGTTGCCCACTTTCATTATGTGCTTTCAATAGGCACTGTATTTGCAATTATGGCTGGGTTCACCCATTGATTCCCCTTATTCACAGGCTACACCCTGAACAACTCACTCTCAAAAGTCCAATTCTACGTCATATTTATCGGCGTTAATCTCACATTCTTTCCTCAACATTTCCTAGGTCTAGCTGGGATACCACGACGTTACTCAGACTACCCAGATGCCTACACTTCTTGAAACCTAATTTCCTCAATAGGGTCTACCATTTCATTAACTGCAACCATTCTACTTCTATTCATTATTTGAGAGGGCTTTTCCTCAAAACGCAGAGTCCTTACCGTTCAACTCATACCTACCAATGTAGAGTGATTAAACAACACTCCTCCTCCATATCACACTTTCGAAGAAATCCCCTTCGTCCTCTCTCCTAAAAGTAGGCTTCTTAACCTCATTCCTATGGTATTACTAACCCTGTCTTTATAGACTACCCACTACAGTAAATATAGTTTAATAAAACACTAGATTGTGATTCTAGAAATAGGAGACCAAATCTCCTTATTCACCACTTTACTTTCGCCTGTGCCCCAACACCCTTATTTTATATATGTACCATGACACAATCCTCGAGTTATCTCTAACACTACAAATAAAGTTAAAAATAATACCCACCCTCCAATTATTAGTATTTTACCACACAACCCATACATTTCCCCTACCCCTACATCACCTAATAAATTACTTAATTCACAGCTGACATCCAAAACCCAAACTTCATCCAACCATCACTGTCAAAAAACCCCTAAAATACTAACTACAAAAACTATATATAACATTCCACCATATAGTGTTCCCCCTAATGATACTTCAGGGAATGGATCAGTAGCTAATGCTGTTGTATAAACAAACACGACCATTATCCCTCCCAAATAAATTAAAAATAACACTAAAGATAAGAAAAACTCCCCAACCTCACTCAATAATACACAACCCATGCCAGCAACAACTACTAAACCCAGCGCTCCAAAATAAGGAGAAGGATTATAAGCCACTGCTGCCACTCCCAAAACCATTATAATTACTACTAAAATCGTTATATATGCCATTATTCTAACTAGGACTTTAACCTAGATCTATGACCTGAAAAATCACAGTTATAATTTAACTATTAGAACATAATGACACTTCTCCGAAAGCGTAACCCACTCCTAAACATTATTAATAAAACTATTCTAGATCTTCCCTCCCCATCCAATCTTTCCATTTGATGAAACACTGGGTCTCTCCTAGGATTATGCCTAATTATACAAATAATCACCAGCGTTTTCATTGCAATACATTATATCCCAGACACAGCTATGGCCTTCCCATCCCTTGCACATTTAACCCGTGATGTTAACTACGGCTGATTTCTTCGTAATCTCCATGCCAACGGAGCCTCTATTTTCTTCATTTGCATATACCTTCACATTGCCCGAGGCCTCTACTATGCTTCCTATCTTAATAAGGAGACCTGAAACATTGGAGTAATTATTTTCCTAATAACAATACTAACAGCTTTTATAGGTTACGTCCTTCCATGAGGCCAAATGTTCTTCTGAGCTGCAAAAGAGACAATAAGAGAAAATATCTCCGGACAACCTCCTCTTCTTATGCTTCCTTCGAACTGTTATGCTTTTTCCGGGGGTCTTTCGCTTTTTAACCGTTTTGACCCATTTTCCCGGGGGGCGTTTCTGGGGTCTTCTTGAGAGCACCATGATCCCGGACCCCCGCTGCTGCTCGGGTTCCTGACTCCATCCGGCCCTCTCAACAATGTGGCTCACTACGTCGGAAGCGATGCTTCGAGCGGCATTTTTCAGGTGAGGTTTGGCGATCGTGTATCCTTGTTTAATCAGCGGCGACACAAATTTGAACAGTTTCGAAAATATGTTCCCGAGGCCACGACCATACAGGAGCGCCGTGGAACCCGTGAAGGCCATTCCTGACTTGATTTTCATAGTAAGGCACAAATCTATAAATGTCGGCTTTGTGCGCTGCTCCAGACATTTTTCATCCCGCCGGTTTAAAATGTAATGTCACAATCACTTTACCGTATGTGAAATTCACCGGTTGATCTTGATCGCTTTTGATTTCGATACGTATCTTCTCAATATGTCTTTTGAAGACCGGAATGTAATAAGCGGGGTTGAATTTCTTTGTAATTATTTCCCCGAAACGACCTTCAATTTCAAACGCTCAGAGGAGAGGAGCAAAAGTGTCGCTCACCGTCTGAGGCTGTACAACATCTGTATAGCAGAAGAGATGATACATCCTTGCTTTTATATCAGGGAAGTGGGGAGAACCCGTGACCCCAGGACCGCATCTCATCCATTTATAAGGCTGTATCCCCAGCATGTACGTCGTTGGGGGTTCAAGATATATGTGGCAGGGCTTGGAGGCGGGGCTGGGGGAGGGGGTTAGGGGCGGGGCTTAGTGATGTAGTCAATTCTGATTGGCTGTGACATCATAGGGAGTGGAATTAGGGGAGGGGTTAGGGGCGGGGCTTAGTGACAGTCTATTCTGATTGGCTGTGACGTCATCCATCAAAGAAAAGCCTTTGATGTGACATAAAGTGTCTTAGTTTTCTCTCTCATGACCTCTGGTTTCCCAGATGGACAATGAGACTGTTTAACAGGTCTGATTGTATGAGTATTCCACTTCTCTCTGCATTCATCAAGGTCATTTTGTAGCACATCCATAAACACAAATCGTAGCAGGCATGTGTGCTCATGACTACCATTGAAGAGACCTCTCTCTCAGATCATTCAGAAGGTCCATCCAAAATTGAGACCTGAAAAACACAAACTGGAATTAGTGTAATTTAATGGAATGTTTTTGGATTCTGCTGCAATATAAAATGATTGGATTTAATGATAAATATAATTTGTTGTTCCATCAAATGGCAATAAACATACAAGGACCACAATATCCTGAATAAATCTATCCATCTTTGCCTTTACTAGGGTGCAGTTTGGAAGTTGAATGAAAGTATATGGTGTATTTGTTTTAAAGTGTTTCCAGCTTGTAAAAATGAATAATGACACCACTGTTTGCGGAAATATGACCACCAGCTTTCAATTCTTTGGTTTGCCATTGAAGAACCGTACAAATGACTTGCAGCACCAGCATACTCGTTAGTGTGAGATGATCTTAAGGTACGCTGAATTGCTGCCATGGTGCCATTTTCAGTACCACAGTCAGCGCAAAGTCTCATTGGAATGATTCCAAGTTCTGAGAGACAGTCCAAATAATACTGGGCAATGACCCCTGGGTCATTGTTGCTTACTCCACATTTCAACCACAGCACTTTTCGAGAGTATCCATCTATGCAGCCACTTAATCCAAAACCATAGGGCTTTAATTTTCATAACCATCCACATGCCACACATGGTTTGGTCCATCAGAACTGTAAACTCTTTTTATAAATTTTCTTCTAGTACGAAGTTGAATTCCTTGTGGATCACGTTCTCTCATCAGGGCCATAACATCATCCCTCTTAATTGTCAAAGAGTACTTTTGGCACAGTGTCTGCCACATTGATCGGTAGCCGTAGTATTGACCTGGCCCCTTTAACTCCACCTGTATGGCAGCACGAACAGTATCAAGAGGAGAGTTTCAGATTCTTCAGCTCGCCGCGTTTGTGTGGACGTGGTGGAGGACTTGCTGCAGTTTGTAGGAGCAGCTTTGTGTGTCGACGTGTGAGCTCAGAATCGTTTCCATCATTTGAATCACTGATTTTAAAAGTTGGGAGAACTAATCCTTTTTATTGTGTTTTAATATATCATCCACCTGGTCAATGCACTTCCTTTCTCAAGGAGTTTAGTGACTTTTTATCTACAACTCTCAAACTGTCCAGACTTTTAATTGTTGGTGATTTTAATTTCCATGTTGATGATGATTCAGATAAATCTGCTGCTAAATTCATCAGTCTGATGGAATCTTTCAATTTGATCCAAAACGTGTCTGACCCCACACACAGCAAAGGTCATGTTTTAGATCTTGTTTTTACTCTGGGTCTTAATATTGAGTCTATTTATTCTGAGGATATTTTTTATTTCTGATCATGTGTGTATTCTCTTTAATTTGTCTCTTAATCTGGATTGTCTGTCTGCTCCTCCTGTGATCTGCTCTCGCATTTTTAATCATTTTACTGCAAATGTATTTTCTGCTGCTTTTAACCTTGATGAGTTGTTTAGTTTAGATGATGTTAATATTTTAGTTAATTCTTTCAATCATCATTGTCTCTCAATTTTGGACAGAGTGGCTCCTTTTAAAGCCAGACACGCCCCTCTGAATAACTCCTCCCCCTGAATGAATGACTATTCTTAGTGTTAAGAGATCATGTCGGAAAGTGGAGCGGTTGTGGAAATCTACAAAGCTCCAGGTCCACCTCCTTCATTTAAAGGAGCTTTTAATCTCTTTTAATAATATGGTGAAAGATGCGAGGGCTGCTTATTTTTCCACTTTAATTTCTAACAGCCGACGGAATCCAAAAATTTTGTTTGGCACAATCAGAGACATTGTTACACCTGCATCTCCTGCTGCTATCATTCAGTCAAATGAAGACTGTGACAATTTTTTGTCCTTTTTATCAGTAAAATTCGTGATATCAGGGCAACTATTAATCCCTCTCTTTCTTCTCCTGTCCCCTATCTTACTCGGCCATCAGTTCTGGATAGTTTTAAACCTATATCACTGAAAGAGCTCACTGGTCTGGTGGACAGATTGAAACCTTCCTCCTGCCCACTTGATATCGTCCCTACCTCCTTCTTTAAAAAGGTCTTCCATTCTATTGGCCCGGTTGTTTTATTGATAATAAACAGATCCCTGCTTTCCGGCTATGTCCCTCAGTATTTTAAACAGGCAATTATTCACCCTCTTTTAAAAAAAAAGCCTAATGCTGATCCTTCACGCCTTCAAAATTTTAGACCAATTTCAAAGTTGCCTTTTATTTCCAAAGTCTTAGAGAAAGTGGTGGCCAAACAGCTTAATGAGGTTTTAGCTGAACATAATATTCTTGATAAATTCCAGTCTGGGGTCCGTCACTTGCACTCTACAGAAACTGCCCTTCTCAGAGTTTCAAACGATATTTTAATGCGCAGAGATGCAGGTGAATATTCTGTACTTGTCCTTTTAGATCTCTCTGCAGCTTTTGACACGGTGGATCATGGAGTTTTAGTTGAGAGACTTGGGTGGGCATTTCTGGGTCTGCTCTGGACTGGTTTTTATCTTATCTTTCACACAGGACTTTCGCTGTTGCTACTGATAAATTTATGTCCTCCTCTGCCATGCTATCCTGTGGTGTGCCTCAAGGTTCTGTTCTGGGACCTATATTGTTTGCTCTATATTTGCTCCCACTTGGTCATGTCTTGAGCAGTTTTAAGGATGTCTCCTACCACTGTTATGCGGATAACATCCAGCTGTATATTTCATTCACTCCTCAAACGGTCTGTAGGGTATTTGCTCTTCAGAGCTGTGTTGAGGTTATTGGTGGCTGGATGGCGGCCAACTATTTGTCTTTAAATATAGCAAAAACTGAGGTCCTTGTTTGTGCCCCTGACGAGTTTGTTCCCACTGTGGTTGGGAATCTTGGTTCTCTGGCCCCTTTTGTTCGCTCAGCAGGGAGGAACTTGGGTGTTACATTCGAATTTTGACGCGTATGTAAACCACCTGGCACAGTCTTGTTTTTTCCATTTGCGTAATATTGCCCGTCTGTGCAGCACTGTGTCTCGGGCGGAGTTGGAAATGATCATTCATGCATTTGTGTCATCACGTCTAGATTACTGTAACTCACTATTTTTTAGCCTTAGCAAGTCCTCTTTGGACCGCTTACAAACGGTTCAGAATGCGGCTGCAAGGCTGCTGACGAGGTCATCAAAGAGGTCACATATAACCCCAATCCTCTCCTCCTTGCACTGGCTCCCCATCCATTTCAGACTCCAATTTAAAATTCTAGTACTGACTTTTAGAGCTCTGCATGGTCAAATGCCATCTTATATCACCGAGCTATTACATCCATATGTGACAAGCAGGTCTCTAAGGTCTTCGGACCTGGGCCTATTGGTTGTGCCTAGGACAAGACTGAAGACCAGGGGTGACTGTGCTTTCGAAGTGGTGGCACCTAAAATGTGGAATGCACTGCCTTTGGACCTACGCTCCGTGGACTCTGTTGAAACATTTAAAGTGAAGCTAAAGACCCTTTTGTATAGGTTGGCTTTTACCTAGTTTTATGGTTCTATGTTTCTGCTGCTTTTAATTTCTTTGTTCTTATGTGAAGCACTTTGTGATTTCTGTCTTGAAAGGTGCTATATAAATAAACCTTACTTACTTACTTACTTACTAGAGTAGTTTTTATGCCTGGATAAAGACAAGCTTTTCAGCTTCCTCTTCAGGGAGCGAAGTGTTGGGAAGGTGTCGTAGCACGGACCCACAACAGGGGGCGCAAATGAACGGACAATGAGTAAGCCAAAAGGTAACAATTTAATGTTGTGATAATACACAACGAAACGTGCAGGAATCTTCACAGTCAATAAACACCAGGTGACGTGTGGGCAGGCTCGAAGATAGAAGACCCCCGACGAGAGAGAAGCCGCGTCCCACACGGCCTCCACCACCAACGGTCTGAAGAACACCGGAGCCGCCAAGTCCCGAGTCCCCAGGTGGCCTCTGTCTTCGGCTGTTGACCCTGGTACTGCTGGCAGAAAGCAGAGATATGATGTGTGAGTGTGAGTCCGCACACTCAGTAATTCACAGTCCAAACACAGTTGGGAGGGAGCACCTCCACCTCCAAATCACACACACTCGTGCAGCTCCTGGTCAACCACTTATCTGAGATGGGGTGTGAGGCGAAGCCGTCGCTGTCACACCAAACGCCAATCCTCCAGATAAGGCAACACTCCAGGAAAACGGCTGCAATAGAAGTTCAAGTTATTACACACACAGTGTTAGTCAGCAGAGAAATTACCTTGGTACTGGTAGTCGATTTCTCTGCGAGGAGGTGGAGTTGCAGTCCGGCTTTTATGGTGGTGATGATGATGAACGAGTGACAGCTGGTGCAGGGGATGAATGACAGCTGTCACTTCTTCTAGGTCTGGCACCCTCTCGTGCTTGGAGCCCGCACTCCAAGCAGGGCGCCCTCTGGTGGTGGTGGGCCAGCAGTACCTCCTCTTCAGCGGCCCACACAACAGCGAAGGCTCATATGGATATCATGTCTTGAAGCCAAAAAATCCAAAATTTCAGCATTGCTGTAGTTGTGATTAAAAAGTCTTTGAATTAGATCCTCTTCTGTGGGGATATCTGGTGCTGACCCTGCCAAACATAAATGGGATAAAGACAGAGATTGACTTTTGTTAAAAGTACAACACTTTGCCTCTGATGTATGGTTGAGGTCCTTTAACATTAGAATCTGCATAAACACTAACTTTCTACCCTATGGCAGTGAAACTCTCTGCACCTCAGCGGCACAGAGCTGACTAAGATTTGTTTAGCTATATCACCATTCACCAAGCCCTATAAACTGATTACACAACACAAGCTGTTAAGTCAAATTTACATCAATGTACGAGGTGCGAACTACAATATCATTAAAACTTTGGGTATGAGTAATTTCATTAAATATCCACACTGCATAAATTAAAAGTCCACTTACTGTTGTCTGCATACTCTGCTAAAAATTGTACATTAGAGCCACATGAGGCACAGAACACTTGAATGGCTCCCAAATTTTGTCCACAGTAAGGGCAAAACATAGTAGCCTAGAAAAAGGTAGGCATGGAAGACTGGTGTAAGAGGGATTCTTAATGTACTATTAAAAAGTTATTTTGTATCAATTGTTAATCTTCTTATTGCTATTAGCATGCAGGCTAATCATCATGCAAATGTGCAGTGTTGTACATTTACAGACTACAGTCTGGTGTAAAATACAACAAAATAAACATCATGTAATGTGCACGTGGTATAGCGAAATAAATAATATAATATAATCAAATCAAAATCACTTTACCGTACAACGTCTCAACTTTCCAATTCACGGTGAGCCAGCTATTCTCCATCCTGTGTTCTATGGCTGTTATGGTGAGAGTGCCCCCTGCAGGTTTGGAGCACTTCTGTTGTGGTGACTGCCTATGCAGTGTTTTCACAGTTTGCATCGTTTCTCTATTTGCAGCACATTTGATGACGATGCATTTGCTTTTGTTTCTTGCAGCGCTTTTTTTTCTTTTGCATGTGTTTTCTTGGTTTGCATTGTTTTGTGCTTTGCATCGTTTCTCTATTTGAAGCGCATTTTTGATTATGCATTTATTTTTGTTTGTTTTTTTGTCTTGCAGCACATTTGGCCATTGCAGTGCGTTTGGTCCCTGTCGGCCACCGTAGGTTAGTGTTGACCCAGCGAGCATGCCCATTAGCATCAGCCTAGAAATGCTGGCTGTGGAGGACAGTTTTCTGACTGTGGTTAGGCGGAGAAACTCACGTAGGGCTTGGTTGTGGTACCTCGGTCACACACACCACTGTGAACTGTGAACTGGATTTCTCCCTTGGATACGCCTGGTGTGATTTCTTTGAGGCCACGGGTAACTTCCAGTCCTATCTCCAGGCCGAAATGCTGGGTTTTAGTTATAGGGGATTGTATCACCCGCCAAGTCAGGTTACAGACACCGGCTGAGGTTAAATGTGTTCCTGGGGCCAGAGCTCCTGACATTGCCTGCCATCTTATGGTGCTGGCACTCCAGAAGGGTAGACAGACAAAGGAACATGGCACTAGATTCAGTCACATAGTTATTCACGTCAGCGCCAATGATGTCAGGATAAAGCACACAGACACCACAAAAACAGACAGAGAGAGGACTTGTGACCTTGTCAGAAAGATGTGTTGGCATCAATTAATTGCCTCTGGTCCCCTCCCCTCCCGGGGTAATGATGAGGCGTTTAGCAGGCTGACATCATTAAATAGGTGGCTGGCATAATTTTGTAGACAGCAAGGCTTTAGCTTTATTGATAACTGGCCTTTGTTCTGGGGCCATCATGGCTTGCTGATGCTGAACAGCCTTCACTCCACTGGGGAAGGTGCCACCATCTTGTCTGTGAACATAGACAGAGCTCTACAGGGAGGGTAACATTAGGATTTTACAGCAGGCCATGGAGCAGGTGATTACAGACTCTGCAAGGCTTATGACAAATGTGGCTGTGGAATCCATTAGCTTAGCGAGGATTTAGTACAGAAAGTCCACTATGGTGAAAATGCCAGGGAGGGAAATTCAGCAAGTTGAGACTGGGGCGTGTTTCAATAGACATGTCCATAAAAATCACAGAGGGATATGGTTTGCAAACTTAATACCCATTACTACATTGCATACAGTGAAATTGAGGATGGCCTGATGGTTGTTCCAGCAATGTCAAATATTTTGTGTCTGCGACCTACAACCCATGTGAAATGTCTCACACCTAAACGTACTTCCAGGCATCTTATATATGCTACTCTGGAACCACTCCTTAAACTATGCAGTCCAACTGTCAACCCCACTGAGGTCCTTCGTCTGGGTCTCACCAACATAAGATAACTGTCCTCATAATCATTATTGATAAATGATCTAATTATCGATCATCACTTAGATGTGATTGGGTTCTGTGAAACCTGGCTTAAACCTACAGCTTTCTTCCCCTTAAATGAGGCCTGCCCACCGGCATACACATTTAGTCACGTCCCTCGTGATGTGAAGCAAGGTGGGGTCTTGCTCTTATTTCAAAATCTAGGTTTAGCTTATTAGCTGTTGGGGGTAATAAAGACCTGACTTATGTGAAGTGCCTTGAGGCAACCTAGTTGGAATTTGGTGCTATATAAATGAAAATAAAATGAAATTGTCAGAACAATAAAAATCAGCCGTGTTATTTTGTCACTGTATATAGGCCCCCTGGCCCATACTCTGAATTCTTAGATTAATTTGGTGCATTCCTCTCTAACTTGTCAACAAGTACAATTAACATTCTAATTTCTGATGACTTTAAGATTCATATAAATGAGCCTTCTGGATTTGGTTCTCACACGTGGTATTGCTGTCACGAATATTGACATTATGCCTCTTACATCAGTGATCTCTGATCACTCACTTATTAAGTTTACAGTTTCAATGCCTTGTTTAGTGGAACAATAACCTTTATATATCACTACAGTGATGCATCAATTCCTCAACTAAGACTGAACTTGAAGCTAGACTTGCCTGATGTGTGAGCTTCATATTTGGCAAATACCCAATCAGTAGACAGTCTTGTGGATAGTTTAAACTCAGTGCTCAGAACTTCACTCAACATGATTGCGCCACCTGTGTTTTAAAACTGCGCTCCCCCAAAACACAGTTCAATGAACACTTGGTTCAATGATTACCTGCGTGACCTCAAGCATATGCTAGAGGTCTAGAACAGAAATGGAGTACTTCAGAATTAGAAGTATTCCACCTTGCATGGCATGATGCTATCTTAGACTATAAGCATGCATTACTGGCTACAAAGCGGACATATTACTCTGATTTGATCAACAATAACAAGCATAACTCAAAATTCTTGTTCGACACACGGTGGCAACACTTATTCATAGACAACCACCTGTAGTTCACTCTCCTTTTACAGCACAGATTTCCTGGGTTACTTTGAGAAGAAAATAGAAGACATTAGGTTAAACATATCCCAGCATGCCTTAACCCAGCCATTACACTCTGCTCTTGAGGTGGGCGCCATTACTGAGGTGTTACCTAGATTCACAGAATTTGATAGTATCTCACTAGGCATGCTGACAAAACTCATAACGTCAACAAAAAGCACAACCTGTTTATTTGATCTTACACCAACAAAACTGTTTATGGACCTGTGGCCCACTCTTGGGCTGACTGTGCTGGAAATTATTAACCTTTCTTTAATTCTGGATCTGTTCCTAAATGTTTCAAATCTGCAGTGATTAAACCATTACTTAAGAAACCAAATCTTGACCCTAGTGCATTGAAAAACTTTCGGCCGATATCAAATCCATCATTTTGCTCTAAAATTCTGGAAAAAGTGGTTTCATGGCAGCTCATGGACTATCTTACTGAGAATAATCTCTTTAAGCCACTACAGTCTGCTTTTAGAAAATATCATTCCACAGAGACAGCTCTCACTAAAGTGGTGAATGATCTTCTGCTTACAATGGATTTGGGCACCACTACGGTTCTGGTGCTGTTAGATCTCAGTGCTGCATTTGATACTGTGGATCATCATATTCTACTTGATAAACTGCAAAATCATTTTGGGATTACTGGGAGTGCCCTTGCATGGTTGACATCATACTTGACCAGTTGTTTTCACTGTGTTTTGTACAGTAATACTACCCCTAACCTTAGTGACATGAAATTTGGGGTTCCACAGGGGTCGACTTAGGTCCCCTGCTTTTCTCCCTTTTTTATAGCACCCCTTGGGCACTTTTTGCGGCATTTTGGGATTACCTTTCACTGCTATGCTGATGATACTCAGTTATACATGCCAATAACTGCTGGTAATCTCATTCACATAAAATCCTTAGAAGATTGCCTTGCATCAGTGAGAAGTTGGATTCTACAAACATCCTTATTTTAAACTCCGATAAGACTGAAATGATTGTTCTTGGTCCAGTGAGACATCGGCATCAATTTTACCAGTTAATGCCTAGCCTAGGCTCATGTGTCAAACATCACACTGCAGTAGTCCAATCTAGAAGAGACAAACACATGAATCAGGGTCTCAGCATTAGCCATAGACAGGATGGGATGAATCTTCGCTATATTTTGCAGGTGGAAGAAAGCAGTCCTCGTAACATTTCTAATGTGGAGGTCAAAGGACAACATAGGATCAAAAATGACCCCAATGTTCCTCACTTTGTCAGTGTAATAACAAAGGTGTGACAAACATTACACTGACGAAGTGTAATGTTTGTTTAAACTAGCCGCAAGAATGTCGACTGATTGGGCTTTTGCCAAACATGAAGCTAAGATATCAGGCAGTCTAGCTTCGAGTTCAGTTGTAGTTGAGGAGTTGATGCATCACCACAGTGATAAATAAGGTTGTTGTTCCACTAAACACAGCAGCAAAACTGTAAACCTAATAAGTCAGTGATCAGAGACCACCGAAGCAAGAGGCATAATGTCACTATTCGTGACAGCAATAACACGTACAAGAACCAGATCATGAGATTACAGACCCGCTGCAGGATCATTTTCCTGACACACACCCTCAAAAACAACGGCTGCTCTGAAGGATTGATAAGGGAATCGTTAAGCAAAAAGGCTATTAATGTTGATGAATTGAATCATTTCTTAACGATACCCAAAAAGAACCGGTTCTCAATACCCAACTCTACCCCCAACAGCTAATAAGCTAAACCTAGATTTATAAATAAGAGCAACATCACCACCTTGCTTTGCAGGCCTCATTTAAGGGTAGGACAGCTGTAGGTTTAAACCAGGTTTCACATAACCCAATCATATCTCCGTGATGAGCCATAATTAGAACATTAATCAACAAAGGTTTTGTGGTTAGTGATCTTATGCTAATGACACCCAGACTAACGAACTCAGCGGGGTTGCCATTTGGACTGCTTGGGTTAAGGAGTGGTTCCACAGCAGCATAGATAAGATGCCTGGAAGGAGGTTTAGGTTTGAGACATTCCACGCGAGTTGTAGGTAGCAGACACGAAATCTTTGAAATTGCTGGAACAGCCAATGGGCCATACTTAATTTCAACATCATCAAATCAAATCAAATCAATTTTATTTATATAGCGCCAAATCACAACAAACAGTTGCCCCAAGGCACTTTATATTATAAGGCAAAAGCTATACAGTAATTACAGAAAAACCCCAACGGTCAAAACGACCCCCTATGAGCAAGCACTTGGCGACAGTGGGAAGGAAAAACTCCCTTTTAACAGGAAGAAACCTCCAGCAGAACCAGGCTCAGGGAGGGGCAGTCTTCTGCTGGGAGTGGTTGGGGCTGAGGGGAGAGAATCAGGAAAAAGACATGCTGTGGAAGAGAGCAGAGATCAATCACTAATGATTAAATGCAGAGTGGTGCATACAGAGCAAAAAGAGGTGAATAAAAACAAACACTCAGTGCATCATGGGAATCCCCCAGCAGTCTAAGTCTATAGCAGCATAACTAAGGGATGGTTCAGGGTCACCTGATCCAGCCCTAACTATAAGCTTTAGCAAAAAGGAAAGTTTTAAGCTTAATCTTAAAAGTAGAGAGGGTGTCTGTCTCCCTAATCCAAATTGGGAGCTGGTTCCACAGGAGAGGAGCCTGAAAGCTGAAGGCTCTGCCTCCCATTCTACTCTTACAAACCCTAGGAACTACAAGTAAGCCTGCAGTCTGAGAGCGAAGCGCTCTGTTGGGGTGATACGGTACTATGAGGTCCATAAGATAAGATGGGACCTGATTATTCAAAACCTTATAAGTAAGAAGAATAATTTTAAATTCTATTCTGGAATTAACAGGGAGCCATTGAACAGAAGCCAAAATGGGTGAAATGTGCTCTCTCCTTCTAGTCCCTGTCAGTACTCTAGCTGCAGCATTTTGAATTAACTGAAGGCTTTTCAGGGAACTTTTAGGACAACCTGATAATAATGAATTACAATAGTCCAGCCTAGAAGAAATAAATGCATGAATTAGCTTTTCAGCATCACTCTGAGACAAGACCTTTCTAATTTTAGAGATATTACGCAAATGCAAAAAAGCAGTCCTACATATTTGCTTAATATGCGCATTGAAGGACATATCCTGATCAAAAATGACTCCAAGATTTCTCACAGTATTACTGGAGGTCAGTGTAATGCCATCCAGAGTAAGGATCTGGTTAGACACCATGTTTCTAAGATTTGTGGGGCCAAGTACAATAACTTCAGTTTTATCTGAATTTAAAAGCAGGAAATTAGAGGTCATCCATGTCTTTATGTCTGAAAGACATTCCTGCAGTTTAGCTAATTGGTGTGTGTCCTCTGGCTTCATGGATAGATAAAGCTGGGTATCATCTGCATAACAATGAAAATTTAAGCAATGCTTTCTAATAATACTGCCTAAGGGAAGCATGTATAAAGTGAATAAAATTGGTCCTAGCACAGAACCTTGTGGAACTCCATAATTAACCTTAGTCCGTGAAGAAGACTCCCCATTTACATGAACAAATTGGAATCTATTAGATAAATATGATTCAAACCACTGCAGCGCAGTGCCTTTAATACTGATGGCATGCTCTAATCTCTGTAATAAAATTTTATGGTCAACAGTATCAAAAGCTGCACTGATGTCTAACAGGACGAGCACAGAGATGAGTCCACTATCTGAGGCCATAAGAAGATCATTTGTAACCTTCACTAATGCTGTTTCTGTACTATGATGAATTCTCAAACCTGACTGAAACTCTTCAAATAGACCATTCCTCTGCTGATCAGTTAGCTGTTTTACAACTACCCTTTCAAGAATTTTTGAGAGAAAAGGAAGGTTGGAGATTGGCCTATAATTAGCTAAGATAGCTGGGTCAAGTGATGGCTTTTTAAGTAATGGTTTAATTACTGCCACCTTAAAAGCCTGTGCTACATAGCCAACTAATAAAGATAGACTGATCATATTTAAGATCAATGCATTAATTAATGGTAGGGCTTCCTTGAGCAGCCTGGTAGGAATGGGGTCTAACAGACATGTTGATGGTTTGGAGGAAGTGACTAATGAAAATAACTCAGACAGAACAATCGGAGAGAAAGAGTCTAACCAAATACCAGCATTACTGAAAGCAGCCGAACATAAAGATATGTCTTTGGGATGGTTATGAATATTTTTTTCGGTAATAGTTAAAATTTTATTTGCAAAGAAAGTCATGAAGTCATTACTAGTTAAAGTTAAAGGAATACTCGGCTCAACAGAGCTCTGACTCTTTGTCAGCCTGGCTACAGTGCTGAAAAGAAACCTGGGGTTGTTCTTATTTTCTTCAATTGGTGATGAATAGTAAGATGTCCTAGCTTTACGGAGGGCTTTTTTATAGAGCAACAGACTCTTTTTCCAGGCTAAATGAAGATCTTCTAAATTTGTGAGACGCCATTTCCTCTCCAGCTTACGGGTTATCTGCTTTAAGCTGTGAGTTTGTGAGTTATACCACGGAGTCAGGCACTTCTGATTTAAGGCTCTCTTTTTCAGAGGAGCTACAGCGTCCAAAGTTGTGCTCAATGAGGATGTAAAGCTATTGACGAGATAATCTATCTCACTCACAGAGTTTAGGTAGCTACTCTGCACTGTGTTGGTATATGGCATTGAAGAACATAACAAAGAAGTAATCATATCCTTAAACTTAGTTACAGCGCTTTCAGAAAGACTTCTACTGTAATGAAACTTATTCCCCACTGCTGGGTAGTCCATTAAAGTAAATGTGAATGTTATTAAGAAATGATCAGACAAAAAGGGGTTTTCAGGGAATACTGTTAAGTCTTCAATTTCTATGCCATATGTCAGAACAAGATCTAAAGTGTGGTTAAAGTGATCTCATCCAATGTAGTAATGGGTATTAAGTTTACAAAGCATATCCCTCTATGGACACATCTACAGGAGCAGGCCACAGTGTCAACTTGTTGAATTTCCCTCCCTGGTAGATAAACTGCACTATCACCATAGTGGATTTTCTGCACTAATTTCCCTGCTAAGCTAATGGATTCCACACCCACATTTGTCATAAACCTTGCAGGGTTTTTAATCACCTGCTCCATGGCCTGCTGTAAAATCCTAATGTTACCCTCCCTGTAGAGCTCTATCTATGTTCGGAAACAAGAAGGCCTTCCCCAGTAGGGCGAAGGCCGTCCAGCATCAGCAAGCCACAGCAGCCCCAGAACAAAGGCCGGTTATCAATAAAGCTAAAGCCTTGCTGTCTACAAAATTACGCCAGCCACATATTTAATGATGTCAGCCTGCTAAACGCCTCATCATTACCCCGGGAGGGTAGGGGACAAGAGACTATTAATCAATGCCGATACATCTTTCTGGCAAGGTCATAAGTCCTCACATAGAGAACAGATAGGGTAAACATCAGCCCGCTGATGTCTTGACATCTTGTGTAAACATCCTGCTCCTCTGTTTCCTTTGCACAACAAACTTGCACACTCTCAACCTTGCATTGTTATTCTGCATGGGGAAAATAAAGAAATTGGTTGTACAAGTATTTACTGCTGATGGTCATGTGACAAAGTGTTTCCTTTTATTTTCTGAAATAGGGGTGCCTGCATGTCTCTTGTCCATTCTACAAGAATGCAGGACCTTCAGTTGTACCATCATGTTTTGTAACCATCAAAAAGTAAGAATCAGAATGAAAATACTTTATTACTGGATGTCATATTAATTGTTCATGATTTACATAAGGATTTCTGTGAATTGGTTGCTTGTGCTTAACCTGCTGATTTTATGCACTAATTATTGCTGCTCATGTTTATACACTGCTCTTCAGCTGCACAGTGGACACTGTCCTGTCTTCTACTTCCCATTGTCTTCTACAAAATTAAACTTTGATGTAAGTAACAGAGACCTGCGTACGTATATGCATTGCCACGTAAAGAACAAGCCAACTGCTCACTTTAACTGTGGAGACCCGTTGACTCCATTCTCTAGCTTGGCAGAACACATATTTTGTGTGAAGAGAAAGTGTTACAAAAAGAATGTCTGCTATGCTGTCCCACAGAATTCCTATCTGTTAGTAAAGAGGGCAGCAAAGAGCTCAACACTAAAATGTCTCTCTCAGCTCAAAATAATGGTGAAATAATGTATGCATGGGAAGAGTGATGACACCTCTGTTTTGATCTATTCTGGCACTGACCTGAATTTGTAATAGTGTTAGTTTTCTCTGACTCCCATTAACAGTTCCCTGTAGGCCCACACTCATGGTGGCTGCCTGACTTTAATTTTTAATCATGTTTCAGAACCAATCACACTATTCTCTTTAGACAGCCACAAAGATGAGTTATGGTTAAAGTTTGGGACTAAACTGCAAGTCCACATGGGTAAAGCAAAAAAACTTCAAACATCATGATTTATAATCAATGCAATGCCATGTGTGAGCCTAAATATTTTGCAATTGCATTGTTATTATTATTTTCTAATATTTCAGACACTCCCATTATTGTTATATTTTCAGTGCTGTATGTTTCAACCATTTTTTGAGGACTGGGGATTTCCTGTTCATGTTCTAGCTTTCTGTCATACTTACCGGCAACATGATTCAGCATGACCAGTTTGGTGGTGGGTCAGTGATGGTGACCCACCACCAAACCGGTCATGCTGAATCATGTTGCAGGCAAGCATATGTTCTCTGCAGCATGTCCTGCTCTTATTTGTGAAAAGCACAGGGCACCAGTGCTAGACCTGTCAATTCTTACGTTCTATGGCAAATGCCAGTCAAGCTCCATGGCACTGGCCAGTGAGTACAGGGCCCTCTACAGATCGTCGAGCCCTCACGCTATACCCATGAAGTCTGTTTATGATTATCTGGTCAGAGGCAATCACACCACTGGCCTGCTGGAAGTCATTTTGTACAGCTGTGGCAGTGCTCATCCTGTCCCTCCTTACACAAAGGAGCAGAGGACTACCTGTGCAACCTCAGTAGGGTCCAGGTACCACACTATACTACCAGGAGTGACACTGAACTTAGTCAAATGCAAAACTAGTGAAAAATCAGTCAGAAAAGGTGAGAAGAGAAAAATTATCAGTGGCCTCCACCTGTAAAACATTCCTGTTTTGGCAGTCATCTCACATAGGAGAACAGACCACATACCACCAGCCCCTCAATGAAGACATTGACCCAACAGCAAATGTAGGACTACAGTATATTGCTGTAGCATCTAAGGCCAACCACATCAGAGCAACCAGACCTAATCTAAGACCACAGGATGAATTAAATTTTCCATGAGCAGATGTAACTTACACTCAGTTAGAGAAAGCAGTCAACAGACCCTGAGTAAAATAATGGTCCAGTGCAGCACAGCAGAAGCCAGACAGACTGCAGTACAGCAAGCCCAACTGCACTTACTGTGACTGCAGGAGACGGACAGGCAGTTGGATCAATCCATGGAGTCATCCACTGCTGGGTGTAAGAGCCACACTCGAAAAACTGATATCTAAGAATAATAGAATTAACTTCATTTTTGTCTAAATAGAAAAATAATTTTGTCAAGCATTTTTTTTACATAAGAAAAAATGTATTGTTTTAGGAAAATGTATCTCACTTTTTTGAATAAGTTTTTCCAGCTAATATCAAGCTGCATTTCACCAGAAGCAAGGAAAGGCAATGATTTTAAACCATTCAAGCAAAGGAACACAATTGTTTTCCTTATTTTAAGACAGAGGCTAATCTTAAAATAAGAATTCTGTCTAGTTTTAAGGCACATTTAGATTATTCAGTGCCTAAACATTTTGCTAGTTTTGAGAATTCTAACCAAGTACATTTTTCTTAACCCATTGGCATTCCCACTCCCATTTTCAACCACTTCAATCTCTTCAGCTCTTCAGCTTAAAGGACACAGTGTGAATGATACTGAACAGATTTGCATTTACAATTTGGCAATACACAAAACTCAACCATCTTCAACAGATACATATCTTGAAAACATCATGTCTTTCTTGATTTTTAAACATTGATATTTAGACATTGTTTGAGTTCATCTGTCAGGTTATTCTATAGTCTAGGGCCACACATGGAGACACAGAAACCTTTCCTGGTCGTCTGAGCACCAGCAACTTTAAAATGATACAACCCCTTAAATTATATTTTCCCTCTCTCTCAGTAAAAAAAATTCTTGAATTCTAAAGGGCAGTTGTTTATTTTTCACTTTGTACATTAATTGAACAGTCTTGAACAAAATCATATCGTGAAGTTTTAATATTTGAGATTTAATGAACAATGGGTTGGTGTGGTCTCGATAACCTGCATTATGAATGGTTCTTTTTGCTCTTTTTTGATTAATAAATTATGGTTGCAATATAGTTTCATAATTGTTGCCTCAAACATCAGCACAGTAAGTCAGGTAGGGTGCAACCAATGAACAATACAAAGTATGGAGTGCTCTGCAACCACAACATGCTTTGCTTTGTTTAATACTGCAATACTCTTTGATACCCATCCATCCATCCATCCATCCATCCATCCATCCATCCATCCATCCATCCATCCATCCATTTTCTTCCACTTTATCTGGAGTCGGGTCGCGGGGGCAGCAGCTCAAGCAAAGCCGCCCAGACCTCCCGATCCACACACACCTCCCCCAGCTCCTCCGGGGGAACCCCAAGGTGTTCCCAAGCCAGCCGAGAGATGTAGTCCCTCCAGCGTGTCCTGGGTCTTCCCGGTGGCCTCCTCCCAATGGGACGTGCCCGGAACACCTCTCCAGCGAGGCGTCCAGGGGGCATCCGGAAAAGATGCCCGAGCCACCTCAACTGACTCCTTTCGACATGGAGGAGCAGCGGCTTGACTCCGAGCTCCTCCCGAGTGACCGAGCTCCTCACCCTATCTCTAAGGGAGCGCCCAGCCACCCTGCGGAGGAAACTCATCTCGGCCGCTTGTACTCGCGATCTCGTTCTTTCGGTCATGAGACAAATCTCATGACCATAGGTGAGGATCGGAATGCAGATCGATCGGTAAATCGAGAGCTTTGCCCCCCTACTCAGCGCTCTCTTCACCACGACGGTCCTATACAGCGACCGCATCACTGCAGGTGCTGCACCAATCCGTCTATCGATCTCACGCTCCATCCGTCCCTCACTCGTGAACAAGACCCCGCGATACTTAAACTCCTCCACTTGAGGCAAGGACACCCCACCGACCTGAAGAGGGCAAAGCACCTTTTTCCGGTCAAGAACCATGGCCTCGGATTTGGAGGTGCTGATTTTCATCCCGGACGCTTCACACTCGGCTGTAAACCGCCCCAGTGCACGCTGAAGGTCCTGATTTGATGAAGCCAACAGAACCACATCATCCGCAAATAGCAGAGACAAGATTCTGTGGTTCCTAAACCAGACCCCCTCTGCACCCTGGCTGCGCCTAGAAATTCTGTCCATAAAAATAATGAACAGAACCGGCGACAAAGGGCAGCCATGGCGGAGGCCAACATGCACTGGAAAGAGGTTTGCCTTACTATCGGCAATGCAAACCAAGCTCCTGCTGCGGTCGTACAGGGACCGGATAGCCCTTAGCAAAGGACCCCGAACCCCGTACTCCCGGAGCACTCTCCACAGGGTGCCCCGAGGGACATGGTTGAACGCCTTCTCCAGATCCACAAAACACATGTGGACTAGTTGGGCGAACTCCCATGAACCCTCGAGCACCCGATGGAGCGTGTAGAGTTGGTCCAGTGTGCCGCGACCAGGACGAAAACCACACTGCTCCTCCTGAATCCTAGGTTCAACCATTGGTCGAATTCTCCTCTCCAGTACTCTGGAATAGACCTTAGCGGGGAGGCTGAGGAGTGTGATCCCTCTATAGTTGGAACACACCCTCCGGTCCCCCTTCTTAAACAGAGGGACCACCACCCCGGTCTGCCAATCCAGAGGCACTGTCCCCGATCGCCATGCGATGTTGCAGAGGCGTGTCAGCCAAGACAGTCCCACAACATCCAGAGACTTAAGGTACTCAGGATGGATTTCATCCACCACAGGAGCCTCGCCACCGAGGAGCTTTCTAACCACCTCGGTGGCTTCGGCCTGGGTAATGGATGAGTCCGCCTCTGAGTCCCCAGTCTCTCCTTCATCTTTGGAAGACGTGACGATGGGATTGAGGAGATCCTCGAAGTACTCCTTCCACCGCCCGACAACATCCCCAGTCAGGGTCAACAGCTCCCCACCCGCACCATAAACAGTGCCGGTGGAGAGCTGCTTCCGCCTCCTGAGGCATCGGACGGTTTGCCAGAATCTCTTTGAGGCCGACCGATAGACCTCCTCCATAGCCTCCCCGAACTCCTCCCAGACCCGAGTTTTTGCCTCTGTGACCGCACGGGCTGCAGCACGCTTGACCTGCCGGTACCTGTCAGCTGCCTCTGGGGTCCCACCTACCAACAAAGATAAGTAGGACTCCTTCTTCAGCTTGACGGCATCCCTTACTTCTGGTGTCCACCACCGGGTTCAGGGATTGCCGCCGTGACAGGCACCAGAGACCTTGCGACCACAGCTACGAGTGGCTGCATCGACAGTGGAGGTGGAGAACATGGTCCATGTCTCCAACCTCCCCCGGGATCTGGGAGAAGCTCTCCCGGGGGTGGGAGTTGAAGACCTCGCTGACAAAGGGTTCCGCCAGTCATTCCCAGCAGACCCTCATGATACGTTCGGGCCTGCCAGGTCTGACCGGCTTCCTCCCCTCCCAGCGGATCCAACTCACCACCAGGTGGTGATCGGTCGACAGCTCTCCCCCTCTCTTCACTCGAGTGTCCGAGACACGTGGCCGAAGGTCAGATGATATGACTACAAAGTCGATCATCGACCTCCGGCTCAGGGTGTCCTGGTGCCACGTGCACTTATGGACACCCTTGTGCTCGAACATGGTGTTCGTGATGGACAAACTGTGACTAGCACACTCTTTGATACCTTCTTTTGAATATGTTTAATATGAGCTTTCCAATTGATTCTTTCATCAATAATGGCACCTAAAAATTTATTCTCTTTCACACATTCTATGTTTACCCCTTGTACAGTATATTTAACTGCATTTGTATGTCTTTTTTATATAATTTCCAAATAACATTAATTTAGTTTTTGACAAATTTAATGACAATGTCTTAATCTCAAAGCATCTCTTTAACTTTTGTCATTTCAGTTTCGACAAATATTGCTAAAATTCTTTACACCGGTTCTGATTTTGATTGGAGTTTTGATTGTTTTCTCCTGCTGTGCCATACCCTGTATTAAGGCAATGGTTACCAGGCTGGCAACCAAGCTGTTTGTGCAATTACAATTGGCTCACACACCAACCTATACATTTTTGAACCTCGAGGAGCCCCAGGAAGGATGTGATAATGTGGACTAAGGACAAGACACTTATGATGATAACTGACAGTTTAAAGTAATGAAGTTATGAGTGAAAATGTGTAAACAAGTGCTCATGATGGACGAGTGAAATTATGCTGAATTATTGTCATACACTGTAAATACATTTATTTTTACACTAGCTAACTACAAATAAATGCTAAAAGAGGAGGGAAATGATGGGGATTTTATGAGTTGTTACCATTTATTTAATTAATCATTGCCTGCTTACATGATATTCAATGTAATCAAAAGTAGTCTGAGTTAAGTTTCTGCTTCTTGTGAAATGAACTGTATCAACTATCTGTTATCTGTGTGATGTGGGAGTGAAACCAGCCACAAGACTGAAAGAATATGTCTTAGCTGACTTGTTAAAGGATTCTACATTTATTACTGTCTGAATTATATTCTTTTATACTTCATTTACTCATTCAATCATAATAATTATGTACCCATTCATATATGCTGCATTTAAGCTAAATGATTGCTCAGCCACAGTGATGAACTAAAGGTTGTTTCAGGACTCTGTTGACATCAAAATTTAACTGCTTACTCCCTTCTTTCGGTGAAAGAAACGAGCATGTTTCACAGGAAACCGTAACTCACAAGCAACCGTTCACCCCTCCCTTCCCCAAACGCAATGTACCCTAATGCTACATTGAATTGTTTATGATTTTTTTCTTTTTCAATAAAAGAGCAAGCGCCAGGAGGGGGCGGCAGAGAGGAGCAGGGAAAGCAAGGTTGGTCTTAGGTTTGTACGCTCTCTAAGAAGCTTCTCCCCTTTGCGCAAAGCTCAAAAGAGATCTCTGTCTAATGTTGTCTCTTTTTATGTGATTGTGCTTTGAGAAACTGTGTTTTGCAGGATACAATCTCAGGCACAGTTTAAGTGCCAGGTCCAGTTTGGGCAACGGACCTGACATGATGAAATGTGACAAAAGCCTTTCTTAGGTTAATAAATAAACCTGCTGCTATTACCCTTTGGTCCACATGTTTATTGATCTCTTCTATGGAATCGAGCAATGCCAGTGCAGTGGACCTTTTCGCTGTAAAACCATACTGACTTTCATCAAGCAAGTTATGTTGTTCTATAAATTTATCCAGTCTGCTGTTGTAAAGTTTTTCCAATATCTTTAAAAATTGTGACAATAGAGACACAGGCCTGTAGTCACTAAAAATATGCTTGCTACCAGATTTAAAAAAAGGTATTTTACCATTTTCATACCGTTAGGAACAATTCCAGTTTACTAAGGACATATGTACCTCATTATGATCTGTTGACATTTTACTTTTTTACATGTACTAACTATGTTAATAATTTCCTTTTCATCTATTGGGCCAAGAAACACTGTGTGCAGATTGCTGGCGATTAATTGCTGATTTTCCAATGGACTGTGTGGAATTTCAGCTGCCAGATCTGTCCCAACATTAGCAAAAAAAATTATGGAAACTATTCACTACTTGGCTCATGTTATATTCACCTTTGTTCTTATAAGTAAAGTATGTTTGGTAGTTATTTGATTTGGGTTTATTTTTTATGATATTAATCTGTATTGTCCATGTTGCCTTTATGTTGTTTTTATTATCATTTAGTATTTTTCCAAAGTATGATTTTTTTACAGTTCCACATAATAGTTTTTGGTTTATTTATTTAGTCCTTATATTTAATCTCTGCCTCTCTTGATTTACTTTTAATGAATTCTCTGTATATCATATTTTTCTTCTTACAAGCCTTTTGTAGACCTTTTGTTATCCACGAGTTAGCTTTATATTTATTATTTTTATTATACTGTATAATGTGACAATTGTTGTTGTATACATTGAGAAATATGTTTTCAAATTCGGAATATGCTAAATTTGCATCTTGCCTCTCATAAATGGGATTCCAATCCTGTTAATCATTTTTAAAGGAGTGGCAGCTTCTTCAGATTGCAGGTGCTTACAATGTGTTTTCGCAGTACATTTTTTTATTGAAATTTAGATAAGTTACTATAAAAATCAATCATATCAATATCATTTGTAAGTATACTATCAATGAGAGTAGCTGAATGTGAAGTTATTTTTTAAGGCCAAGTAATTTTTGTATATAAATTTAGATTGTACATAGTATTAATGAAATCCTCAGTTACTTTCTGCTGATACGGGTTTAAGAGATCAATGTTTATATCTCCACAGACAAATACTCGCTTATTACACATCTGTGAAAACAACTTCTCTGTCTAATTTTGAAACTCTTCAATTTTCGAGCCCGAAGCTCTATATATGCAGCTACAATTATATGTTTGCCTTTTTCCATACCTGTTTCAATTGTGATGGATTCCAGAAGATTTTTCACAGCCATAGTCATTTGATCTTTAATTTTGTATTTCAGCCTTTTGTCAACATACAATGCCACTCCTTCTATTCAGATGATTGATTCATTACTAACCCTCCAACTCAAAGTTTGTATCATCAACCTCTGCAAGGCAATTTTCCGTTATGGCAATTCCCATCACTTGTAATGCAGTTATTGTATTGTTCCTCTGTATAATACTGACAGTTACTGTTTATGAAGGAATAGAAATGATTGCCCAGATGTATCTCATATTCCAGATCCTGTATATGATGCTCAGTATACTGAAAAGGTTGTAATTCCAGACTATGATAACCATGTACGTATCATCTCGATTTTACTATTACTCTTCAGAAGCACTGCTGAATGGTCTGTATGTTTGTCAGTCATTATGAAAGTTGGTTGCCTTCACTTGCCATGTTTTATTCTTATTTTGCCAATTCCTCCATGCTTCTGATCAGCAACACTTTGGCTTCTTCTGGGGAACCGTTCAATTTGATGAATACTTTACAGTTTGTAGTCCATATGTTTTGATTTTTGTTTTGTTGTTGTTTTCTCAAGTATCTTGCCTTCTTTACTATATCTGCATTATGCTTGGTAAGATGCTCATTTAAGTAAAAATTGGATCCTTTAAGCTTATATCCTTGTTTGAGCAGAGTTGTTTTGTCTTTCCTGTTAACAAACCTCATGATGACTGTAGGATTGTCTGATGAATCCTTCTTGGGTAATTGGTGACACGCTTCAGTAGTGTTTATGTCCAGATCGATCTCCTTAGTTTGCAGAAAAGCAGCAACCTTTTGCTCCGTGGAGCATTCATGTTGATTATCGGGCTCCTCCCCGTTACCAGAGGCTGCTGTCCTTGCATATGATCTGGGTCTGTTGTAGAGTACAGATACATCATTCATTCGATTGTACTGCTCCATCTCAGTCACCCTCCTTTCCAAAGACATGATATGTTTGTCCTTCTCCTCGATAAGGCCTTTACTAATGCCAGTATCTCCTTTTGCTGAGGTTTTACGGCACAAATATCCTCCGTGAGAATATCCATAACCTTCTAAATATCCTCCAAATCCTCTATCACGCGTGCTGTCTTTGGCCCCATTCTACTGGTCTTATTTAACAGCTGTTTGTTGCACAACAGCTGATAGTAATTCGCTGTTAGCCAAAACCAGGCTGGCTTAGCCTAGCCTGCGACATCCCAGCTTCCCTGTGGGACTTCCCTGCCGACTGCCGATGTTAACTGCGGCCTCCAACGAGCTGCAGGCTTGGATGGTGTTTCTGGCAGCCAAGGGTTGGTGACAACCTCTGACGAGCTGCGGGGCTGTTGCGGCCTCCTTCAAGCTGCAGTCCCGGCTGAGGCCTCCAGTGAGCTGTGGGTTGTTGCGGCCTCCTTCAAATTACGATCCCGGCTGAGTTCTCTGGCGAGCTGCAGGCTGTTGCGGCCTCCTTCAAATTACGATCCCGGCTGAGTTCTCTGGCGAGCTGCAGGCTGTTGCAGCCTCCTTCGAGTTGCGATCCCGGCTGAGGCCTGCAGTGAGCTGCAGGCTCATGGCAAGCTCCTTCTAGCTGTGAGCCTGGCTGAGGCCTCCAGTGAGCTGCAGGCTGTTGGTGTCCATCGACGTGCCACAGTCCTGGCTGGGGCTTTCGACAGGCTGCGTACTCCGATCGAGGCCATGGGCAGTAAAAAATAGTAAGGCCTGCTTTGAGCTTTGGTCCTGGCTGTGGCATCCGGCGAGCTGCGGGTTGTTGGCGTCCACCGATGCACCACAGTCCTGGGTGGGGTCTTCAATGGCTGTGGACTCCGATCAAGGCTGTAGGGTGTAACAAAAGGTACGGCCGCCTGCACAACATGAATATTCTTACACTTACACTTAAGAATATTCATATTCTGAGTTCGTTCAAAAAACTTGTTCTGTAAATAGTTTGCTTACTTACTTTTGTGTTCAAAATTATTGATTTGAATCTCAATTTTGAGGCTGTTCTGTAAATAGTTCCTTTAATGATGTGATCAAAAACACTGAATTTCAATTCTGAGGCTGCTTCTGTAAATATTAATTCATAGACTTAAACATATTCATGTTCTGAGTTCATGAAAAACGTGTTCTGTAAATAATTCTCTTAGTTTTGTGATAAAAATCATTGATTTGAATCTCAATTTTGAGGCTGTTCTGTAAATAGTTTTCAAATAAACAATAAATATAGCAACTTCTGATCAATCCATGTCAATTTCAGGCTTAAAATAATGTACTGATTTAAGCCCCTTAAACCACACACACGCTTCTGGTTTAGGCCCCGCCCACTCTGAGTACAGATACAGATACTTTAGATGGTTGAACAGATACAGATACAGATAGTGGTGTACTCGTTCATCCCTACTTCATACTAGACAATTTGGCTAGATTTCAGATTATTTGGTTTATTTTGAAATGGACAGATTTTGCAGTGCAATGTTTGGTCTGGTCATGTTGCCAGGAAAACAAGGTCAGGCAGGACAGATGGATGTGGTTCCACAGTTGTGGAAAACAAGGTGAGCAGTAAGGTTGAGTTTGGCATAGTCTAATCTACTGTGGTGTTAGTGGACCTCAGGCACATGAGTTTTGAAGCCCAGTTGGTTGTGACACTGGGTAGAACAAGCTGTTCGGTAATGGCTCGGATGCTGGAGTGACTGGAGTCATGATGTCATCAAGACGTTTTAACAGAAGTAATTTACTTGACTTTAGATTCCAGTACTTGACACAACACTGGAAAATGGCAACTTTTGGCACAGACACTATATTCTGCGTGGTTCCTATAGTTGGGCCAACCTTGAGCTTCCTCAGGGCCAGCACTGTCCTACAACTTGCTTTTTTTGGGGGGGTAATATTATGCAATTTTGAGTTTAAAGTACAACTCCATGCTGACAATAACTAGCTCTCAAAATGCTTATCTCTTTAAAACAGCTCTGTTTTATAAATTTATGCAGAACATGCTTTCTGCATAAATTTATAAAACAGAGCTAATCTTGGAAGGTAAGAACAAGATTGTAATCAGATTACAATGCATATCATCAAAACCTGAACTCAAACCCTAATCTGACTTCAACCTCACAGCAAAAAGTGAAAAGCAACTCAACGAGCTAATGATGTGAAAATAAGCATGTTCCAACAAGGAAACAAGCCACTCTGAAGGTGATAGAAAAGCTTCTGTATGACAAACACCTAGTGTGCATAGTGAGTGTGATGAAGCAGGTTGTAAAAATATGTTAGACAGGAAACAATCTTGCTCTGATGGCTAACACTTTGGTTGTCTGCCAAAATGTTTTGCAGGCAGAGCCTGACATCTGTCAATGCTGAGGTGCTGAGGTTTGTGGAAAAGGAATATATGTAAATAAATGTTTATATCAAGCACCAGGTTTGACACAAACTGATGCTTGATGTAAACATTTGGTAACACTTTACTTGAAGGTATCGTCATAATAGAGACATGACACAGTCATGAAGATGTCATAAACTTATGAAATGTCATAAACATTCATGACTCCTGTCATTAAGTGTCATTCGGTTTTTGTATGACAAGTTGACAACTTGGCATACAACGGGAGATCAAAAAGGCCAAAGACAACTTCTGGTCATGTCACTTTGATTAAAGTCAAGTTGTTGTAATCAAGACAACCCAAAAAATGTCAAGTTGCCATTATAAAAACCGAATGACACTTAACGACAGCAGTCATGAAGGTCAGTAGTCATGACACCTTCATTACTGTGTCATGTAACAGTTATGACAGTTGTAGAGCATGACCTCGCTTCACCATAATTAAATAAATACATTAATACTTTCTCAACAAAAACCTGAGGTTTTGAAATGAGGACAGAGACTGTTGTGTTTTCATTCCTAACTGAAATTCCTGGTTCCATCCAGAGATAAGCTTTGGAGACAGTTACTTGGGGCTCCTCTGGCCCGACATCACAACAGAGCTGTCATTCAGAGTTTTTCAAAGGAGCCCTTGCTTGTTTATCGGTACAATTCCGGTTGCTATGAATTACATGACATTATAATTGCTTCACATAAGAATCTGAGTGTCAGGGTGGGCGGAAGCCCGTCACCAGGAGTGGCTGGACCCGCAATACAGACTCCCAGACTAGGCCCAGGTGTGGAGGTAATCATGGTCTATATTCCAGCATCAGGTTTGGTACACATGTAATCAGTCAGCATGGCAGAGGTACAAGAAGGTTCAGGCTGAGACGCAGTGATAAACAAGCAGGGTTCAGAGGCACAAGCAAACACCGTCATCCGAGATGAGGCAAGAGGCATGGTCGAAGACAACAGTGCAGGATTCGTAACACGGCAAGACAAAATCAGGACTATGAAGGGCACTGGAAAGTGTACAAGACAAAAATCTGGCGAGGAAGTGAAGGACTGTGGGGTTTAAATACATGTGGACTAGTTAGTAACAGGTGGTGTTAACAAGGTGCACCTGAGAGGAAGGAACGTGACAGGGGGTGTGGCTAATGAACAAAGATACTATGTTGTGCAAGACTGTGAGGGAAGAGAACACAAGGTGGAGAGAAGAAAAGACAAAGATGTGTGAACAGGAGTCAAGAGTGTGACTAAAGGGAGTGAGCACAGTGATGTGATGTAATAGACAAAGACACGGGAGCAGGTGCAAGAGCATGAGTGAATGGAAACACAAAGCAGACATAAACAAGGTGGGAGACAAAGACATGGGGCAGGTGCAGTGATGTGAAGTGAACATAAATAACTGGACGTGAGACGAGGAACAAAGACTTGATGGGACGTGCGGAGTGGAAACAAATGGCAAAAGCAGAACAGAGCTAAAATGGAAATCAGGGGCAGAATATGATGCAATAGCAAACCAGACATGAACATGAAAACTGAAAGAAGACACAAAGACAAAACTGAACTGGACTGACTAAGAAAACAGAGTGGTAAAACAAACCAAAAATAAAACAGACTGTAATAAAACCTGACACCAAAACACAACAGATAATATAACAAATGAGAAGAACAAAATAAACAAATGGTAAACAATAGAAACACAAACTGGCTGAACAAAACAAGAACAGAACCAGACAATGGCTAAAGTATAAAAGTAGCAAAGTAGCAAAGCAAAATAGAACACAATAAACCCAAGAAAAATAGCTAATAAAACAGAGCTGGGGCAGAGGGTGGGTAAAAGAAGGAGGAAAAATTAGGATTGAAGCCCACAGCTGGCCAAAATCGTAACACTGAGCCTCCCCAGGCCAGGAGAATCCACCTTTTTTGGCACCAAGCCAAGGCCAGAAACTCCCCAGAACTGCAAGAAGATCTCTTCCATGATAAGATGTGGCCAGAAACTTTGAGCCTTGACAACCAGCAACAACCCCAATTCCAATGAAGATGGGACGTTGTGTAAAATGTAAATAAAAACAGAATACAGTGATTTGCAAATCCTCTTCAACCTATATTCAATTGATTACACCACAAAGACAAGATATTTAATGTTCAAACTGATAGACTTTATTGTTTTTCTGCAAATATTTGCTCATTTTGAAATGGATGCCTGCAACACTGTTGTGTGGGCCGCTGAAGAGGAGGTACTGCTGGCCCACCACCACAAGATGGCGCCCTGCTTGAAGTGCGGGCTTCAAGCACGAGAGGGCGTCGGCTTGGCTGGAGGTGACAGCTGTCATCAATCAACACAAGCTGTCACCCATCACCACCACTACAAAGACCGGACTGCAACTCCACCTCCTCGCCGAGAAATCAACTACCATTCAGGTAATTTTCTCTGCTGACAGACACTGTGTGTGTTTAACCTGTACTTCTATTGCAGCCGTTTTCCTGGAGTGTGTCCTTATCTGAGGGATTGGCGTTTGGTGTGACAGCGACGGCTTCGCCTCACACCCCAACCCAGATAAGTGGTTGACCAGGAGCTGCACGAGTGTGTGTGATTGGAGGTGGAGGTTTTCCCTCCTTTACTTAATACAGACTGTGGGATTACTGAGTGTGCGAACTCACACTCATCTGGACTGTCTCTGTTCTCTGCCAGCAGTACCGGGTCTGACTGCTGAAGACAGCGGCCACCTGGGGCGCAGGGCTTGGCGGCTCCGGTGTTCTTCAGCTCTGTTGGTGTTGGAAGCTGTGTGGGGATCCAGCTCTTCTCTCTCCAGGCGTCTTCTATCGTCGAGCCTGCCCACACGTCACCTGGTGTATGATTGACAGTCCACCATATTGTTATTGTCTGTACGTTGTTGTGTGATTCACAACATTAAATTGTTACTTTTTGGCTTATCCATTGTCCGTTCATTAACGCCCCCTGTTGTGGGTCCGTGTCACGACACTTTCACAACAGGATTTCTCGGCCAGCGTCATGGATCCCGAGGGGCGTCAACCATCGCTTGAACAGCCAATGGGAGAGCGAGGTGCACAGGCAGGAGGCGTGGTGGGTGAGCTGCAACACATCTTAACCGCCTTTGCCGCTCGGTTGGACTTAGTTACCGAGCAGAGCAGTGTTCTCAATCGCAGGATAGAGGCTCTCACCGCCCAGGTGAAAGCGCATGATCAGGGCGCTGCTGCAGCACCTCCTCCTGCTGACCGTGTGCCAGAAACAGACATTCCGCTGGTCGTTCAACGACCCCCCCCACCTTCCCCTGAAGCATACATAAGCCCTCCGGAGCCGTACGGAGGCTGTGTGGAGACGTGCGCGGACTTCTTGATGCAGTGCTCGCTCGTCTTTTCACAGCGTCCCGTCATGTACGCGTCAGATGCCAGCCGGGTGGCTTACGTTATAAACTTGCTTCGAGGAGATGCACGCGCCTGGGCTACGGCGCTTTGGGAGCAGAATTCATGGCTCCTAACGGTTTATACTGAGTTTGTGAGGGAGTTCCGACAGGTGTTCGACCACCCTCATAGAGGCGAGACAGCTTCAAGTGTGCTGCTGTCGATAAGACAGGGGTGTCAGAGCGCAGCAAAGTATGCAGTCGACTTCCGTATCGTGGCAGCGCGAGCCGGCTGGAATGCTGTTGCGCTCCGCGCCGCCTTTGTAAACGGACTGTCTCTGGTCCTCAAGGAGCACCTGGTGGCGAAGGACGAGCCGCGGGATTTAGATGGGCTTATCGACCTGGTTATACGGTTAGACAACCGATTAACAGAACACCGACGGGAGCGAGGAGAAGGGCGTGGTCAGGCACAAGCTGTCCCTCTTCCTCCCGGGTCTGAAAGGGAGCCGACTTCCCCACGCTCCACTGCCAGGGCTCTCCACGTGACAACAGCTCCCCCTGCTGACGTTGCTATGGAAACGAGCAGGGCCAAAAAACGATCAGATCAGAGACAAAGGAGGCTGATCCGTGGAGAGTGTTTTCTCTGTAGCTCTACTGAGCACACACAGAGAGAATGCCCCAAACGATCAAAACAGCAGCACTCGTCCTTAGAGACTGGGCTAAGGGTGGGTCACAATACCCACGCGGGGAGACCCCGTAAATCTGCACGAATCCCAGTCACGATCCTGAGTGAGGATTTAACCCTTCACGCCCCAGCACTGGTGGACACGGGGTCGGAGGGAAATCTGCTGGATAGCAGATGGGCAAAGGAGGTTGGGCTCCCTCTAGTGGCCTTACCGTCACCATTGTCGGTGCGGGCACTAGATGGCACCCTTCTTCCACTAATCACACACCAGACTCAGCCAGTGACATTGGTGGTGTCTGGGAATCACAGGGAGGAGATTGTGTTTTATGTAACACCTTCTACCTCCCGAGTGATATTGGGTTTTCCATGGGTGTTAAAACACAATCCCCGGATTGATTGGCCGTCTGGGGTTGTGGTTCAGTGGAGCGAAACCTGCCACTGGGAGTGTTTAGGATCCTCGGTTCCACCCGGTGTGACAGCTAAGGAGGAGGTTTTAGTCCCCCCCAATCTGGCGGCGGTGCCAGCCGAGTACCACGACCTTGCTGACGTCTTCAGCAAGGATCTGGCACTCACGCTGCCCCCGCACCGTCCGTACGATTGTGCCATTGATTTGATACCGGGCGCTGAGTACCCGTCCAGCAGGCTGTACAACCTCTCACGTCCGGAACGCGAATCAATGGAGACCTACATCCGGGACTCATTAGCTGCCGGGTTGATCCGGAACTCCACCTCCCCGATGGGTGCTGGTTTCTTTTTTGTGGGCAAGAAGGACGGCGGACTCCGTCCATGCATTGATTACAGAGGGCTGAACGAGATCACGGTTCGTAACCGATACCCGTTACCTCTGTTGGATTCAGTGTTCACGCCCCTGCATGGAGCCCAAATTTTCACGAAATTGGATCTTAGGAATGCTTATCACCTGGTTCGGATCCGGGAGGGAGACGAGTGGAAGACGGCATTTAACACCCCGTTAGGTCACTTTGAGTACCTGGTCATGCCGTTCGGCCTCACCAATGCGCCCGCGACGTTCCAAGCATTGGTTAATTACGTCTTGCGGGACTTCCTGCATCGGTTTGTCTGCGTATATCTAGACAATATACTCATTTTTTCTCCGGATCCTGAGACCCATGTTAAGCATGTACGTCAGGTCCTACAGCGGTTGTTGGAGAACCGGCTGTTTGTGAAGGGCGAGAAGTGTGAGTTCCACCACTCTTCTTTGTCCTTCTTGGGGTTCATCATCTCCTCCAACTCCGTCGCCCCTGATCCGGCCAAGGTTGCGGCGGTGAGAGATTGGCCCCAACCAACGAACCGTAGGAAACTACAACAGTTCCTCCGTTTTGCAAATTTCTACCGGAGGTTCATCAAGGGCTACAGTCAGGTAGTTAGCCCCCTGACAGCCCTGACCTCCACAAAAGTCCCCTTCACCTGGTCGGATCGGTGCGAAGCCGCGTTTAGGGAGTTGAAACGCCAGTTCTCAACTGCACCAGTTCTGGTGCAGCCCGATCCCAAGCGCCAGTTTATTGTTGAAGTGGATGCCTCTGACTCAGAGATAGGAGCCGTGCTATCCCAGAGCGGGGAGTCCGATAAGGTTCTCCATCCATGTGCCTACTTTTCCCGCAGGTTGACCCCAGCTGAACGGAACTATGACGTCGGCAATCGGGAACTTCTTGCGGTGAAGGAGGCTCTTGAAGAGTGGAGACACCTGTTGGAGGGAGCGTCGGTACCATTTACAGTTTTCACGGACCATCGGAACCTGGAGTACATCCGGACCGTGAAGCGTCTGAACCCCAGGCAAGCCCGCTGGTCGCTGTTCTTCGGGCGTTTTGACTTCCGGATCACCTACCGCCCCGGGACAAAGAACCAACGATCTGATGCCCTGTCCCGGGTGCACGAAGAGGAGGTCAAGACTGAGCTGTCAGACCCCCCTGACACCATCATCCCCGAGTCCACTGTCGTGGCCACCCTTACCTGGGACGTGGAGAAGACCGTCCGGGAGGCCCTGACACGGAGCCTGGACCCGGGGACCGTTCCGAAGAACAAACTGTACGTCCCACCAGAGGCCAGGGCTGCGGTCCTTGACTTCTGTCACGGTTCCAAGCTCTCCTGTCACCCAGGGGTGCGAAGAACCGTGGCAGTGGTCCGGCAGCACTTCTGGTGGGCGTCTATGGAAGCCGACATCCGGGAGTATGTCCAGGCCTGCACCACCTGCGCCAGGGGCAAAGCTGACCATCATAAGGCCCAAGGCCTCCTCCAGCCTCTGCCAGTGCCTCGTCACCCCTGGTCTCATATCGGCCTGGACTTTGTCACGGGCCTCCCGCCGTCCCAGGGAAACACCACCATCCTAACGATAGTGGACCGGTTTTCCAAGGCGGCCCACTTCGTGGCCCTCCCGAAGCTCCCGACGGCCCAGGAGACTGCAGACCTCCTGGTCCACCACGTCGTGCGTCTGCATGGGATTCCATCAGACATTGTCTCGGATCGTGGTCCTCAGTTCTCCTCCCAGGTCTGGAGGAGTTTCTGTAGGGAACTGAGGGCTACCGACAGTCTCTCCTCTGGGTACCACCCCCAGACGAACGGGCAGGCAGAGTGGACAAACCAGGAACTGGAGCAGGCCCTCCGTTGCATGACCTCCGCGCACCCGACGGCCTGGAGTGACCATCTGGCCTGGATCGAGTACGCTCATAATAGCCAAGTCTCGTCTGCCACCGGCCTCTCCCCATTTGAAGTGTGTTTGGGGTACCAGCCCCCATTGTTCCCGCTAGTGGAGGGAGAGGTCGGGGTGCCCTCGGTCCAGGCCCATCTGAGAAGGTGCCGTCGGGTGTGGCGTACCGCCCGCTCTGCCCTGCTCAAAGCCCGGACGAGGGCCAAGAACCATGCAGACCACCGGCGTGCCCCGGCCCCTGCGTACCAGCCTGGGCAGGAGGTTTGGCTTTCTACAAAGGACATTCCCCTGCAAGTGGAATCCCAAAAGTTGAAGGACAGATACATCGGACCTTTCCCTATCCTCAAGGTCCTCAGTCCAGCCGCAGTGAAGCTGAAGCTGCCAGCTTCACTGCGGATCCACCCGGTTTTCCATGTGTCCCACATCAAACCTCACCACGTGTCACCCCTCTGTGCCCCCGGACCGGCGCCGCCTCCTGCCCGGATCATCGACGGGGAGCCGGCTTGGACCGTGCGCCGGCTCCTGGACGTCCGTCGGAAGGGCCGGGGGTTCCAGTATTTGGTGGACTGGGAGGGGTATGGACCCGAAGAACGCTCCTGGGTGAAGAGGAGCTTCATCCTGGACCCGGCCCTCCTGGCCGACTTCTACCGGCGGCATCCGGACAAGCCTGGTCCAGGAGGCGCCCGTTGAGGGGGGGGTCCTGTTGTGTGGGCCGCTGAAGAGGAGGTACTGCTGGCCCACCACCACAAGATGGCGCCCTGCTTGAAGTGCGGGCTTCAAGCACGAGAGGGCGTCGGCTTGGCTGGAGGTGACAGCTGTCATCAATCAACACAAGCTGTCACCCATCACCACCACTACAAAGACCGGACTGCAACTCCACCTCCTCGCCGAGAAATCAACTACCATTCAGGTAATTTTCTCTGCTGACAGACACTGTGTGTGTTTAACCTGTACTTCTATTGCAGCCGTTTTCCTGTAGTGTGTCCTTATCTGAGGGATTGGCGTTTGGTGTGACAGCGACGGCTTCGCCTCACACCCCAACCCAGATAAGTGGTTGACCAGGAGCTGCACGAGTGTGTGTGATTGGAGGTGGAGGTTTTCCCTCCTTTACTTAATACAGACTGTGGGATTACTGAGTGTGCGAACTCACACTCATCTGGACTGTCTCTGTTCTCTGCCAGCAGTACCGGGTCTGACTGCTGAAGACAGCGGCCACCTGGGGCGCAGGGCTTGGCGGCTCCGGTGTTCTTCAGCTCCGTTGGTGTTGGAAGCTGTGTGGGGATCCAGCTCTTCTCTCTCCAGGCGTCTTCTATCGTCGAGCCTGCCCACACGTCACCTGGTGTATGATTGACAGTCCACCATATTGTTATTGTCTGTACATTGTTGTGCGATTCACAACATTAAATTGTTACTTTTTGGCTTATCCATTGTCCGTTCATTAACGCCCCCTGTTGTGGGTCCGTGTCACAACACTTTCACAACAAACACGTTTTAAAAAAGCTGGGGCAGTGGAATGTTTACCAGTGTTACATCACCTTCTCTTAAATTAAAATAGGTGGTGCCCTGAGGTAATTAGATATTATTCTCATTAAATAATAATTATTAAACCCTGAGTGAGCACAGTGAGCACAGTGAGCACAATTGTTAATTATTTTGGTGACCCATTAAATTAGGTCAATTTAATTCAATTTGGGAGTTTAACAATACTTTCACTACATATTTTTGGTGCTCTCCGTCAGGCCAATAATACATTGTGAGGCTTAACTACTTATTCACTGCATTAAATTGGTGCCCGTGTGAAGTGCCATTCATTCCAAATAAGTAAATTAAATGTAATTCGTTACACAGTGTCATGTCTCTATTATGACGATACCTTCAAGTAAAGTGTTACCAAACATTCATATATATATATATATATATATATATATATATATATATATATATATATATATATATATATATATATCATCGTTATCTATTTATGAAATACTATTACCTCGATGAGTGTCTCTTTTCCTATCTGAGAGACTATTCAAGGACAAGTGTTGAGCCATTTAGTGTCTGCTCATAGTACACTGACAGTCATTTCCTAAAAACAAAGCAAAAACCCCCAATCACTGTTTCTCTCTCTCACCCATGTGTGCATGTACACACACACACACACACACACACACACACACACACACACACACACACACACACACACACACACACACTCTTGTCTCTCATAACCTTGCTGGTCCCAGGTCAGGAAAACTGACTGCATCAAAGCAAGGAATTCAATAGAGCAAGTGACATACATTTTGGAGTGAGACAAAAATGGTGTGGACGCACACACACACTCACAGATTCAAGTGTACTGTAGGTGTCTGTGATGGAGGGAGTGTTTCATAATGTTCTCTTTTGCTTCTCTCTTCCTCACCCCTCTCCTCATGACTTAGGAGTGCCTCTCATTTGTGGTGAAGAACTTAATTCATTCCCTGGGCTAAAAGCATTTTTTTTTTTTTTTTTTTTTTACATTCATGGTGTGTGTTAGGTTTTGTGGGACTGTGTGTTGTTTATGATTTGTCTTGCAGGAACAAAAGCTCTGAAAGGTTTTTGAAGTCTCTCTCTCTCTTTTCTCTCCTCTCCTCATCCTCTCCTCCCTCTCATTGGTGCCTGTCTGAGAAACTCTCACATGCTCACGCAATAAACAGACCATAACTGGATTAAGACTCAGCAATTTAGAGAAAGGGAGTTCAGTGAGTATTGGGGTCAACAATCATGCCATATCTCCAGGTTCAGTGATACATGTAGCATGTTCCCCATAACCACTGACATTCACATTCAGCTGTTTAATACATGACTGATAAATATTTTAAGAATACACATTATTATGCTGATATTTCTCTTTGATTTGATCATTTGTTTAATATCCAAGTAATTCATCAAGGCTGTGAGCAAATTGTTTTCATAAATTGACAGACTTCTACTGTACTGAACCCTGCCAAGGTCCCACAGATTAAGAGATACTATGATTTATATACAGTGACCTGGAAAGTATTCACAGCACTTCGCTTTTTCAACATTTTATATTATGTTACAGCATTATTCTAAAATGGATGAAATTTTTTTTCTTTGTCATTATGGGGTGTTGTGTGTAGAATTTTAATGTGGAAAATGTTTTTTTTTTTTAATAAATTTCCAAAAATCTCAAAATCAAACTAGAATGCACATAAGTATTAACAGCCTTTATCGTGAAGCTCAAAATTGAGCTCAGGTGACTGGACATGATTTGGAAAGGCACACACACACACCTGTCTACATATAAAGTCCCACAGTTGACAGTGCATGTCAGAGCGCAAACCAAGCATGAACTCAAAGGAACTGACTGTAGACCTCTGAGATAGGGTTGTCTCAAGGCACAAATCTGGGGAAGGGTACAGAAACATTTCTGCTGCTTTGAAAGTCGCAATGACCACTGTGGCCTTCGTCATCTGTAATTGGAAGAAGTTGTGATCCACCAGAACCCTTCCTAGAGCTGCCACCCATCTAAACTGAATGATCAGGGCAGAAGAGCCTTAATCAGGGAGGAGACCAAGAACCCGATGGTTACTCTGTCAGTGCTCTACCATACAGGCCTGATTGGTGGATTGCTGCTGAAATGGTTGTCCTTCTTGAAGGTTCTCCTCTCTACACAGAGGAATGGTGGAGTGGCCAGGTAGAAGACACTTCTGAATAAAAGACACATAGCAGTCCACCTAGAGTTTGACAAAAAACACCTGAAGGACTGTCAGACCATAAGAAACAAATTTCTCTGGTCTGATAAGACTAAGATGGAACTCTTTGGCCTGAATGCCAGGCATAGTGTTTAGAGGAAACCAGGCACCGTCCCTGCAGTGAAGCATGGTGGTGGCAACATCATGCTGTGGGGATATTTTTTTAGCAGCAGGAACTGGGAGACTGAGATGTGCTCTCAAATTGTTTGAAAATAAACATTAAAGGGACCAGAACACAACAGTAACCCAAAGTCATGTGATCCACACAGGTGGCTGTAACTGTGTAATCAACAGGTGTATATAATTAAAACGGCCACCTCATTATGGGTTCTTGGTCACAAAGAGAAATCTGTTGCCATGTGAGTTGTTCCCTAAATTTTTCATCATTGCACTGGATGCGCACAACACACCTGCTGCATTTCATGACTCTGTTAACAGATTATGGGCCCAGAGTCACCCAGAACCAGCAGTTTACCGAGAACAGTCGCAACGTAAGGCATGTCCGGTGAGAAACAGAAGAGTGTCGAGCCAAGCAGCCGCTGGTCACGGCTATTATTTGATGGAGAAGAACAGAAGTATGCACTATGGGAGACAATGTTTTTGGTTCATCTACAGCTAGTAGGTCGGAAGGAAACCATTCTGAATGAACCACCTGATGATGATGAAGGCGAAGATGAGAGGAATGCTGAGGCATATGCGGAGCTAATTCAGGTCCTCGATGATAAAAGTTTGTTGCTTGTCATGCGAGATACAGCTGATGATGGATGCAAAGCACTGAAAATATTAAGAGATAGTTATGTGTACAGGCTGATCACATAGGGTTTACCTGTGCATGCATAACAGACATCCCTCCTGAAGTTAAGTAGTGAAAATGTGACCAAATATGTCATTCTTACTGAAAAAAACCATCACCGAATCAGTGTCGATGCAAACATAGTGTAGCATGTGTAAGAGCAACACACACAGAGATGCCACTTGCAGGAGGAGGCAATGACATGTAGATGTGAAACAGGTGTCCGAGGAGGTGAGGAGTGCGAAGTTCGCATTTCGAGTGAGTGACAAAGAATGGACAGCCGAGAAACGTTGCAGTGTCAGTGTGGAGGGCCTGATGATGGTGGACTCAGGAGCAACTTCACACATCATTACAGACATTATGAAGTTCAGAGACTTTGATGAAAACTTGTTAATCTCTCACTAACTTCTGGATCTGTTCCTAAATGTTTCAAATCTGCACTGATTAAACCATTGGTTAAGAAATATAATCTTGACCCTAGGGTATTAAAAATTATAGGTGATATGAAATCCATCATTTAGTTCTATAATTCTGTAAAAAGTGGTTTTGCAGCAGCTCGTGGACCACCTTACTGAGAATAATCTTTTTGAGTCATTGCAGTCTGCTTTAAGAAAACATCACAGACAGCTCTCACTAAAGTAGTGAATGACCTTCTGCGAGCAATGGACTCTGACACCACTATGGTTTTATTGCTGTTAGATCATAGTGCTGTGTTTGATACCGTGGATCATCATATTTTACGTGATAGAATTAGTGTTAATATACAAAACAGAGTGAAAACGACTGGTCATGTATGACGTCAACCACACAAGGGTCACTTCCAGTAATCCCAAAATGATTCTCCAGCCTAACCTTAGTGACATGAAATTTGGGGTTCCACAAGGATCCATTTTAGGCCCCCTGCTATTCTCCCTTTATGTAGCACCCCTTGGGCATATACTGTGATGTTTTGGGATTAATTTTTGTTGTTATGCTGATGATACTCAATTGTACATGCCGATAACTGCTGGTAATCTCATCAACATTAAAATCCTTAGAAGACTGCCTTGCAGCAGTGAGAAGTTGGATGTCTAGTAACTTCCTACTTTTAAACTCTGATAAGATTGAAATGTTGGTTCTTGGTCCAGGGAGACATCGGCATCAATTTGACCAGTTAGCTCTTAGTTTAGGTTCGTGTGTTATACATCATACAGAGACAAAGTGAGGAACCTTGCAGTAACTTTTGATCCTACGTTGTCCTTTGACCTCCACATTAGAGACATTACAAGGACTGCTTTCTTCCATCTGCAAAATATAGCGACGCTTTGTCCCATCCTGTCTATGGCTGAGACTCTGATCGATGCATTTTTCTCTTCTAGGATGGACTATTGCAATGCTCTATTTTCTGGTTTACCATAGTCCAGCATTAGGGGTCTTCAATTGGTTCAAAATGCTGCTGCCAGACTTTTGACATGAAGCAGAGGGTCTGACCACATTGCACCCATTCTGGCATCCCTTCACTGGCTTCCTGTCTCTCTGATATCGGATTTTAAGGTGCTGTTACTGGCCTATAAAATTGTTCATGGACTGGCACCTCCCTACCTGGCTGACCTGGTCGAGCCCTACATGCCATCTCAGACCTTGCGTTCACAGGGTGCAGGACTGCTGTGTGTTCCTAGGGTGAGTAAAAAATCTGTGAGTCATAGAGCCTTTTCTTATCATGCCCCTGCTCTGTGGAATGATCCCCCGGTGCAGATATGGCAGTCGGTCTCTGTGAAGATTTTTAAGTCCAGATTGAAGACCAATTTTTTTCCCCCTGTTTTATCATTAGTATTTTATGTTATTGTGTGTTCTTTGTATTCTTTTTACTTTTTATGTTTTTATTCTTTTATTGTGCATTTTAGTCATTTAATTCATTTTGTTCTGTTTTTCAAGTTGTGTTGTGTGGAGCGCCTTGAGACGACCCTGTCATGAATTGGCGCTTTGCAAATTAATTAATTTCACTTCCAGCCCCAAACACACTTTGTCGAGTTGGCTGATGGCACAAGATGCAGCTGAGTTGCAGAGCGCAGAGGTGACGCCCACATACTCTTGATAGACAGCAGAGGACAAGGCTGCAGCACGACGCAGAGAAAAGTGCTGTACATTGCATCCTATTCCCAAGACATGTTTTCAGTGAGAACAGCCACTGCAATGGAGCAACTGTAATCTTTAAAAAGGGAAGTAATGCCTTAATTCACAGAGATGGTACAAAATTTGACATTACTGTGCATATCGGGTTGTTCTATTTGCATAATGAAATGAATGTGATGATAAAATCAAAAGCTGCTATGATATACAGAAATGGCATGAGATCTTTGGTTATTGTAATTTTGATGACAAAGAGATATTACAAGGTGGTGTTGGTGGCATGAGTATTAGCACTAGAATGCCTGGAACTTTCTGCCTCTGCTGCAAGGCCCTCCTCCCCCTCTCAAATTAGTGTTGTGGTGATCACCCTATTGACTGGTTCCTTTGAGTTGCAAATTAGATCAGTACCTGCTCCCTTGCCCCACTCAGACTGTGTTGAAAGAGGGAGACATGTAGGAAAACAGGTCTTGAGGACCAGGGTTGGGCATCCCTGGGCCTAAACTGAAGGATATAGGCCTGAAGGACTTTCACTGAAGGACTTCAGTGAAAAAACAACATTTATTTCACACATAAAAATATTCAAGAGAAATCGCATTGATAAACAGTTTGTGAGCACAGTCAACAAATTGTGAGTTCCTATGTATAGTGTTCTGTTTTATTGTTTGTATGTTTAGTTTTTGCAATTTTTACACATGAATGGAGATCCTTTCCTACATTTCCGACAGGTGTACTTGTGGCAAATGGCACATTTCTCTGTACTGCGATTTCTGTTGAAACTCTGACGCACTTGGCATGTTGTTGTTTTCCCTTTAGAAACTCTTCTCATTTTACGTAGTGCCTCCTCTCTCTCTTTCCAGTGCGCGTTCCTGCATGTGTCTATTTCTCAGTTCAATTGCAAGCTTATGCTGGAACTTTCGCCTCGACTCCTTTGATCCTGTACATGCCTTGTACAGTACATGTGCATTAGCAGCAGCAATGTCCAGGATGTTGTAGAAGACAGCTATAGGCCATCTCTGTGTTCCTGTGTGCACTGTGTAAGCACACAGTTTTTGATCCAGCACATAAACACCACATTTTAAATGGTTGTAGTCTATAATTACATTTGGTTTTTGCTGCAAATCTTCTTCAAGCTCCACTTTCTTATGAAACGTGCTGAGAAGACACACATTTTTCTTTTTTTAGCTGCATAAACTGTTAGCAGGGCACTGCCAGAAGTGAACACCTGTGGTGAAAACTCCTCATGTTCTCTGGTGTTTTTTTACCTGCTCTGGAACTTCCCATCAAATTTTGTTTATTGTGCCAAGCAGAGTTGTGTTGCATTGTAGAAGCCTGTTCGCCAGAGACAACGATGTGAAAAAATTGTCCATAGTTACAGTTCTGCCTCTGTCCAAAAAGGGTTCCATAAGCCTTGTCACAACATTGTCTGCAAGTCTCTCTCCTATGGCACGGCTGGGGTCTTTTCCTACGTAAGGAATGGCATTGCACATGTACTTAGTGTCCAACTCTGCTGCAATACAAAACTTTATTCCAAACTTGTCCGGTTTAGATGCAATGTATTGCAGAAAAGGACATTGGACCTTTGTTGGAAATACCTGTTCATCAACTATGTGTTGCCCTGGGTCGTATGACAGCACACAGTTCTGAATAAAGTGCCCCCAAATGTCTGAAATGGCAGCAAATTTGTCCGTCTGCATGCATTCCAAATGGGTGTCCTTGATATCAAAGTGTAAATAGTGCACCAACTCTTCATATTGGTCTCAGGACATTGTGGACATGATTTCCGGAACGCTGAAACATTTTGACCAGCAGTCACGCATGGCACCGGTTCTGCCAATCGCTCCTCTGAAGAATAAAACAGCGGTGAATGCCATTAGCTCGTAGACACTTGTGCTCCAGTCAGGGTTTGTTTTGCAGACTTTGTATACTGTGCAGTCTATGATGGTCCTCAGCATGATGATGTAAAATAGACAAGGGAAGCTTTGCAAGCAACTAGTCACTTTGCGTCTTGCAATCTCCGTCGGTCCTGCATTGCTGACTGATGTCTGGGTTGTCTGCGTTGGCTGAACGGTGCTGAAGTCCTCAATTTGTCGCTGAACCCAAACAGTTCCATCTCTCGCTGTCTCACAAGGTCCTGCCTAAAAATAACATGAGATAAGATGAAACCTCTATTGCCCAAAAGGGAAGAATTGTTTTGCATTTAGGAGCTTATATAAATAAAACCATAAACAGAAAGACGGGAACACAGACAATGCTACAATATAAAAGCAAAATGTAAATACCTTGGAGTTTTCGCTTGCGTCCTTGCTTTTCTGGGCCTTCTCTTCTCTTTTCTGGGACTTCTGTTCAGTGTACTTGCGCTTCTGGGATGAAGACGACTTTTCTCCAGTGCGCCTGCGTTTTTGGCACCATGGTTTGTCTTCAGCATGCTGTTTGCCTTTTCTGAATTGGGAAGACTTTACTTTCACAGATGAAGGCTTCTCTTCATCATCCTCCTCTGTAACAATTACTAGTCTTTTAGTCCACTTATGTGCAAGTCTCGTATGAAGAGGCTGTTTTGGCTGTGAATCAGTTGGTGCTGGCATGTCCTCATCAGAGGAGGAATCAGAGGGGATGAACTTGATTCACCAACGAAGGAATCTTCATCACTACTCCCTGCGTCCACATCTGTGAGTGCTTGAAAAAGAGCTCAGGCTTCCAGAGGAGTGTATTTCTTGCTTGACCGTCTTGCTGCCATTGTGATGTTTGTCTTCTTGACTTGAAGATGTGTCTGCTTTTATGGGGAACATAAAGTGAACACGGACGTCACATGTGAAAACAGCCATGAATAACAGTGGAAAACAACAAGAGCTTAAAGTCATGAACAAAACCTGAAATGCTGGTGAAACAGAATGGAACAGAAATATAATAATGCAGAGGCAAGAAAAAATAAAAGACTCAAAATACATAGGAGAAAAACCCAACCAGAGCCTGAGGAGCCGAGCTCACGAACCACACATTCACAGACACACCCATGCATGGGCTCCAGCAGCAGGCACCTACCACCAGGCCCAGAGCTAACCGTGCTGGGTGGGACTAACTGTTGCTAATGCAGCAGTAGCCACCCAGCAACAATCAGGGATGCAATGCCACAGAAGAAGACTCCTTCAGTTGAGGAGTTAGATGACATCAAAAGATCCTTGACTTTCTGGCAGAGGAAGTTTCTGCAGTTTGGCTACAGCAAAAAAAATATCTTGGAGCCGGTGGAGGAGGTCAAAACCCTGATCTGGAACAGTACACTCGTATAAACGACTTTATAGTAACCTGGAGACCAAACCCTGGTCATATGCCCAAGCAGTGGCAAGGAGAAATGGAAAGTAGCATGTGATGATTTTCCTTCAGTCCAAAGGGTTCGAGGTAGGCAAAAACAGCATTGGAGGCTGTCACCCTCTATCATGACGAAGCAAGACAGACAAACCTGCCATCATAATTTGATTTGTAAATAGAAAGCATATAAGTGAACTACTAAAATGAGGAACAAAGATGAGGATGTTCAGATGTATATCTGAATGAGTGTCGTGCATGGCCTCGATTCGCCCTGATTAAATAAATTCATTAATGCTGTTTCAACAAAAACCTGAGTTTTCAACTGGAGACAGAGGCTGTGCTTCCACCCCCACTTGAGGAATTCTTAAGTCATCTTGTGATCTTCAGAGAAGCTTGGAGACATCCCCGATGGTCCAACACTGCTTCGCAGAGAAAAACAAAACTGTAATTCAAAGTTCTTCTAAAGGAGCCTTGCCTGGTTTATCGGTTGAACTCCGGTCATTATGAATTACATGACATTATAATTGCTTCACGTCAGAATCTGAGCTTCTCCAGGCCAGGAGAACCCAAATTTTATGACTTCAAGACCAGGACAGAACCTCTCCTCATTGCCAGGACCTTCCCCCATGACAAGACCTGGTCATAAAACTTTGTCTTAACAATCAGCTTTTATCTTGAGGTTTAAAGCAAAGGAAAAGACCTTTTCTTTTAAAATAAAAAATAATTGCATCCGTATTTCTTTTTATACATATATAAAAAAACCTTTTAATGTTGTTGGTACTGATTATTCAAACAAAATGCTTTGCATATAATCAGTCAATTTTATTGATATGTGCTCCTTGCAACTGATATTATTGTGTGTGGGCCGCCAGAAGAGGAGGTACTGCTGGCCCACCACCAGTGGGCGCTCTGCCTGAAGTGCGGGCTTCAGGCACGAGAGGGCGCTGCCGCCATGGACACAGCCGGGGGTGACAACTGTCACTCATTACTTCTTGACAGCTGTCACCCATCTACTCAACATCATCTCACTCCATAAAGACCAGACGTCATCTCCACCTCGTTGCCGAGATATCATACTTCATTGGAGGTAATATCCTCAGCCTTTTGTAAATCTGTTTATTGTGAGTGTTTGCAGGAGAACCGGTCGTTTTTGAGGAGGCTGTGCGAGACGGCGCTCCTTTTCAGCTGAGACCGCTGCAACGCGCTGAGTGTGAGGTGGAGGTGGCATTCCCACCGTTATTGTTACTGGGTGTACACACACCCACACTTGACTGTCTTTGTTCTTCACCAGCAGTACCAGATCCGACAGTCGGGGACGGTGATCACCTGGGAATTCGGGACTTGGCGGCTCCAGTATTCACCAGGTTCTGGGGCGGCGGAAATCGTGTAGTTCCGGCTCTCCTCAGGACAGACGTCTTCTATCCTCGAGCCTGCCCACACGTCACCTTTGTGTATTGACTGTTGTGATATTCTGAGATTGTCTGTATGTTCGTTGTGCACATTCACAACATTAAATTGTTATATTTTGGCTCATCTATTGACTGTTCATTTGCGCCCCCTGTTGTGGGTCCGTGTCACTACACTTTCCCAACAGATATATTTAAATGTGATCTTTCTGCATTTTCAATATGTTGATGTTGAAATATTCTGTTTATCCAAACGATGTGTCTGACTGTTAATAATGTGTATCCATTTGAGTGTCTGAGAACAAATAGTATTTCAAAATAGTTAATGTGTTTAAATAATTTAATCATTTGTGTCTGCACTGTGACCATATGAAGTGTTCTGTGAAACTACACACCCTAAATGGGCGGAATTTGATGACATAAAAACCAGTTTTATTTGTTATTATCTATCGTCCACCTGGTCGTTACTGTGAGTTTCTCTGTGAATTTTCAGACCTTTTGTCTGACTTAGATTAAATGCAGTGTTGAGGCTGTCATTCTCAGCATCTGTGTGGATGTTAAAATCGCCCACTATAATTATCTTATCTGAGCTAAGCACTATTATTAGACTCTATTGGCTTTGCTCAAAAAGTAAATGAGTCCACCCACCACTTTAATCATATCTTAGATCTTGTTCTGACTTATGGTATGGAAATAGAAGACTTAACAGTATTCCCTGAAAACTCCCTTCTGTCTGATCATTTCTTAATAACATTTACATTTACTCTGATGGACTACCCAGCAGTGGGGAATAAGTTTCATTACACTAGAAGTCTTTCAGAAAGCGTTGTAACTAGGTTTAAGGATATGATTCCTTCTTTATGTTCTCTAATGCCATATACCAACACAGTGCAGAGTAGCTACCTAAACTCTGTAAGTGAGATAGAGTATCTCGTCAATAGTTTTACATCCTCATTGAAGACAACTTTGTGAGTTATACCACGGAGTCAGACACTTCTGATTTAAAGCTCTCTTTTTTAGAGGAGCTACAGCATCCAAACTCGTAGCTTAAAGCAGATAACCCGTAAGTTGGAGAGAAAATGGCGTCTCACTAATTTAGAAGATCTTCACTTAGCCTGGAAAGAGAGTCTGTTGCTCTATAAAAAAGCCCTCCGTAAAGCTAGGACATCTTTCTACTCATCACTAATTGAAGAAAATAAGAACAACCCCAGGTTTCTTTTCAGCACTGTAGCCAGGCTGACAAAGAGTCAGAGCTCTATTGAGCTGAGTATTCCATTAACTTTAACTAGTAATGACTTCATGACTTTCTTTGCTAACAAAATTTTTACTATTAGAGAAAAAATTACTCATAACCATCCCAAAGACGTATCGTTATCTTTGGCTGCTTTCAGTGATGCCGGTATTTGGTTAGACTCTTTCTCTCCGATTGTTCTGTCTGAGTTATTTTCATTAGTTACTTCATCCAAACCATCAACATGTTTATTAGACCCCATTCCTACCAGGCTGCTCAAGGAAGCTCTACCATTATTTAATGCTTTGATCTTAAATATGATCAATCTATCTTTGTTAGTTGGCTATGTACCACGGCTTTTAAGGTGGCAGTAATTAAACCATTACTTAAAAAGCCATCACTTGACCCAGCTATCTTAGCTAATTATAGGCCAATCTCCAACCTTCCTTTTCTCTCAAAAATTCTTGAAAGGGTAGTTGTAAAACAGCTAACTGATCATCTGCAGAGGAATGGTCTATTTGAAGAGTTTCAGTCAGGTTTTAGAATTCATCATAGTACAGAAACAGCATTAGTGAAGGTTACAAATGATCTTCTTATGGCCTTGGACAGTGGACTCATCTCTGTGCTTGTTCTGTTAGACCTCAGTGCTGCTTTTGATACTGTTGACCATAAAATTTTATTACAGAGATTAGAGCATGCCATAGGTATTAAAGGCACTGCGCTGCGGTGGTTTGAATCATATTTGTCTAATAGATTACAATTTGTTCATGTAAATGGGGACTCTTCTTCACAGACTAAAGTTAATTATGGAGTTCCACAAGGTTCTGTGCTAGGACCAATTTTATTCACTTTATACATGCTTCCCTTAGGCAGTATTATTAGACGGTATTGCTTAAATTTTCATTGTTACGCAGATGATACCCAGCTTTATCTATCCATGAAGCCAGAGGACACACACCAATTAGCTAAACTGCAGGATTGTCTTACAGACATAAAGACATGGATGACCTCTAATTTCCTGCTTTTAAACTCAGATAAAACTGAAGTTATTGTACTTGGCCCCACAAATCTTAGAAACATGGTGTCTAACCAGATCCTTACTCTGGATGGCATTACCCTGACCTCTAGTAATACTGTGAGAAATCTTGGAGTCATTTTTGATCAGGATATGTCATTCAAAGCGCATATTAAACAAATATGTAGGACTGCTTTTTTGCATTTACGCAATATCTCTAAAATCAGAAAGGTCTTGTCTCAGAGTGATGCTGAAAAACTAATTCTTGCATTTATTTCCTCTAGGCTGGACTATTGTAATTCATTATTATCAGGTTGTCCTAAAAGTTCCCTAAAAAGCCTTCAGTTAATTCAAAATGCTGCAGCTAGAGTACTGACGGGGACTAGAAGGAGAGAGCATATCTCACCCATATTGGCCTCTCTTCATTGGCTTCCTGTTAATTCTAGAATAGAATTTAAAATTCTTCTTCTTACTTATAAGGTTTTGAATAATCAGGTCCCATCTTATCTTAGGGACCTCGTAGTACCATATCACCCCAATAGAGCACTTCGCTCTCAGACTGCAGGCTTACTTGTAGTTCCTAGGGTTTGTAAGAGTAGAATGGGAGGCAGAGCCTTCAGCTTTCAGGCTCCTCTCCTGTGGAACCAGCTCCCAATTCAGATCAGGGAGACAGACACCCTCTCTACTTTTAAGATTAGGCTTAAAACTTTCCTTTTTGCTAAAGCTTATAGTTAGGGCTGGATCAGGTGACCCTGAACCATCCCTTAGTTATGCTGCTATAGACGTAGACTGCTGGGGGGTTCCCATGATGCACTGTTTCTTTCTCTTTTTGCTCTGTATGCACCACTCTGCATTTAATCATTAGTGATCGATCTCTGCTCCCCTCCACAGCATGTCTTTTTCCTGGTTCTCTCCCTCAGCCCCAACCAGTCCCAGCAGAAGACTGCCCCTCCCTGAGCCTGGTTCTGCTGGAGGTTTCTTCCTGTTAAAAGGGAGTTTTTCCTTCCCACTGTAGCCAAGTGCTTGCTCACAGGGGGTCGTTTTGACCGTTGGGGTTTTACATAATTATTGTATGGCCTTGCCTTACAATATAAAGCGCCTTGGGGCAACTGTTTGTTGTGATTTGGCGCTATATAAAAAAATTGATTGATTGATTGATTGACATAAGTCCCCTTTAAGAAGTTAGCACAGTGCCTTGCTCATTTCTCTTTTTCGGCCTCTTGCCCTTCTCCACTCTCTTCCTTGGCCCTCGCCCGTTCTGTATGCTCTTCCTTGGCTCTCTCTTCCTTAACACTTAATTTTTATTTTTGGGCCAAGGCCCCATTGCTAAGCTAAGCTAAGCTACCACATGACATTCATTCATTCTTCCTTTATTTTGACAAACTTAAAGTTTAACCTGATGCTTTAAGGTGCGTCAAGTCTTTTGAATTTTTTCAGAGAACGTCCGAGCTGAGCTTTTCAAATTAATAGCGAATTTACAGAAAAGCGACTCTCCTTTCTGTTGGCTCTTTTGTTTTTCAACACTTCTAAAGTTTTAACCTTTTTCCTAAATTCACAAAGATTTTTAATCTGGCTCCAACAAACTTTTTAAAAGCTACCAGAAACCATTTTCAACAAACACCTTCTACCTCTGGGTTTCTGCAAGCTGATGATGGAGCTAATTTCAAACCAGCAGCTAACCTGTCGGTAAAGCCAGTCGACACAAGCCTTGGTATTGCCCTGGGGAGACTGCTGACTTAACCCCTTTGACCCAAGTGAGCATGACGGATGGACGGACAGATCATCCGAACCATCTCTTCAAATGGACCAGCTAAGTGACCCAGTTAAAGGTTCCAGAAAAAGGGTTAATGGGTGTTGTTAATGGATACAAAGTGGCTCTTCTTATATTTTTAATTCTGCTTCCTTTTTAACATATTCATGTTTGTTTAATATTTTTCTTAATAATTGGCTTCAAATTTCATCATTAAATTTTAATCAGATTTATTCACTTATAATGTTTAAGCTTTATCTCTCTCTCTCTCTTTCGCTTTCAACATCTCATGAGTGAGTTAGAAAATTGCTTCCATGAATGAACTTGTTTTAATCACTGTCCACAAAAATGCCAGTAAACTGTTCATTTCTATATAATTGTAAATAAATTGTAAATATTTCTGCTGTTATTCATTTTGTGTTCAGAAGGAAACCTTTGGTTAATTGTATTGTGAATTCAGAGACTTTCAGATCAGAGACTGATTTAATTAAATTGAGCCTGATTAATTAATGAATGTTTAAATTAAAATACCTATGCTATAAATAGGTGGTGCCCCGAGTAAATGGTAAATGGACTGCATTTATGTAGTGCTTTTCCATCTGCATCAGACGCTCAAAGCGCTTTACAATTATGCCTCACATTCACCCCGATGTCAGGGTGCTGCCATTCAAGGCGCTCGCTACTCACCGGGAGCAATAGGGGATTAAAGGGCCCTTAGTGATTTTCCGGACAGGCGGGGATTTGAACCCATGATCTTCTGGACTCAAGCCCAACACCTTAACCACTAGACCATCACCTCCTCTAGTAATGATTAAATAATAAGTATTAAACCCTAAATTGTTAATTATTGTGGTATCTCATCAGATGGGGCCTAATGCGATCTAATTCAATTTGGGAGTTTAACTGCTTGTTCACTCCCCTCTCATGGTGCTTCCGTGTGGAGGCTCTAATATATAAATTACATATATTTATTGGTGCTCCCGTTTGGAGGCTATAATTGTAATTATGCTACAAATGCTTGAATAACGGTTAGTTGCACAAAGAAATAAAATAATTGTGAAAACATGTTCGGTGCGGTGTCATAATGCATCAATCAGTTGCTCCGTGAGGCATCACATCATCCAACTGGTTAGTGGCTTAGTGCGGTGTTATAACAGATGAATCAGTTGCTCCATGAGGCATCATAACATCAAGCCTGGTTCACATGGCGAGATAATCAGGCCGATATCGGACCCGATCTTCCACTTCCGATAATCTTAAGGACGCCCCGAAAATTGTAATGACACTAAATATAATCTTATCAGATATTCCTGCCGTGTGTGGTGTGTTAAGGACATGAGGAGCTAAATGTGACATGAAGCCAATCAGAAAGTGAGGTGTCTTACCTGAGAATGTTTGTGTATGAAATCTGTTCATGTGTGTTGTTTTTACCATGTGGATGCCACCACACATTGTACAACTACACCTTTTAGATCTATGATTTTTTTTTTTTTTTTATCTCCACATGTGGTCTCTCAGATTTTGGAAACCTACAGATAATTTTAAAATCCTGCGATCATCAGCACTGTGATAAAACCGGTCACCAGTAGATGGCAGTGTTTTATACACTTTAACGCCGGTTATATCACACAGCCTGAATCACAATTTAACAGATTTTTGGCTTTTGCAGGAAGCAGCCTGGGTTTCTTCTGGCATTTTTACATAAAACAAACACAATAACAACATTTATAAACCCAGAGAATATATTCACGAGAGTTTAAGGCACAATATACAAAGAATTTAATGCTGTTGTCCGGTGTGGAGCCTGATCAGAGCATCTCAAATGCATTTCTCCTGTCATGAATTTTTACCCAGAATTTAACCAATCTGTGTTTCTGTATTCTTCCTCTGTCAGGGTAGTACACCATGTAGACGGGGCTATTTCTGTCAAAGCCAATAAAAATGCCTCTTTCACATCTAACATCCAGCTTCTTCTTTTCCTGTTTATATGCAAAACACTCAGATCCAAACTTTTGCATTCTGGACAGGTTAGGCTTTCTACATGTCAAAAGGAAAAACCCCATTCTGCCCTGCATTCACGTATCCTCAGAGATGATTGTCATCAGCTGAAATGTATTTTAATCACACAAGTTTGCTTCCTTTTTGCTGGTCTATTGTGATTGTTTGGACACGCTGTCTCTCGTCTTTTGGATCTCCACATTGTTTATTTAGTAACTTTGTGTGTTGAAGCCGTTTGATTTTTCATACTCTCTGCAGGACTTTGTTCACATTGGGAGTTGTGTCACTGTCATATTTTTCACTGAGGTGTTGAACATTAAAACCTTTTTGCATTGGCACCTTATCCCTCTTAGTCTGGCTGTCTGCATATCCAGGTCCAACCTAGTCTTTTTGGAGTTCTATCTGTAACAGCATAGATCGGCCACTATGGAACCCGTGGACAGCCTTCCTGATTTTTCAACCTTCAAATCATTTTGTGATAAGTTCAACCTGTTTGCTAATTATGTGCACTACTGTAGCAATAAGAAGAAGAAAAACAATTTTGTTAAACAAATTTGGAAGCTAATTAAGACGCACCACTGGGTTTTGGTCCCATTCCCAGAGTTATATGCGCTGGAAGGGATTTTACAGCAGGACAGGCTCCCTGATGATGAAGGAAGGAGAAACCTGCTTCACCTCCAGAGGACGTTCCCAATGATTTCCTGAGTCCTTACCCTGATGGCTTTCCGGAGGAGACACCAGACTCAGTAAATGAGCCACCTCTTGGCTACGGGGTGGGTGTGGGGGCATCTAACATTTGTGCCATATCTTGCAGAGTTGTGAGCAATGCCAATAGTATGCCTGCAGATTACAGACAGGAGTGGCCCAGCTTCAGTGGACACCTTCAAGGGAGCCAGAGTCTCAGCCCCAATGGCGATGCCAAAGAACCGGCGACATCCACAGCCATCGATGTCACCTGGGATTGGATTGTCTCCAGAGTTAACAATGTCCTGGCTGGAAAAACTGCTCCCACACCCAAGGTCAACCCAGACACTACTGCACCTGCACGCACTAATGACATCTGGGAGCAGGTAGCTTCCACAGTGGTGGACATTGATGCTGACCCAGCTGCTTTTACAGCCCTCATGACTGATGATGACCACATCAAATCATCAGCCTCGTCTGAGAAAATCCGCCGGCCACCTGGCCACGATGCAACCTCTACTGATGATGACTATTGGCCACCTGGCCATACCACTCCCTCCACTGAGGACACTCACCAGCTACCTGGTTGCCTCACAGTCTCTGCTAGGGACACTTGCTGGTCGAGGGACCTGTCACCTGTTTCTTCTTTCTGCTCTCGCCAGCAATACAGCCAGGCTCTTGTGCTCAGATTCAGCTGTCGGTGGACAGCTCTGTTGTTGGCGGAGGTGGACATTTTCTATTTCTGAATCAAACTGTAATGTTGAATTGTTGTCTTCTGGGGGTTTGCCCTGGTTTGGGGGTGTTTCCGCGGTTCCTCCACCCACCTTCTGCCCGGTGTGGGGTTTTGGGGGTCTGGGTTTTTGTTTGTTTTCTTTGTTTAGTCTTCCTGTGGTTATCTCGTGTCCCCTGTTTTTTTTATCCATTCTTTTTTGGACGGGGGTTGTTTTTGGGCTGTCATGGATCTGCCTTTGGGGGGAGTCTTGTTGTGGTTCGGTTTGGTTGGCGATATATTTGTGTTCTCTTTATGTGTATCTGCCTTCTGTCATGTCTGGGTCTCTGCATGTGGAACTGATCCTCATTACTTCCTTCCCACAGACTGCATGCTAAATTGACACCCTGCAAATCAATACAAGGTTGTATTAATTTATTTTTCTAACACTTCTTTTAATTTTTAAGTGCATCTATCGTGAATCTCATTTAACTAAATTTCTCCTGTTGTGGTTAATGTTTCGTTTGCGGTTATCTTGCGCTACGTCGGCTGCATTTTGTTTTTGTAATTGGTTCTGTTATGACTGTTACCAGTCTAATACCTCTGCCAGTTTTTCAGTGTAACTGCTGTGAATTGTACCTCATTATTTTACTCCTGTGTGAATCTTAGGAGTCGTTAGCATTTTCATTAGTGGTTAGCTTGGCTGCACTCTTGAATGTTCTGGTGCACAGAGTACATGACTTTACACTTGACATTAATTTGACACAATGCTGGCAGATAGGGTGGCTCATTTAGAAAGCTGTGTCCATAAGCTTGAACAACTTCTTTGTTCAGTGGAGATAGATGTTACAGGCACTCCAGATGAGGTTAGTATTGGGCCAGCTAGTGTGCCCATTAGCATTAGCCTAGAAATGTTGGCTGTGGATGATGGCTTTCGGACCGTGGTTAGGCAGAGGAAGTTACATAAGGGCTTGGTGCCCGGTTGCGGAACCACAATCACACTTGCCACTGCAGACTGTCAACTGGTTTTCTCTCTTGGATATGACTGTTGTTAGTCCTTTAAGCCTACAGGTGACTTCCAAAACTATCTCCAGGCTTAAACGCTGGGCTTTAGTGATAGAGGATTCTATCACTGGGAAAGTCAGGTTACAGACGCCAGTTAACGTTAAATGAATTCCGGGGTCCAGAGCTCCTGACATTGCCTCTCATCTTATGGTGCTGACACTGCAGAAGGGTCAGCAGGGCCATCAAAGGAACATGACAGTAGATACAGCCACACCTCTGCCCCGATGATATCAGAATTAAGCACTCTGAGGTCACAAAAATGGACATAGAGAGGACTTGTGACCTCACATTGTCTCTGGTCCCCTCCCGGGGTAATGATGAGCCATTCAGCAGGCTGACATTGTTAAACAGGTGCAGTTTTGTAGACAGCAAGGCTTTAGTTTTATTGTCAACTGGCCTTCATTTTGGGGCTGCCTTGGCTTGCTGATGCCGGACAGCCTTCACCCTACTGAGGAAGGTGCCGCCATCATGTCTGCGAAAATAGATATAGCTCTACCGAGGGGGTAACATTAGGAATTTATAGCAGGCCACGGGGCAGGTGATTAGATACCCTGCACGGCTTCTGACAAATGTGGATGTGGAATCCTTTACCCTAGCAGGAAATTAGTGCAGAAAATCCACTATGGTGATAGTGCAGTTTGTGTTGCAGGGAGGGAATTTCGTCTAGTGGAGACTTTGGCCTGATTCCACAGATGTGTCCATAAAAAGCAAAGAGGGATATGCTTTGCAAACCTAGTACCCATTGCTACATTGGATGATGTTGAAATTGAGGATGGCCCAGTGGTTTTTCCCGCAATAGCAAAGATTTTGTGTCTGCTAATTAAAATGTGCATGGAATGTCTCAAACTAAACCTACCTCTAGGCATCTTATATATGCTACTCTGGAACCCCTAAATTCAAACAGTTCAATTGTCAATCCCACTGAGTTACTTAGTCTGGATCTCATTAACATAAGATCACTATCATTGACATCACTATCACTCAAAATCATTGTTGATTAATGATATAATTATTGATTATCACTTAGATATGATTGGGTTATGTGAAACCTGGCTTAAGGCTACAGCTGTCCTCCCCTTAAATGAGGCCTGCCCACCAGCATATACGTTTAGTCACGTCCCTCATGATGCAAAGCAAGGTGGGGGTGTTGCTCTTATTTATAAATCTAGGTTTAGCTTATTAGCTGTTGGCAGTCACAAATATTACTCGTTTGAGCATCTGATTCTTCACTCTGCTCAGGATATTACGAATTGCCAAGGTCAGAAGAATAAAAATCAGCTGTATTACTTTGTCACTGTATATAGGCCTCCTGGCCCATATTCTGAATTCTTAGATGAATTTGGTACGTTCATCTCTAACTTGTTAACTAGGGCGGATAACATTCTGATCATTGGTGACTTTAATGTTCATATAAATAAGCCTTCTGATCCCCTCTGCAAATCATTCATGGAAATTGTGGATGCATTAGGATTTCAGCAATGCATTCGGGACTCGACGCACATTAGTCGAAATACACTGGATTTGGTTCTCGCACGTGTTATTGCTGTCCCGAATATTGACATCATACCTCTTACATCAGTGGTCTCTGATCACTCACTTATTAAGTTCACAGTTTCACTGCCTTGTTTAGTGGAACAACCTTATATATCACTACGGCGATGCATCAACTCCTCAACTAAGAATGAACTCGAAGCTAGACTGCCTGATGTCTTAGCTTCACATTTGTCAAATACCCAATCAGTAGGCAGTCTTGTGGATAGTTTAAACTCAGGTGGCGCAATCATGTCGAGTGTAGTTTTGAGCACTGTGTTAAAAACCACGCCCCCCCAAAACACAGTCACCTTGGTTCAATGATGACCTGCATGACCTCAAGCATAGAGGTCTAGAATGGAAATGGCACAGTTCAAAATTGGAAGTATTCCACCTTGCATGGTGTGATGTGATCTTAGACTATAAGAATGCATTACTGGAAACAAAGCAGACCTATTACTCTGATTTGATCAACAAAAACAAGGATAACTGTTGTGTGGGCTGCTGAAGAGGAGGTACTGCTGGCCCACCACCACCAGAGGGCACCCTGCCTGGAGTGCGGGCTCCAGGCACCAGAGGGCGCTGCCGCCTCACAGGAGCAGCCGGGGTGACAGCTGACACTCATCACCTGTGACAGCTGTCACCACTCATCTGATCTGCATCGGTATATCAGCAAGACGTCATCTCCACCTCTTTGCCGAGATATCGTTCTACCTGAAAGGTAATATCCTCAGCCTGACTGCTTGATAGAAAGCCTTTTTGTTGTGATTTTTGTGAGTGATAACAGACTTTTTCTCCAACGAGAGGTGGAGGTAGCTTCCCTGCCGTGCAGATTGCTGGGTGCAGACGCACCCACGTTTAATTGTGTTTTTGTTCCTCGCCAGCAGTACCAGGTCCGACACGCGGAGGCAGTGGCCACCTGGGAGTTCGGGACTTGGCGGCTCCAGTATTCCCGGGTTCTGGTGGCGGAGGAAATCGTGTGGTTCCGGTTCTGCTTTGGACAGGCGTCTCCTATCTTCGAGCCTGCCCACACGACACCTTCTAATTTGACCTTTGATCTATTGTGGAATCTGTTGTGTTTGTTGTGCACGTTCGCAACAGTAAAGTGTTGTTATTTGACCTATTCTATTGTCCGTTCATTTGCGCCCCCTGTTGTGGGTCCGTGTACTTACACTTTCCCAACAGATAACTCAAAGTTCTTGTTCGACACGGTGGCAACACTTATTCATGGACGACCACCTGTCATTTGCTCTCCTTTTACAGAACAAGATTTCCTGGATTACTTTGAGAAGAAAGTGGGCGCCATTACTGAGGTACCTAGATTTACAGAATTTGCCAGTATCTCTCTGATTAAACTCATAACATCAACAAAATGCACAGCCTGTTTATTTGATCCTATACCAACAAAACTGCTTAAGGACCTGTGGCCCATTCTTGGGCCATCTGTGCTGGAAATTATTCATCTTTCTTTAACTTCTGGATCTGTTCCTAATATATTTCAAATCTGCAGTGTTTAAACCATTACTTAAGAAACCTAATCTTGACCCTAGTGTATTGAAAAACTATCAGCCAATGTCAAATCTATCATTTAGCACTAAAATTCTGTAAAAAAAAAAAAAGTAGTGTCATGGCAGCTCGGGGACTATCTTACTGAGAATAATCTCTTTGAGCCACTGCAGTCTGCTTTTAGAAAATATCATTCCACAGAGACGGCTCTCACTAAAGTGGTGAATGATCTTCTGCTTACAATGGATTCAGACACCACTACAGTTCTGGTGCTGTTAGATCTCAGTGCTGCATTTGATACCGTGGATCATTATATTTTACTTGATAGGCTGGAAAATCATTTTGGGATTACTGGGAGTGCCCTTGCATGGCTGAAGCCATATTTGACCAGTCGTTCTCACTGTGGTTTGTACACTAACACTACCTCTAACCTTAGTGACATGAAATTTCGGGTTCCACAGGGGTCTGTCTTAGGCCTCCTGCTTTTCTCCCTTTATATAGCACCCCTTGGGCACATATTGTGTTGCTTTGGGATTAACTTTCACTGCTATGCTGATGATAGTTATACGAGGTCTATTAGAAAAGTATCCGACCTTATTATTTTTTTCAAAAACCATATGGATTTGAATCACGTGTGATTACATCAGACATGCTTGAACCCTCGTGGGCATGCGAGAGTTTTTTCACACCTGTTGGTTACGTCATTCGCCTGTGGGCAGTCTTTGAGTGAGGAGTTGTCCACCCGCTCGTCGATTTTTTTCATTGTTTAGGAATGGCTCAGAGACTGTTGCTTTGTTTGATAAAATTTTTTTCAAAACTGTAAGGCACAACTGAGTGGACACCATTCAATAAATTCAGCTGGTTTTCGGTAAAAATTTTAACGGCTGATGAGAGATTTTGGTCTGGTAGTGTCGCTTTAAGGACGGTCCACGGCGCCTGACGGCGATCTGCGCTTCGAGGCGGCAGCGTCTCACCGTTTCAAGTTGAAAACTTCCACATTTCAGGCTCTGTTGACGCAGTAAGTCGTCAGAGAACAGAGAACTTTCAGAAGAAGTTGGCATGAGGAGTTTATTCGGACATTCCATTGTTAACGGTCATTTTGTAATGAAAGAACGTGCGGGCAGAGTCGCATGTCGGGCTGGACCCGACCGCGGGGGGTCGCGGCAGGAAAAACACCTCCGTTGGAAATCTTAACGGGCAAGTTGGAACATGCCCAAGCTGTTAAACAATTTCTCAGTTACTCACTTGTTGTTGAAAGCCATTAAAAGCCGCCTGAATTCTACAAATGGTTTTCAACACGGAGGTGTTTTTCCTGTCGCGGCGCACACAGATTTGCCGAGTCGTCATGGAAACGACTCGGCGAATTTGCGCGTACGTCTTTCATTAAAAAAATGTCCTTAAACAGTGGAATGTCCGCATAAATTCCTCATGCCGGCCTCTTCTGAATCTTCTCTGTTCTCTCACGATGTCCTGGGTGAATTAAGCCTTAAATTAGGATGTTTTCAGCTCGAAACAGGCCGACGACAGCGCCTGGAAGCGCTGCAGGACGTCCCGCTCCGTGGGAAGTCCTTACACCGACAGAAACACCCCATAATCTCTCATCAGCCGTTAAACTTTTCACAGAAAACCAGCTTAATTTCTCGAATAGTGTCCACTCGGATATTCCTCACAGGTCCAGAAAAATGTTTGATAAAGCAACGCGCGCCGTCTCGAGCAGCGTGTGAAACAAAGGAATTCAGCCGAGAGGGCGGGACCACATCTCACTCAAGGCCTGCCCACAGGGAAATGACGTCACCGACACGCGTGAAAAAACTCACGCATGCGCACGAGGGTTCAAGCATGATTGGTGTAATCGCATGTCATTCAAATCCATATAGTTAAAAAAATAAATAAAAGGGTCGGTTTATTATCTAAGAGACCTCGTACATGCCGATAACTGCTGGTAATCTCATTCACATAAAATCCTTAGAAGATTGCCTTGCATCAGTGAGAAGTTGGATGTCTAGAAACATCCTACTTTTAAACTCTGATAAGACTGAAATGATAGTTCTTGGTCCAGTGAGACATCGGCATCAATTTGACCAGTTAACACTTAGCCTAGGCTCATGTATCATACATAACACTGACAAAATGAGGAACATTGGGGTTATTTTTGATCCTACATTGTCCTTTGACCTCCACATTAGAAATATTGTGAGGACTGCTTTCTTCTACCTGCGAAATATTGCGAAGATTCGTCCCATCCTCTCTATGGCTGATGCTGAGAGCATGATCCATGCGTTTGTCTCTTCTAGATTGGACTACTGCAATGTTCTATCTTCTGATTTACCACAGGCCAGCATTAAGGCCCTCCATTTGGTTCAAAATGCTACAGCCAGACTTTCAACACGAGGCAGAAAGTTTGACCACATTACACCCATTTTGGCATCTCTTCACATGCTTCCTGTCCCAGTGAGATCAGATTTTAAGGTTCTGCTACTAGTCTATAAATTTGTTCACGGACCTCCCGACCTAGATGACCGAATTAAACCCTACCTACCCACCCGGGCTTTGCATTCTCAGGGTGCAGGACTACTTTGTGTCCCTAGGGTGAATAAGAAGTCTGCAGGTCATAGAGCTTTATCTTATCATGCCCCTGTTCTGTGGAATGATCTCCCTGCGTCAATAAAACAGTCAGATTCTGTGGAGACTTTCAAGTCCAGACTTCAGACACACTTATTTTCCCTTTCATATGGCTAGCATACCGGCAAAGTATAGCTCTACGGTTTTTACTCTTTTAATTCATTTTATTACGAAATGGAGCATGTCGTGGCCTCAACTTTACCTAACTTCTCGGTCTTTTAGTGAAGCTTAGAGCTCATGGCTGGCGATCACCTTAGTATTTCCTATTTTTCTTGTTTAATGCTGGCCAATTATACTGTATTTCTTGTCTTTCTGATGCTTGATTCTGTTTTTTTTTCTCTCTGTTTAAGTTGCAGCTCCATCCAGAGATGGATGTGGTATTTTTGCTGGAGACCCTCCTGTCCTGTGCACCAACAGCATTTCCTGTATATTCGTTTTTGTGAATTGAGGTTTCTTCCTCAGGGGGAGTTTTTCCTTACCACTACTGCTCTGGGGGTTAGTAAGGTTAGACCTTACTTGTGTAAAGCGCCTTGAGGCAACTCTTTTGTGATTTGGTGCTACATAAGTGAAAATAAATTGAAATTGAAATTAGGTGTAGTTTTTCCAGCTGACTGATTCTACTCTTTTTCTCTCTGTCTGAGGTACAGATAATGCTGCAAAGGATTGCAGGATTTACTGCTACAAACCACAGGGTGCCAGACTGACCGTGAGATGCCATGCCTGAGGTTGGTGCCGCACACTGAAATCTGCCTTTGGAATGGACATTGTCAATGGGACAGACCCACTGACTGCTTGAGGAATGCTGGATGTCCCCTGCCTGTGGTGCAAATGCCTGCATGGACTTCTCATTAAATTCATCTTCTTTTGTTTTGCTACATTATGTTGTTTGATTTCCTGCTTTCTTTCTTCTTTCTTTTGCAAAAACCTTGTAAGTGTTATAATGTCCTAAGCAGTGGATGACCCCTTTGAGTGTCATCTGCTTGTGGTTTCTTCCTCTGTCATCAGAGTGTTATTTTCCTTACCACTATCACCTCTGTGCTTGCTCTAGGGGTTGATAAGGGCCACTTCACACATTACACGAAGTTGGGTGAAAGAAGGAGAAACCAGCCAAAAAAGGGTGAAAAAAATGAATTGGTGAGCCACAAAAACTTCCAGCCGATGTCAGGCGGTACAGACAGTCAGCCATGCATGAATGATCCTGCGGTGATGGTTTTGTGCATGTATGACCACGTTTCTTGCCAGAAATATTTGAATATTTTGCTTGTTTAATGTGAATTTTAGAATCTACTGGCACAAGACACTGTACAATCTTATTTAACGATAATAATACAAACCTCTGGATATGGATCCGGCTGATGTGAATTAACTGCAGGCACACACTCAACCAACTGGTCGGATGGAGGATTCACTGATTTAAAAAACTCTTATGGCAGCAGGCATGGTTGCTGTTGGGGGGGAAATACAAGCAATAATCCAAAAATATTATTGATCACACTTGTAAAACACAAACAAACAAGTTGAAATCAATCAATCAATCAACTTTTTTCTTATATAGCGCCAAATCACAACAAACAGTTGCCCCAAGGCGCTCAATAATTAATAATACATATGCAAAACGTTCTATGTTGCTAACCAAAGTTACTATCAGTAATTAAATATTCACAGAGAAACAGTGCAAGACAATTGTGGGAATGCATAAATATAACACAATCATCAACTTATCTTCATAAAGTCTCTTTCTGTGCACTGACATTACTTAAACTTCAACTGTGTCAACACCCAATAAAAGACACAGTATATATTTTAGTCATGGTCATAAAAAGTTACGAAAATTTTAAATTTAGCCTTTATTTAACCAAGTTAGTCCTATTGAGATCAAGACCTCTTTTACAAGTGAGACCTGGACAATTATAAAGTTTCCAATTCACCCAACCTGCATGTTCTTGGATGTGGGATGCCCACACAACTTACTGACACTTTTAGGCTCCTGGTTTAATACCAGAATAGATAAAACATGGACAAAATATTAATTAGGCCTGTGTCTCTCTGTGTCTAACGTTAGTTCTTTGCTAGTCAAAAATGTGTTGGTTTGGTTCCCATTAGTCCATGGCTGGCATAATCAAGCTTTAAGCAGGTTCTGTCATTTCTGGCTAAAATGGGTTTGTGCTCACATTTGGTTCTGTTACCTTAAAGTGTCTTTTAATATTCACAGCATCATGGTCATGGTAGAAAGTTACGGTTGAGCCGGATACTCGTTTCAGATGAGTATCCGGTACGGATAAAGCATTTTTGATGAGCACGAGCATGAGCCGCGGAAAACTCATCAATATCTGTGCTCGTGCTGAAGGAAAATCCTGATCGGCTAACTGACTGTCTTCACACTCTGTGATTGGCCAGTCACACACAGAGCCCGCCCTACACAGACATGTCTCTGCAGCTTCTCGCACACACACTCTACCTCACATTACTCTCTCAGTAAAAAGTAAGTCCCTTCGGCTGCTCCCTTGTTTTCACTCAGGGTCACCTCGAATTTGCTGTGGCGAGTGCAAACAAGGGAGTGCAAACAAGGGAGCAGGAAAAATGGTCTGTGGGACTTCTGGATCTGCATGTTGAATTGGCACAGGTTTTACGCCGGATGCCCTTCCTGAAGCAACTCCACATTACATGGAGAAATGTGGCAGGGGTGGGACCTTCTGCACTGAAACCAAGTGCATTAACCACTTGGCCACCACCCCTGCACTCACGTTGCTCTCTCAGTACTCCATATTTTTTCTTCAATTCACCTCTGTTTTGGTTTGTACGGTATTTAAAGTTTCTTGGTGAACTTGTTTCATAACGTACGCAGTGCATTTGACAAGCCAGAGCTGAAAACGGCTTGTGCTGCGTCTGTCACTGCCTCCACTCTGGTCGTGTTTTTTTAACCGTTTGTTTGCTGGCTGGTGATATAAAGTCAGTTGGAAAACTTTGCTCGTACTGAATGTGGTGCTTTTGAGAAGAATACTGTGAACAAGGCTGACATATTATTTCCCTGTTTGCCATCACTGGATGTTTGCATGAATCACCAAGTTCACACAGATCATTAAAAAATAGACTAAATTAATAAATGGTCTTAGAACACCCTCTCTCTCTCCCTCTCACTCGGTCACACAGATGCACACAGACACACGCACAGACACCTGTGAAATCTAGTTGATGTTCTACATGCCACTGTAACATGTGTGAATGCTATATTCACCTCATGTTCAGCATGTGTGTTTAAAAATACGAGTATGTCTGATAATCTTTTAATTGCAACTTGTGAAGTGACCAGTAAAAAATATTGTCTGTGAGCTGTTTTACTTAAATGTCAATGCTTCCTGCTCATGCATGTTGTGAATCAATTTGAAATACCTTTAATGCATTTTTCCTTATCTACAAAAATGTTAAAGATATTATTCTTTTACAAAATTTGGCAAAAATGTATGTAAATCAGGTCTGTGGGACTTCTGGATAATAAGCTGCCATTGCAATCTGTTTCCATAAAAAAAACAAAAAAAAAAACATTTTTGGTAGCTCACAACCACAGTCTGTAGTGACTTAAATTATTTAGCAAAGATTAATATTCCAATTAACATAGCACATGTTTATGCAAGTTGCCCCAAGACATGTTTCTGAGTTAGCTCTGTCAGTTTATCACAGGAATCTTGAAATTATATATTCAGTAAGCCTGAATAATTCATAAATTAACAAATGCTTGGTTACCAATCAATCAATCAATCAACATTTATTTATAAAGCGCTTTACAGCACTGACTGGTGTCCAAAGTGCTTAACATTAAAAACACAAGTTCACAAACCATGGTAACCAGAGTGCTTAAATTATTTCCTATTGTTTATTCTACCTATGTTTGCATACATAATTTAAATGGAGTCCAACATTAACTTTTTCATGTAATAATATATGAAATTTTACAAAATTTTATAATATACACTTTTATTTAGAGGCAAGCTTTACACATACAACATGAACATTATGTGAATGGTCGCAAACACACTGAACATTATGCATACATTCTATGAACATTTGATTGATGTTTGCAAATGTTTGCTTACATGTTTGCCTAATGCTCGCTTCCAAGCAAACATTAGACAAACATCACAAACATTGCATGAACGTTTGCAAACTTGCTGAAGAGTAAATGAACATTCTCTGAATGTTTAATTGATGTTCGCAAATATTTGCTTCCATGCAAACATTAGACAAACATCATGAACGCTACAGGAATGTTCGCAAACTTGCTGAACAGTAAATGAACATTCTATGAACGTTTGATTGATGTTCGCAGATGTTCGCTTCCAGGTTTGACTGTCTGATGCCATAAGAAGATCATTTGTAACCTTCACTAATGCTGTTTCTGTACTATGATGAATTCTGAAACCTGACTGAAACTCTTCAAATAGAACATTTGAACTGTGGGATGAGCTGCCCCTGTACGCACATGCCCAAATCTGGTCACAAGGGGACGCACAGGCCTGGGTTGGCAGTTGCGCGGAACGAGGGCCGGTATTTGACTGCATGCAGTCCTAGTTATTATTATTATTATTATTATCACTTTTAAAATCAAAATTTCGGCCCTTTCCCGTCCTCAAAAACTCACCAAACTTTGCAAAGTCGTCCACTTGGATCCAAAATTCGATATTTTGGGGATCATGCACAAGGTCACAGCGAAATCGCGAAATAGCGCCCCCGAAAAATTTTCAAAAAACACTCCGCATAGGGTTTTTTTCATTGTAGCCTCACGAAATTCAGTACACATATTTACCATGCTGGGACGCACAAAGAAGTCTGTTACCGTAATGGTGAAATGTCGACAGGAAGTCGGCCATTTTGATTTTAAATTTCGATTTTGAGGTAAGGCAGCATGGCGGATTAGTGGTTAGCACTGTTGCCTCACAGCAAGAAGGCCGTGGGTTCAATTCCAATGGCCTTTCTGTGTGGAGTTTGCATGTTCTCCCCATGTTTGTGTGGGTTTCCTCTGGGTGCTCCGGTTTCCTCCCACATCCAAAGACATGCTGGTTAGGTGGATTGGAATCTTTAAAATTGTCTGTAGGTGTGTGTGTGTGTGTGTGTGGGTGTGTCTGTGTTTGTTTTTCTGTTTGTGGCCCTGCGACAGACTGGCATCCTGTCGTGGGTGTACCTCCGCCTCACGCTCTATGACTGCTGGGATAGGCTCCAGCCCCCCATGACCCTTGATAGGACTAAGCGGTAGAAGATGAATGAATTAATGATTTTGAGGTAATTTTTGCCATTTTTGGGAATTTCAACTACTTACATTTGAACAAACTCATCCTAGGGATTTCATCTAATCGTCTTCAAATTTGGTTAACATCATCATGACCCAATGGTGATCAAAAGTTATCAAAATAATGCAATTAGGTCAAAAGGCGTGGCTGCTAGGGTTTGTCAAACTCCTTCATCCTTTGCCTGATTGACTTGAAACGTCACGTGTGATGGCAGTTGGCCCCTGAACACACCTGGCCCCTCTGTTTGTGCTCTTAGCGCCCCCTAATGGATGAACAATCAACTAGTCATAACTCCTTCAGGCTTTACCTGATTGACTTGAAACTTCACATGTGTACTGAGGGTCAGCCCCTTACCATACCTGGCCCATCTATTTGTACACTGAGCTCCCTCTAGTGGATGAACTATCAACATGTTATAACTCCTTCATGCATTGTGTGATTTGCTTGAAATTTGAACTGTGTGATGTGTGGTTGCCCCTGTACACACATGCCCACATTTGGTCACAAGGGGGCGCGGTGGCCTCAGTAGGCTGTTGCGTGGAACGAGGGCCCAAATTTGACTGCTTGCAGTCCTAGTTAATCTTAAAACCATCCAATTAATTTTTTGTTAAGAAATTTAAAGATATTGTCAGTCTCAATAGAAACAAATCATAGGATAAATAATGCAGACCCGCAAGGTCTCCAAACTGCTGAAATGGGCCGAACCCTGAGGGGCTTCCAAAGTAACACTCTTTGTAGCTTTCCAATGTAGAAAAATATAATGCTTTGCTTTGTTTTGTTTATTTTAGTCACTTTGTGCCTCTGACATCAGCCTTTACGGCAAACATCGCCTGGGAGGACCTCATCCACCATCAGCCACCGATGACTCTTCTCGGCCAATACTTTGACACTGGACATGTCAAAGTATTTTGACATGTCCAATATTTTCATCACAAGGATGAAAATATTGGACATCCCTCCACTTCTCCATTAAATTGGGGGATATGTAGTGCATGGCCTCGATTCGCCCTAATTAAATAAATACATTAATGCTTTCTCAACAAAAACCTGAGGTTTTGAACTCAGGACAGAGACTGTTGTTTAACTCCCAACTCTGAAATTCCTTGGCCCATCTGGATATAAGCTCTGGAAGACACCCCCTGGGCCTCCACACTGTGGCCCCACACCATAACAGAACTGTGACTCAGAGCTTCAAAGGAGCCCTTGCTTGTTTATTGGTTAAATTTTGGTTACTATGATTTACATGACTTTATCATTGCTTCACGCCAGAATCTGATCTTCCCCAGGCCCAACGAAACCACCTTTCATGACCTCACATCAAGGCCAGAGCCTCTCTAGACACTGCAGGAAGACCTTTTCAACAATAAGATGTGGCCATAAACTTTGAGTCTTGATAACCAGCTATTATCTCTAAGTGAAGAAAAATACCGTTTTGTTTAAATGCAGAAGAATATTATATTATTTTATTCATATATAAAATTCTAATGCTGTTTCTATTGATTATTCAAACAAAAAGCTTTGCATGTAATCACTTCATTTAAATGACGTTTTCCTGTGTGTTTAAATGTGATGTTTTTCTGACTTGTTTTGATAACAGTAGTGTTGTGTGGGCTGCTGAAGAGGAGGTACTGCTGACCCACCGCCAGAGGGCGCCCTGCCTGAAGTGCGGGCTTCAGGCACGAGAGGGCGCAGCCACCTGCCAGAAGCAGCCTGGAGTGACAGCTGTCACACATCAACCATCAATCACCACATCCCATAAAAGCCAGGCAGCAACTCCACCTTCCTGCCGAGAAATCGTCAAACCATTCAGGTAAAACGACTCAGCCGTCTTGTGCAGTTTGCACATGTTAGGTTTGCAGCTAAGCGTAGTTGTAACGTCCTTTGCATCTAGGCTTGGAGAACTGTTTAACTATCAATTCTGAGTTTGCAGACGTAACCCGTTACACTTGCAGCTGGAGCTGAGGTTGTAGAAGTTGGGAAGAGTTGGCGTTCCCGCTCCTCAGCGGTTAAGTGTAATTTGGGATCTGCACGAACTGTGGATATTGTGAGATCAGGAGGTGGAAGTGTTTTTCCCCACTGGAAAGGAACTGCTTGCTGACTGTTTTGCTGGGTGTGTGCACACACACCCACCATTAATTGTTTCTGCTTCCTGCCAGCAGTACCAGATCTGACAGCTGGAGACGGTGGCCACCTGGGGACTCAGGACTTGGTGGCTCCGGTGTGCTCCAGATCCATTGGCAGTGGAAATCGTGTGGGACCCGGCTCTTCTCTGGACAGACATCTTCTATCCTCGAACCTGCCCACACGTCACCTTTGTACATTGATTGACTCCAAAATCTGTGATTGTTTGTATTTCGTTGTGCAATTCACAACAGTAAATTGTTGTTTTTGGCTTATCCATTGTCCATTCATTTACGCCCCCTGTTGTGGGTCCATGTCTCTACACTTTCCCAACAGGATTTCTCGGCCAGTGTCATGGATTCCGAGGGGCGTCAACCATCAGGTGAACCACCAATGGAAATGCAGGGTGCACAGGCGCCGGCAGGAGGTGTATTAGGTGAGCTGCAGCAAATCTTAACCGCCTTCACTGCTCGGTTGGACTTGGTGACTGAGCAGAATGTTATTCTCAGTCGGAGGATGGAGGCTCTCACCGCCCAGGTGGAAGCGCGCACACAGGGCACTGCTGCAGCTCCTCCTCCTGCTGTTCAGGTGCCGAATACAGACATTCCAGTGGTGATTCAACGAACCCCCCCACCGTCCCCTGAAGCATACATAAGCCCTCCGGAGCCGTACGGAGGTTGTGTGGAGACGTGCGCAGACTTCCTGATGCAGTGTTCGCTCGTCTTTGCACAGCGTCCCGTCATGTACGCGTCAGATGCCAGCCGGGTGGCTTATGTTATAAATCTGCTTCGAGGAGAGGCACGCGCCTGGGCTACGGCACTCTGGGAGCAAAATTAACGGCTCCTAACCACTTATACTGGGTTTGTGAGGGAGTTTAAACAAGTGTTTGATCATCCCAATAGAGGCGAGACCGCTTCAACTGTGCTGCTGTCAATGAGACAGGGACGTCGGAGTGTGGCCGAGTATGCAGTCGACTTCCGCATTGCGGCTGCGAGGTCCGGCTGGAATACTGTTGCACTCCGCGCCGCCTTCATAAACGGACTGTCTCCAGTCCTGAAGGAGCATCTGCTGGCTAAGGATGAGCCATGGGATTTTGATGGGCTTATTGACCTGGTCATACGGTTAGACAACCGATTAGAGGAACATCGTCGGGAGCGGGGTGAAGGGCGTGGCCAGGCGCAAGCCGTCCCTCTTCCTTCCGGGTCCAAAAGGGTGCCGCCATCCCCACGCTCCACAGCCGGAGAGCTCCGTGTGGCAACAGCTCCCCCTGCTGACGAAGCTATGGACACGAGCAGGGCTAAAGTAAAATCTAATGACAGACAACGGAGGCTGGCCCGCGGAGAATGTTTTTTCTGTGGCTCGAGTGAGCACATACAAAAGAACTGCCCCTAGCGGTTAAACTACAACGCCTGCCCCTAGAGACTGGGCTAAGGGTGGGCCATAACATTCATGTGGGGAAATCCCGTAGATCTGCACGCATCCCAGTGACGATCCTGAGTGGGGATCTAACCCTTCACGCCCCAGCACTGGTGGACACGGGGTCGGAAGGGAATCTGCTGGACAGCAGATGGGCAAGGGAGATAGGGCTCCCTCTAGTGGCTCTACCTTCACCATTGAAGGTACGGGCACTAGATGGCACCCTTCTCCCATTAATCACACACCAGACACAGCCCGTGACCTTGGTTGTGTCTGGGAACCACAGGGAGGAGATTGTGTTTTATGTAACACCTTCTACCTCCCGAGTGATTTTGGGATTTCCTTGGATGGTTAAGCACAATCCCCGGATAGATTGGCCGTCTGGGGTAGTGATGCAGTGGAGCGAAGCCTGCCACCGGGAATGCTTAGGATCCTCGGTTCCACCCGGTGTGACAGCTAATGAGGAGGTTAAAGTCCCCCCCCCCCAATCTGTCGGTGGTGCCTGAGGAGTACCATGATCTTGCTGACATCTTCAGCAAAGATCTGGCACTCACTCTTCCCCCACACCGTCCGTACGATTGTGCCATTGATTTGATCCCGGGCGTTGAGTACCCATCCAGCAGGTTGTACAATCTCTCACGTCCTGAGCGCGAATCAATGGAGACCTACATCCGGGACTCTTTAGCTGCTGGGTTGATCCGGAACTCCACCTCCCCGATGGGTGCAGGTTTCTTTTTTGTGGGCAAGAAAGACGGCGGACTCCATCCATGCATCGACTACAGAGGGCTGAACGAAATTACGGTTCGCAACCGATACCCGTTACCTCTGTTGGATTCGGTGTTCACGCCCTTGCATGGAGCCCAAATATTCACTAAATTGGATCTTAGGAATGCGTACCACCTGGTTCGGATCCGGAAGGGAGACGAGTGGAAGACGGCGTTTAACACCCCGTTAGGTCACTTTGAGTACCTGGTCATGCCGTTCGGCCTCACCAATGCGCCCGCGACGTTCCAAGCTTTGGTTAATGACGTCTTGCGGGACTTCCTGCATCGGTTCGTCTTCGTATACCTGCACGATATCCTCATCTTCTCCCCGGATCCTGAGACCCATGTTAAGCATGTATGTCAGGTCCTGCAGCGGTTGATGGAGAACCGGCTGTTTGTGAAGGGCGAGAAGTGCGAGTTCCACCGCACTTCTTTGTCCATCTTGGGGTTCATAATCTCCTCCAACTCCGTCACGCCTGATCCGGCCAAGGTTGCGGCGGTGAGAGATTGGCCCAAACTGACGAGCTGTAGGAAATTGCAGCAGTTCCTCGGCTTCGCAAATTTCTACCGGAGGTTCATCAAGGGTTACAGCCAGGTAGTTAGCCCCCTGACGGCCCTTACCTCCACTAAAGTCCCCTTCACCTGGTCAGATCGGTGCGACGCCGCGTTTAGGGAGTTGAAACGCCGGTTCTCGACTGCACCAGTTCTGGTGCAGCCCGATCCCAGTTGCCAGTTTATTGTTGAAGTGGATGCCTCTGACTCAGGGATAGGAGCTGTGCTGTCCCAGAGCAGGGAGTCCGATAAGGTCCTCCACCCTTGTGCCTATTTTTCCCGCAGGTTGACCCCGGCAGAGCGGAACTATGACGTCGGCAATCGGGAACTCCTAGCGGTGAAAGAGGCTCTTGAGGAGTGGAGACACCTGTTGGAGGGAGCTGCAATTTACGGGTTTCACGGACCATCGGAACCTGGAGTACATCCGGACCGCCAAGCGTCTGAACCCCAGGCAAGCCCGCTGGTCACTGTTCTTCCTGCGTTTTGACTTCCAGATCACCTACCGCCCCGGGACCAAGAACCAACGATCTGACGCCCTGTCCTGGGTCCATGAAGAGGAAGTCAAAACCGAGCTGTCAGATCCACCGGATCCTATCATCCCCGAGTCCACTATCGTGGCCAACCTCACCTGGGACGTGGAGAAGACCATCCGGGAGGCCCTGGCACAGAACCCAGACCCGGGGACCGGCCCTAAGAACAGACTTTCCGTCCCACCAGAAGCCAGAGCTGCAGTCTTGGACTTCTGTCATGGTTCCAAGCTCTCCTGCCACCCAGGGGTGAGAAGAACCATGGCAGTGGTCCGGCAGCGCTTCTGGTGGGCGTCCATGGAAGCTGACGTCTGGGAGTATGTCCAGGCCTGTACCACCTGCGCCAGGGGCAAGGCAGACCATCAGAAAGCACAAAGACTCCTCCATCTGTTGCCTGTGCCTCATCGCCCCCGGTCCCACATTGGCCTGGACTTCGTCACGGCCTCCCGCCGTCCCAGGGCATGACCACCATCCTCACGATAGTGGACCCGTTCTCCAAGGCGGCCCACTTCGTGGCTCTCCCGAAGCTCCCAACGGCCCAGGAGACCACAGACCTCCTGGTCCACCATGTCGTGTGTCTGCATGGGATTCCACCCGATGTCATCTCAGACCGTGGTCCCCAGTTCTCCTCGCAAGTCTGGGGGAGATTCTGTCAGGAACTGGGGGCCACCGTAAGCCTCTCGTCCGGGTACCATCCCCAGACGAATGGACAGGTAGAGTGGGCGAACCAGGATTTGGAGCAGGCCCTCCGCTGCGTGACCTCCGCACACCCGACGGCCTGGAGCATCCATTCGGCCTGGATCGAGTACGCTCACAACAGCCAAATTTCATCTGCCACCGGCCTCTCCCCGTTCGAAGTATGTTTGGGGTACCAGCCTCCATTGTTTCCGCTTATGGAGGGAGAGGTCGGGGTGCCCTCGGTCCAGGCCCATCTGAGGAGGTGCCATCGGGTGTGGCGCACTGCCCGCTCTGCCCTGCTCAAAGCCCGGACGAGGGCCAAGGCCCATGCAGACCGCCAGCGTTCCCCGGCCCCTGCATACCAGCCCAGGCAGGAGGTTTGGTTGTCAACGAAGGACATCCCATTGCAAGTGGAATCCCAAAAACTGAAAGACTGATACATTGGACCATTCACAATCCTCAAGGTTCTCAGTCCGGCCGCAGTGAAGCTGAAGCTGCCAGCGTCACTGCGGATCCACCCAGTTTTCCATGTTTCCCGCATCAAACCGTATCATGCTTCTTCCCTCTGTGCCCCTGGACCGGTGCCGCCTCCTGCCCGGATCATTGACGGGGAGCCTGCTTGGACTGTGCGCAGGCTCCTGGACATCCGTCATCAGGGCCAGGGATTCCAGTATTTGGTGGACTGGGAGGGTTATGGACCCGAAGAACGCTCCTGGGTGAAGAGGAGCTTCATCCTGGACCCGGCCCTCCTGGCCGATTTCTAACGCCGACATCCGGACAAACCTGGTCGGGCACCAGGAGGCGCCCGTTGGGGGGGGGTCCTGTTGTGTAAGCCGCTGAAGAGGAGGTACTGCTGGCCCACCGTCAGAGGGTGTCCTGCCTGAAGTGCGGGCTTCAGGCATGAGAGGGCGCAGCCACCTCCCAGAAGCAGCCTGGACTGACAGCTGTCACACATCAACCATCAATCACCACATCCCATAAAAGCCGGGCAGCAACTCCACCTTCCTGCCGAGAAATCGTCAAACCATTCAGGTAAAACGACTCAGCCGTCTTGTGCAGTTTGCACATATTAAGTTTGCAGCTAAGCGTAGTTGTAACGCCCTTTGCATCTAGGCTTGGAGAGCTGTTTAACTATCAATTCTGAGTTTGCAGACGTAACCCGTTACACTTGCAGCTGGAGCTGAGGTTGTAGAAGTCGGGAGGAGTTGGCGTTCCCGCTCCTCAGTGGTTAAGTGTAATTTGGGATCTGCACGAACTGCAGATATTGTGAGATCAGGAGGTGGAAGTGTTTTCCCCACTGGAAAAGAACTGCTTGCTGACTGTTTTGCTGGGTGTGTGCACACACACCCACCATTAATTGTTTCTGCTTCCTGCCAGCAGTACCAGATCTGACAGCTGGAGACGGTGGCCACCTGGGGACTCAGGACTTGGCGGCTCCTGTGTGCTCCAGATCCATTGGCAGTGGAAATTGTGTGGGACCCGGCTCTTCTCTGGACAGACGTCTTCTATCCTCGAGCCTGCCCACACGGCACCTTTGTACATTGATTGACTCCAAAATCTGTGATTGTTTGTATTTCGTTGTGCACTTCACAACAGTAAATTGTTGTTTTTGGCTTATCCATTGTCCGTTCATTTACGCCCCCTGTTGTGGGTCCGTGTCTCTACACTTTCCCAACAAGTAGAATATTCTATTTATCCAAATGATGTGTTTATGCCTTTAATAACATTATATTCGGCCCAAAAATGTCATTGTTTCATTCATTGCTCGATTTGTTGTTTCATTTTTGATAACTGAACAAATTAATAGCCTTGACAGAATTGACAGAAAAGCAACTTTCCTTTTCTGTAATTTTCCAACACTCTTAAAGTTTTAACTTTTTTTCTAAATTCACAAAGACTTTTAATTTGGCTCCAGGAAATGTTTTAAAAGCTACCAGAACCCATTTTCAACAAACGCCTTGCACCTCTGGAGTAAAGCACGCTGATGACGGAGCTGATTTCAAACCATCCTTTCAAGCCAACCTGTTGGTAAAGCTCGCCTTGGCTGAAGCCTTAGCTGAAGCCAGGTGATCCTTGGGATCATCTGCGGAGAACACTGAGTTAACCCCTGACCCAAGTGAGCACGCTGCAAAGAGCCTAGCATATCAACAATGGACGGACGGGTCATCCGAACCACCTTTTCAACTGATCTGCTAAGTGAACCAGTTAAAGGTTGCAGAGGGTTTTGTTGTCAGTGGATGCAAAGTGGCTTCTTTTTGAACATATTCATATGTTTATACAAGAAATGCCCCAAACTCCTCAGGAGGCTGTGGAAAACCATGAGGAAGATCTGGGCCAAGGGCACAATTCCACCTAGCTTGAAACTGGCAGAGGGATGCTTTGTTCCGAAGGAGGAGAGGTCCTCCACAATCTCTCAGTTCAGGACAATCTCTCTCCTTAGCGTAGAGTGTAAGATCTTCTTCTCTGTTCTGGCATGAAGAATTACCACCTACATGACGCAGAACCAATATATCAACACATCCATCCAGAAAGGTGGCATCCCAGGCTTTTCGGGCTGTCTGGAATGGGACACCTCGATGATCATGTTGTGGCTGGCGTGCCTGGCTGGCTTTTGTTTGTCTTCTGTTTCTGTCTTTTGGTTTTCCTTCCAGGTGGTGCGCATTTGGGACTGAGTGGCTGTGTGGCTGAGTTACCAGGACCTCACCCTGATCACCTGAGGCTGATCAGGTGCGGCTCGTTAGGACTCACAGCTGTGGTGCATCTACACGGATTGGAACATGGTGGCATTTAAGTCTGGAGTACACAGTGTGTATTTGCCAGAGACTCGACCTTGTGACCAGACGGGTGAGATCGTCGTCTCGAGAGCCATCTCATCATCAGTGGATGCAGAGAACATCCAGGTTTGATGCATGGTCTGTGAAAGAGGAGGGGGTGAGGTCTCACACTCGTCAGCACACTTCCTGAGGTACGTTAGGTTTTGTGACTAACATTTGCACAGTCAGTAAATGTGGTGTCCCTCACACCTTATTATATTGAGCTGTATGTTAGTCGTTTAATCAGCTTCCACTGCAGTGGAGTTTGTGAACAGGGTGTTCCATGCCTGCAGGGTGGGAAGCTGATTAGTAATTAAGCCAGGAAGTGTTTGCTGTTTGTACACCTTTGAGCGGTCTCTCTGTGTGTGGAGTGTGGACTCACATAATGATTTCTTCTTTCACAGACTCGGTTTGTCGCGGCCACCTGGGGGGTGTCGGCGGGGTCCTTGGGTCCGAACTGGTTCTGGCGCTGGACCGTTAGTGGTGCTGGGAGCGCACCGCTTTTCTACCACGCCAGACCGCGCACTTATTTGTTATATCTTTTATCACATCACTGTTATGTATTAAATTCAGTTATCCTTTGTACCGTGCTCTGCTTATTTCATACTGGGTCCTTCAAACGCTGGTCGGTTCTCTGTCCTGCGTCCAACACATAACAGATCAGCCAATTGATTCAAGAAGCAAGGCAGAAGAAAGGCAACCTAACAGTCGTCTGGCTACACCTTGCCAATGCTTATGGGTCAATTCCACATGACCTCATCCAAGAAGGGCTTGACCATTATTACATCCCTATGGCAATCCGAGGCTTGATTACCAACTACCCTGCAGGATTCCGACTCAGGTTTTCATCAGCGCTCTTCACCACCAGCTGGCTGGACCTCCAAAAGAGGATTCCAACAGGGTGCACCATCTCCCCCATCTTGTTCATTATGGGAATGAACCTACTGTTATCCGCAGCAGAGGGCATAACTCGGGGCCCCAAATTGGAATCCGGTGTTGTGCAGCCAGTGCTGCGAGTGTTCATGGATGACATCACTGTAACAACTGTGATGCACGTCCAAGCAAGATGGGTGCTGGAAACCTTGGGCAGTGTCGCCACCTGGGCAGGTATGCTGTTTAAAGCCAGGAAGTCCAGGAGCATGGTCATTAAGAAGGGCAGAGTCACCAGCAAGTTTAGCCTCAAAGTCCAGGGTGAGGTCATTCCATCCATCGAGGGCAGCCCAATAAAATGCCTGGGAAAATGGTTCAACGCGTGGCTGACGGATGGCGCCAATGTTGCTGAAGCTGTGAAGTAGACTGAGGAATGGCTGAAGAAGATAGACAAGTCTTTACTCCCGGGCAAGTTCAAGACCTGGCCGTATCAACACGGCCTCTTGCCCAGGCTACTTTGGCTATTCACGGTCTATGAGTTTCCCATGACTACCATCGAGGTCATTGAGAGGAAGACCAACAAGCACCTGTGGAAGTGGCTGGGAATTCCCCCAAGCTTCTCAGCAGTGGGCCTTTACATCCGGTCTTTTCAGCTGCAACTCCCCCTGTCATCAGTTGTTGATGAGTACAAAGTGGCAAAATGCAAGGTCGTCCTAAGCCTGAGGAATTCCAACGATGACCTCATCAAACAAGCTGGCATTACAACCAGGTCTGGATGCAAATGGTCTGCCAACACAGCTGTGGAACAGACCGTTGGGTCTCTGAAGTTGCGGGACATAGTTGGCAACCAATGCGTCCACCGACAAGGTCTCGGCTCTGCACAATTTCAAATCTGGGGAGGCGCAAACATGAGAACCAGGTGAGGCATGGTGCAGGCAGAAGTGAGGAGCAGGGAGGAGGAGAAGCGAGTAGCCAGAGCAGTGCAGCAAGGATCCCAGGGGGTCTGGACAAAATGGGATTTGCCCAGGCGCAAAGTCACGTGGAGGGAGCTGTGGCGCCTGGAGCCATACCGCATCTCCTTCCTCTTGCGGTCGGTCTATGACACCCTCCCCTCCCCAGTACATCTGCACACATGGGGGCTAAGAGAGGATCCACTTTGCAAGTTGTGCAGCCAGAAGGGGACCCTGGCCCACATACTCTCTGGGTGCAAAACATCTCTAACCCATGGGTGGTATAGATGGCGCCACGACAAAGTGCTCCTCTCATTGGCTGACACCATAGAGTGGGAGAGAGTCAAGCAGAGACCAGCCCACACAACTGCAGGAAGAGTGATCACCTTCCTTAAGGAAGGAGCCAGGCCTGTACAGACCACCAAAGGGAAAAGACCCAGCATACTTCATGCCGCAAGCTCCTGGGAGATGAGGGTGGATCTAGGGAGGAGGTTGCAGTTTCCCGAGGTGGTGCAAACATCCCTCCGCCCTGACATAGTGCTGTGGTTGGCAAGAGACCAGAAGATAATCCTGGTCGAGCTGACGGTGCCGTGGGAAGAGGGCTGTGAGGAGGCCCACGAAAGGAAGGCTGCAAAATACCAACCTCTGGTCCAAGAATGCAGAGACAGGGGCTGGCAGGCATGGGTTTTCCTTGTAGAGATAGGGTGTAGGGGCTTCCCAGCGAAGTCCAAATGGAGCTTCCTTTCTGCCATAGGGATGGACGAGCAGAGTAAAAAGCAAGCGGCTCGCCGGATGGGGGAGGAGGCAGAACGTGCCTCATGCTGGATCTGGAGCAAAAGGGAGGAGGAAAGCTGGAAGCCGGGGGCAGATGGGCAGTGAGCTGGCCACTCACTGCGGGCCCACCAACTGGAGGGTGTTGTAGTTCAGGGCCGAAACACCCGGTGAAGGTTGGACACCACCTGATGACATCTGCCCCTGGCCTAAAGCTACAGCTACCTGCTAAGGTAGCTGAGGAAGGCACCAACAAGTGTATTCATCAAGTCATGTTTAATAATTTTCTTAATAATAATTGTCTGAAAAATTTCATCACTAAATTCTAATCCGAGTTATTTACTTAAAGTCTTCAAGCTTTATCTCTCTACTTTCTTTTGTCTCATGAGTAAGCAAATTGTGTCCATAAATTAACTTATTTAATCACTGTCCACAAAAATGCCAGTAAAATGTTAATTTCCTGTATAACTGTAAATAAAATGCAAATGTTTCTGCTGTGGTTCATTTTGTGTTCAGAAGGAAACCCTTGGTCAGTCGTATTGTAGAATTCAAACATTCAGACCAGAGACTGATTCATTAAACTAATTAAATTAAGATTGATTAATTTGAGACTGATAAATGAATGTTTAAATTAAATTACCTTTGCTTTAAATACGTGGTGCCCCGAGGTTAGATATTATTCTAATTAAATAATAATTATTAAATAATTAATAATTATTAAACCCTAAAATTGTTAATTATTTTGGTGACCCATTAAATGAGGTCTTGGCCAATCTAATTCAGTTTAGAGTTTAACAATACTTTCACTATTTTTGGTGATCTCTGTGAGGCCAATAACACATTGCAAGGCTTAACTACTTAGTCACTACATTAATTTGGTGCACGTGTGAGGTGCCATTTATTCCAAATAAGTAAGTTAAATGTCATTTCCTTATAGTTTATTTTGGTTCGCCCGTGTGAGGAGATTTAGTTTCACTACACCAGACTACCTGATGTCTTAGTTTTACATTTGGCAAATACCCAATCAGTAGACAGTCTTGTGGATAGTTTAAACTCAGTGCTCAAAACTACACTCGACATGATTGTGCCACCTGTGTTAAAACCAAGGCCAGAGGTCTGGAACGGAAATGGCGTAGTTCAAAATTAGCAGTATTCCACCTTGCGTGGCGTGATGCTATCAGATTATAAGCATGCATTACTGGTTACAAAGCGAACCTATTACTCTGATTTGAACAACAAAAACAAGCATAGCTCAAAGCTCTTGTTCAACACAGTGGTAACACTTATTCATGGGCAACCACCTGTAGTTCGCTCTCCTTTTACAGCACAAGATTTCCTGGATTACGTTGAGAAGAAAATAGAAGACATTAGGTTAAACATATCCCAGCATGCCTTAACCAAGCCACTACACCCTGCAGTCGAGGTGGGTGCCATTACTGAAGTATTACCTAGTTTTACAGAATTTGAGACTATCTCTCTCAGCATGCTGTTAAAACTTGCAATGTCAACAAAAAGCACAACCTGTTAATTTGATCCAATACCAACAAAACTATAAGGAATAGTGGCCCACTCTTGGGCCGACTGTGCTGGAAATTATTATTTTTTTATTAACTTCTGGATCTGTTCCTAAATGTTTCAAATCTGCAGTGATTAAACCATTAAATAAGAAACCTAATCTTGACCCTAGTGTATTGAAAAACTATCGGCCGTTATCAAATCTATCATTTTTCTCTAAAATTCTGGAAAACGTGGTGTCATGGCAGCTCGTGGACAATCTTACTGAGAATAATCTCTTTGAAACACTGCAGGCTGCTTTTAGAAAATATCATTCCACAGAGACAGCTCTCACTAAAGTGATGAATGATCTTCTGCTTGCAATGGATTTGGACACCAATATGGTTCTGGTGCTGTTAGATCTCAATGCTGCATTTGATACCATGGATCATCATATTCTACTTGATAGGCTGGACCTTGCATGGTTGACATCATATTGATCAGTAGTTCTCACTGTGTTATGTACAGTAATACTACCTCTAACCTTAGTGACATGATATTTGCGGTTCCATAGGAGTCTGTCTTAGGCCCCCTGCTCGTCTCCCTTTATATAGCACCCCTTGGGCACATATTATGGCATTTTGGGATTACCTTTCACTGCTATGCTGATATGCCGATAGCTCCCCCTCTAGCTGCCACCTTATCGTGGTGGGGGAGTTTGCGTACCCGGATGATCCTAGGAGCTATGTTGTCAGGGGCTTTGTGCTCCCTGTAGGATCTCCCAAGGAAAACAGGTCGTAGGTGACGGGTCAGACTAAGGGCAGTTCAGAACCTCCATGACCAGTAAAAGATCAAGGATCAAGATGTCGCCCAGTATGGCGGAGCAGGGGTCCCACCTTGGAGCCAGGCCTGGGGTTGGGGCTCGCGCGTGAACGCCTGGTGGTCGGGCCTGAGCCCATGGGGCCTGGCCAGACTCAGCCCGAAAGAGTGACATGGGCCCGCGCTCCTGTGGGTTCACCACCTGCAGAGGGAGCCATGGGGGTCGGGTGCAGAGAGGATTGGGTGGGTCCATGCTCACAGCCCCTGGCTGTTTGGACGTGGAATGTCACCTCACTAGGGGGGGAAGGAGCCTGAGCTTGTGCGGGAGGGTGAGAGATACCGACTAGAGATAGTCGGGCTCACCTCCATGCGCAGCTTGGGCTCTGGTACCCAACTCCTGGAGAGGGGCTGGACGCTTCATTTTTCTGGTGTTGCCCATGGGGAGAGGCGGAGAGCTGGGGTCACATTGCTTATTGCTCCCCAGCTCAGTCGCCAAGTGTTGGAGTTCACTCCGGTGAACGAGAGGGTCGCGTCCCTACGCCTTCGGGTCGGGGAAAGGTCTCTCACCGTTGTATCGGCCTACGGGCCGAACGGCAATGCAGAGTACCCAACCTTCCTGGAGTCCCTGGGAGGGGTACTAGATAGAGCTCTGACTGGGGACTCCATTGTTCTCCTGGGGGATTTCAATGCCCACGTGGGCGGCGACAGTGAGACCTGGAGGGGGGTGATCGGGAAGCACGGCCTCCCCAATCTGAACCCGAGTGGTGTTCAGTTGTTGGACTTCTGTGCTAGTCACAGTTTGTCCATCACGAACACCATGTTCGAGCACAAGGGTGTCCATAAGTGCACGTGGCACCAGGACACCCTGAGCCGGAGGTCGATGATCGACTTTGTAGTGATATCATCTGACCTTCAGCCATGTGTCTCGGACACTCGGGTGAAGAGAGGGGCAGAGCTGTCGACTGATCACCACCTGGTGGTGAGTTGGATCCGCTGGGAGGGTAGGAAGCCGGTCAGACCTGGCAGGTCTGACCGGTATCGTGAGGGTCTGCTGGGAACGACTGGCAGAACCCTCTGTCAGCGAGGTCTTCAACTCCCACCTCCGGGAGCACTTCACTGCACTTCACTGCACTCCACTGCACTGGCATTGCTCGATTCCATAGAAGAGATCAATAAACATGTGGACCAAAGGGTAATAGCAGCAGGTTTATTTATTAACCTAAGAAAGGCTTTTGTCACATTTGATCACAATATATTATTTCAGAAGTTGAAGCTGTATGGCATCAGAGGGGTTGCTCTGAGTTCGATTAAAAGTTACTTACAAAACCGGAAGCAGTTTGTTAAACTCTGGGAATACTGTTCTTCATGTCTGGACATCATTTGTGGGCTTCCACAGAGTTCTGTGTTGGTCCCAAAATTATTTATTTTATACATTAACAGTTTATGTAAAGTTTCAGATCTGTTTAAAGCAGTTCCTTTTGCGGATGACACAAACCTGTGTTGCTCAGGAGAAAACCTGCAACAATTATTAACTAATTTAGGAACTGAAATGACAAAAGTTAAAGAGATGCTTTGAGATTAAGACATTGTCATTACATTTGTCAAAAACTAAATGTTATTTGGAAATTATATAAAAAAGACATACAAATGCAGTTAAATATACTGTACAAGGGGTAAACATAGAATGTGTCAAAGAGAATAAATTTTTAGGTGCCATTATTGATGAAAGAATCAGTTGGAAAGCTCATATTAAACATATTCAAAAGAAGGTATCAAAGAGTGTGCTAGTCACAGTTTGAGCACAAGGGTGTCCATAAGTGCACGTGGCACCAGGACACCCTGAGCCGGAGGTCGATGATCGACTTTGTAGTCATATCATCTGACCTTCGGCCATGTGTCTCGGACACTCGAGTGAAGAGAGGGGCAGAGCTGTCGACCGATCACCACCTGGTGGTGAGTTGGATCCGCTGGGAGGGGAGGAAGCCGGTCAGACCTGGCAGGCCCAAACGTATCATGAGGGTCTGCTGGGAACGACTGGCGGAACCCTTTGTCAGCGAGGTCTTCAACTCCCACCTCCGGGAGAGCTTCTCCCAGATCCCGGGGGGGGGGGGGGGGGGGGGGGGGGTTGGTGACATGGTGGTGGACACAGGAAGTAAGGGATGCCATCAAGCTGATGAAGGAGTCCTACTTATCATTGTTGGTAGGTGGGACCCCAGAGGCAGCTGACAGGTACCGGCAGGCCAAGCGTTCCGCAGCCCATGCAGTCGCAGAGGAAAAACTCGGGTCTGGGAGGAGTTCGGGGAGGCTATTGAGGAGGACTATCGGTCGGCCTCAAAGAGATTCTGGCAAACCATCCGATGCCTCAGGAGGCGGAAGCAGCTCTCCACTGGCACTGTTTATGGTGCGGGTGGGGAGCTGTTGACCCTGACTGGGGATGTTGTTGGGCGGTGGAAGGAGTACTTCGAGGATCTCCTCAATCCCATCGTCACGTCTTCCGAAGAGGAAGCAGAGACTGGGGACTCAAAGGCGGACTCAACCATTACCCAGGCCGAAGTCACCGAGGTGGTTAGAAAGCTCCTCGGTGGCAAGGCTCCTGGGGTGGATGAAATCCATCCTGAGTACCTTAAGTCTCCTTAAGTCTGGATGTTGTGGGGCTGTCTTGGCTGACACGCCTCTGCAACATCGCATGGCGATCGGTGACAGTGCCTCTGGATTGGCAGACCGGGGTGGTGGTCCCTCTGTTTAAGAAGGGGGACCAGAGGGTGTGTTCCAACTATAGGGGGATCACACTCCTCAGCCTCCCCGGTAAGGTCTATTCCAGAGTATTGGAGAGGAGAATTCGACTGACGGTCGAACCTCGGATTCAGGAGGAGCAGTGTGGTTTTTGTCCTGGTCGCGGCACAATGGACCAGCTCTACACGCTCCATCGGGTGCTCGAGGGTTCATGGGAGTTCGCCCAACCAGTCCAGATGTGTTTTGTGGATCTGGAGAAGGCGTTCGACCGTGTCCCTCGGGGCACCCTGTGGGGAGTGCTCCGTGAGTACGGGGTCCGGGATCCTTTGCTAAGGGCTATCCGGTCCCTGTACGACCACAGCAGGAGCTTGGTTCGCATAAGTCAAACCTGTTTCCAGTTCACGTTGGCCTCCGCCAGGGCTGCCCTTTGTCATCGGTTCTGTTCATTATTTTTATGGACAGAATTTCTAGGCGCAGCCAGGGTGTAGAGGGGGTCTGGTTTGGGAACCACAGAATCTCGTCTCTGCTGTTTGCGGACGATGTGGTTCTGTTGGCTTCATCAAATCAGGACCTTCAGCGTGCACTGGGGCGGTTTGCAGCCGAGTGTAAAGCATCCGGGATGAAAATCAGCACCTCCAAATCCGAGGCCATGGTTCTTGACCGGAAAAAGGTGCTTTGCCCTCTTCAGGTCGGTGGAGTGTCCTTGCCTCAAGTGGAGGAGTTTAAATATCTCGGGGTCTTGTTCACGAGTGAGGGACAGATGGAGCGTGAGAGCGATAGACGGATTGGTGCAGCATCTGCAGTGATGCGGTCGCTGTATCAGACCGTTGTGGTGAAGAGAGAGCTGAGTAGGGGGGCAAAGCTCTCGATTTACCGATCGATCTACGCTCCGATCCTCACCTATGGTCATGAGATTTGGCTCATGACTGAAAGAACTAGATTGCGATTACAAGCGGCCGAGATGAGTTTCCTCTGCAGGGTGGCTGGGCGCTCCCTTAGAGATAGGGTGAGGAGGTCGGTCACTCAGGAGGAGCTCGGAGTCGAGCCGCTGCTCCTCCACATCGAAAGGAGTCAGTTGAGGTGGCTCGGGCATCTTTTCCAAATGCCGCCTGGACGCCTCGCTGGAGAGGTGTTCCGGGCACGTCCCACTGGGAGGAGGCCCCCGGGAAGACCCAGGACACGCTGGAGGGATTACATCTCTCGGCTGGCTTGGGAACGCCTTGGGGTTCTCCCGGAGGAGCTGGGGGAGGTGTGTGTGGATCGGGAGGTCTGGGCGGCTTTGCTTGAGCTGCTGCCCCCGTGACCCGACTCTGGATAAAGCGGAAGAAAATGGATGGATGGATGGATGGATGGATGCTGGTAATCTCATTCACATAAAATCCTTAGAAGATTGCCTTGCATCAGTGAGAAGTTGGATGTCTAGAAACTTCCTACTTTTAAACTCTGATAAGAAATTAAATGTTTCTTGGTCCAGTGAAAGCTGGCTGTAAGCTTTAAAAAGAAAAAAAAAAGCAGTTTATGTTAACACCTTGTCTATGATCCCCTTCATGATCCTGGTGGTGTGTGTGAAGTGTAACCTTGTTATCATCTACATTGGCTCATTTGCTGCTGGGGTCGGAGTTGCTGCAGCGTTCCTCTTGCCCTGGTCAATGCTGCAACGTTGTTGACGATTTCAAGATGATTGACAAAGTGAGGAACCTTGGGGTAAATTTTGATTGAAACTTTGACCTCCTCATTAGAAATATTACAAGGACTGCTTTCTTCCACCCGCGAAATATCGTGAAGATTTGTCCCATATGGCTGATGCTGAGACCCTGATCCATGCGTTTGTCTCTTCTAGATTGGACTACTGCAATGTTCTATTTTCTGGTTTACTGCAGTCCAGTGTTAGGGTTCTCCAATTGGTTCAAAATGCTGCAGCCAGACTTTTGACATGAAGCAGAAAGTTTTACCACATTACACTCATTTTGGAATCTCTTCACCGGCTTCCTGTCCTAGTGAGAGCAGATTTTAAGGTTCTGCTTCTAATCTATAAAATTGTTCATGGACTGGCACCTCCCTTCCTAGCTGACCTACAGTAGTGTTCAGAATAATAGTAGTGCTATGTGAATAAAAAGATTAATCCAGGTTTTGAATATATTTCTTATTGTTAAATGGGAAACAACGTACCAGTAGATTCAGTAGATTCTCACAATTCCAACAAGACCAAGCATTCATGATATGCACACTCTTAAGGCTATGAAATTGGGCTATTAGTAAAAAAAAGTAGAAAAGGGGGTGTTCACAATAATAGCAGCATCTGCTGTTGACGCTACAAACTCAAAACTATTATGTTCAAACTGCTTTTTTAGCAATCCTGTGAATCACTAAACTAGTATTTAGTTGTATAACCACAGTTTTTCATGATTTCTTCACATCTGCGAGGCATTAATTTTGTTGGTTTGGAACCAAGATTTTGCTCGTTTACTAGTGTGCTTGGGGTCATTGTCTTGTTGAAACACCCATTTCAAGGGCATGTCCTCTTCAGCATAAAGCAACATGACCTCTTCAGGTATTTTGACATATCCAAACTGATCCATGATACCTGGTATGTGATATATAGGCCCAACACCATGGTAGGAGACATGCCCATATCATGATGCTTGCACCATGCGTCACTGTCTTCACTGTGAACTGTGGCTTGAATTCAGAGTTTGGGGGTCGTCTCACAAACTGTCTGCAGCCCTTGGACCCAAAAATAACAATTTTACTCTCATCAGTCCACAAAATATTCCTCCATTTCTCTTTAGGCCAGTTGATGTGTTCTTTGGCAAATTGTAACCTCTTCTGCACGTCTTTTATTTAACAGAGGGATTTTGCGGGGGATTCTTGCAAATAAATTAGCTTCACACAGGCGTCTTCTAACTGTCACAGCACTTACAGGTAACTCCAGACTGTCTTTGATCATCCTGGAGTTGATCAATGGGTGAGCCTTTGCCATTCTGGTTATTCTTCTATCCATTTTGATGGTTGTTTTCCATTTTCTTCCACGCGTGTCTGTTTTTTTTTTGTCCATTTTAAAGCATTGGAGATCATTGTAGATGAACAGCCTATAATTTTTTGCACCTGCGTATAAGTTTTCCCCTCTCCAATCAACTTTTTAATCAAACGACACTGTTCTTCTGAACAATGTCTTGAATGTCCCATTTTCCTCAGGCTTTCACAGAGAAAAGCATGTTCAACAGGTGCTGGCTTCATCCTTACATAGGGCACACCTGATTCACACCTGTTTGTTCCACAAAATTGATGAACTCACTGACTGAATGCCATACAACTATTATTGTGAACACCCCGTTTTCTACTTTTTTTTTTTACTAATAGCCCAATTTCATAGCCTTAAGAGTGTGCATATCATGCATGCTTGGTCTTGTTGGATTTGTGAGAATCTACTGAATCTACTGGTACCCTGTTTCCCATGTAACAATAAGAAATATACTCAAAACCTGGATTAATCTTTTTAGTCACATAGCACTACTATTATTCTGAACACTACTGTAATTACACCTTACGTACCGGCCCAGGCTTTGCGTTCTCAGGGTGCATGACTACTTTGTGTCCCTGGGGTGAATAAGAAGTCTGCGGGTCATACATCTTTCTGTTATCATGCCCCTGTTGTGTGGAATGATCTCCCTGTGTCAATAAAACAGTCAGATTCTGTGGAGACTTTCAAGTCCAGACTTAAGGCACACTTGTTTTCCCTTTCTTTTGGTTAGCATAATGGCATTATATAGTTATCCGCTTTTTACTGTTTTAATTAATTTTATTAGGAAACAGAGCGGGCCACGGTTTCAACTTTACTTAAATTCTGGGTCTTTTAGTGAAGCTTAGGGATAGTGGCCAGCGATCACCTTAGTATTTCCTGTATTTCTTTCTGATGCCTGATTCTGTTTTTTCTCTCTGTCTAAAGTGCAGCTCCATCCAGAGATGGGTGTGGTAGTTGTGCTGGAGACCTTCCTGTCCTGTGTACCAACAGCATTTCCCGTATATTCATTTTGTGAATTGTTCTGTAATTTGAGTCTGTAGCATGGTCCAAGCAGAGGGTCACCCCTTTGAGTCTGGTCTGCTTGAGGTTTCTTCCTCAGAGGGAGTTTTTCCTTACCACTGCTGCTCTGGGGGTTAGTAAGGTTAGACCTTACTTGTGTGAAGTGCCTTGAGGCAACTCTGTTGTGATTTGGTGCTATATAAATGAAAATTAATTGAAATTGAAAATCCTGCCACTACTCACTCATCTTCAACTGCTTACTAGGGTCACAGGGGGCTGGAGCCTATCCCAGCAGTCATAGGGTGTAACGGAGGTACACCCTGAACAGGACACCAGTCAGTCACAGGGCCACATATAGACACAAGTACAGTCACACTCGCACGCACACCTACGGACAATTTAACATGTCCAATCCACCTGACCTGTATGTCTTGGGATGTGTGAGGAAGCTGCAGCACCCAGAGAGAACCTGGGCAAACATGCAAACTCCACAAAGAAAGGCCACAGGTGGGAATTGATCCCTTTGTGCTGTGAGGCAACAGTGCTAACCACTAAGCCACTGTGCTGTCCATACTGCCACTACTCTAAAAGTAGATTTTTCATTTGAGCATCTTAAAATATGCTTTTGTCAAGCTTCTCTTCAGCATTGTGTTTATAAGTGATTTTGCAATCACATTAACTTCAAGATACTGTTGGGAGAGAAGGGTGAGAATGCTTCAGACTCAAGCCTGCCTGATACAATATTTGATGATTCTTCTGTTTGATATGCTGATATATACTGACTAAGGTTGGGTAGGATTACTTTGAAATAATACATGTGGATTACATGTATGTATGTGCATACATTTGGACTACATGTAATCTGATTACTTTTGGATTACGTTTCAAAGTAATCCTACCCCACCTTGATATTGACCTTGATTGTTTTTCCCCCAGAATCACATAATCGAATCAAAGATTTCCTCTAAATTTGTTTTGTGTAGTTTTTGTAATGACTCTGCATGACATAATGCAGTCTAAAATTAAATTTGTTTTACTGACCTAAGCTGAATTTGAACAGGACATGAAAATACACTACTTTTGATAAGTATGACTGCTTTGTACACTGTCAGTCAAATGTTTCCCATTCAAATGAATGGGAAAGTGTGCCCAAACATTTGGTACTGTATAAAAATAATCTGTCTAAACTCCTGCAATGGAAGTCATTGTAAAAGCTCCACGCAGTGCTCTTGCAGTGACAAAATGATCTGCTCTAAACAGAATTCATACCGATGGACTTTACAGGCCGTTCACCTGCACACCTGCTCTGCAGTACTTTAATAACCCATACAAATGTCAATAAAGATTACATTAAATTTACATTCCATCCAAGATGTTACGTTTTCAAAATCTGCATCATTTTATATTCATTCTATTATTGGTTTTTTTTTGTTTTGTTTTTTTTTTTCCTGTAAAGTGATGTTGTTAAATTGCACAGTTATGTATTTCACATGACAGCTAGCAACTTACCATGGAAACAAATGCTTTCTATGTTGCCGTCTTCTGTGGCAGCTGATTGTTGTGTTTCACAAATGTATGTTGACAAAAGGGGAGCAGCAAAACACTCTCTCATGGAAAAATTCTGCAATATCAACACTCATGCCATAGTATATTTATTGTTGATTTACTGGTTGGGCTCTGCTTCAGACTTTATTCAGTATTGTATCACACTGTTGTGTCTCTAGCACATTTTAATTTATAATTATAATCTGAACAATTTAAAGTATAATGCTTTTGGCAAGCCTCTCTTTATATTTGTGTTCAGAGATAATTTTGCAGTCTTATGAAATTCAGGATTCTGTTGGGAAGGAAGAGTAAAGTCTGGTTGACAGTTTGTTTGGTAGTGTAATTGCTCTAACTTCCTGAACAAACACAAATATATAAGTATTACTTGTGAATCTATGGACAGCCACTATAATAATAATAATAATAATAATAATAATAATAATAATAATAATAATAACAATAACAACAGTTACCATACCCAGTGATATGTGTCCAAATTAAAACTACCTGCCAATTAAAAAGGAATGAGAAAGCTAGAGGTCATTTCTTGGTTCAGCAAAACCTTGGAATGGCCATACAGTGAGGAAAATAAAAACACCCTGTGATTTTGCAAGTTCTCCCACTTAGAAATCACAGAGGGGTCTGAAATATTCATCTTAGGTGCATGTCCACTGTGAGAGACATAATCTAAAAAAAAACAAACATCCGGAAATCTTGCATGGAATCCCAGACCGAGGGAGATTGACAGTCATCTTGTGTTTCTTCCACTTTCATAAACAATAAGCAGTTGTTGTCTTCTACCAAGCTGCTTACCTGTTGTCCTGTAGTCCATCCCGGCCTAGTGCAGGTCTACAGTTTTGTCCCTGGTGTCCTTAGACAGCTCATTGATCTTGGCTATGGTGGACAGGTTGGAGTGTGATTGATTGAGTGTGTCTTCTATACAGGTAACAAGTTCAAACAGGTGCAATTAATACAGGTAGAGTGCAGAATAAGAGGTCTTCTTAAAGAAAAATTAGCAGGTCTGTGTGAGCCAGAATTCTTGCTGGTTGGTAGGTGTTCAAATACTTATTTGCAGCAGTAACATACAAATAAATTATTAAAAAATCATACATTGTGATTTCTGGATTTTTTTTTTTTTTTTTTTTTTTTTTTTTAAGATTATGTCTCTCACAGTGGACATGCACCTAAGATGAAAATTTCAGACCCCTCCATGATTTCTAAGTGGGAGAACTTGCAAAATTGCAGGGTGTTTAAATACTTATTTTCCTCACTGTATGTAACAGATACACTGCAATCAACAGCATATTCTGCAATTAAATGCACATTTTTTAGGGACATACTGAGATGGAAACATGATCCCAATGTCATTTTGTTTTCTTTTCTTTTTTAAAACATTAACCTGCAAGGTAGTACAATAATATCTTTACAAATGAAACCACTAGCATTACACAAAAGTACAGTGGACAGTATAAACAGAAAACAATGTGCATCCTCAGGTCAACTCGAAATGATCATTTCCCACAACCACATAGCAATAAATGAACTTCACAAAACTCAGAAGATATTTACACAACAAAAAACATAATTATTAATCATACTTTTGTCATTCACATTATTTTGTTGATCCTGGCTTGTTTCAGATAATGTTTAAATCTCCATCAAATTCAAGTCTACATCAACTTATATTACACGTCTTTGTTCACATGCAGTCATTATCTTCATCTATTATAAGTTTTCTGCTTCAGTTTCACACACTGGCAGTACTCTTGACTTTCAAATATACTGCTCTATCAATACATATCTCAACCTTTCTTTTGTGTCGAGTAATTATGATTTTGAATGCATGTTAATCTCCAGTCTTCTGGTTTCACACCTCCAGTCTTCATCGTTTGATCTTGTGAATGATTTATTAAATGTTCTGCAAACTTTCTTCAATTATTTTAATAGCTTGCTTCAAATCCATCTGCATCAAGAGCACTAGCTGTCCTAAATCTCTTTTCCAGCTCATATCCTTTGGCTCTTTTTAGAGTGTTTTCCTGTTATAGTCTTCTGTTTCCTGTTCTTACCCGAAAGATCCATTGGTTCATCAGTTCCCTGTATTATTTATCCTTGTCTTCTTCCAAATCACCTTGTACCAATATTTTTGTATTGGCACAGCAACAAATTCTTGAATGTCTTTTTAAAAGTAGCATTGCACAGGGCATAACAAGCTGGGTTGACAGTAGAGTTGACGTAACAAAGCCAGTAGCCAATAGCCCAAACGGTATCAGGAACACAGGACTGGCAGAAGGTAGAGATCAACACCATTACATTATATGGTGTCCATGTGATGATGAAAGCCAGTAAGATGGCAAAGATGGTTTTTGTGACCTAGAGGGAGGAAAAAGAGGACAAGTGAGATAAGAAAGAGGACGGAAAGGCAGCCTTCCCACCAGCGGCTGAAAGTCATTGAATGCCTTGCGAGTGGCCATTTGACCCATTCATTTCCAGAGTTTGCTGGAGTCCAGGTGCCACCCGCGAACATCCAACACCACTCACGGGGCACTTAGAAAAGGCGGGGCCGTTCGCGCTGCCAGCACGAGAGTAGAGAGCAGGTGACCACTTTTGACACGGCTTTGTGAATGGCCCTACATGTTCTAAGTGTCCCATGAGTGTGCCATTACCAAGCAACACACATGTCATGCAAGCCCCCCACGCCATATTCCAACATTGTCAGGTGCGGCTGAGGTGGCTGGAGTGCGTTCGTTGTCCAGCGCAGCGTACATCTGGATGGCTATAATGTCCAGCTGGAACAGATGACCTCTGTGTACTCGCAACTCAGCTGGAGGACATATGTTGTGCCATCAACAACATAAACAACACTCCATGCAATGCACATGTGAGGGCGGGCTCTCATGTTCTCATGACATGCTGATAATCATGTACAGACAAGATCACATGGGGACCAGCCGGCCATGTATGAGTGTGCACAGCACGGTGTGAACTTTGTTATCAGCTGGCAGCCCGACCTAATGAACCTTCCACCACGTACATTGTACTCCATATGACAGAAAGAAACAGTGGAACATAAATACAACATGTGGAAAGGCGTGAACTCATTCATGTGTTATTGCTTTGCTCATTGCAGTGTGGTCAGTTCCAGCTGACAGCAGCTCAATGCACACAATGTGTTAAATTAAAAACACAGAGACCAGGAAAATTAAATAAATACATACATAACTACACATATAAGTACATAACAAATACATAAAATAAATACTCACATAAAAAAGGAACAGAGAGTGAGACTACTGTCTTTGAGCTGGGTTTGTTCAGTAAGGTGGGTGTGTCCACACCAGCTGCTGCTGTTGGGACATGTGGACTCGCTGGAGAACACATATTGTGTTATGAAGGACATCACCTTACAACACTCCACCGTGAGGTGCGTGCATGGGCATGCTGTGTTCATGTGTAAATACATAAAAACACACATCGAATTTGCAACGGACTGGAGCGTCTGCATCAGCGTGCACATTGGCGGCCTGTCCCATGTGAAAAGAACCATCTGAAAAATGTGTACACTCAGCTGGCGATCTGAATGTCACATCACCTACGTCAGCCATGGTCCACAAGACACGGTGTCCTTCGGCGCGATGCTAGCTAGACATGATAAGAACGCACTGCTTCATTCACGTCATTTCATGACTTGATGTCTATGACCATGGATCATATACAGAGGAACAGAAGGATCCCTTGATAGGAGGGATTAAATATTAGAAAGTGTGTGTGTGTGTGTGTGGGGGGGGGGTTGGTATGTGTTTTTTTCCCACAGCAGCGGCACAATGTGGTGTCACATGTTCCACGTGCTCACACTGTTTGTGCGCGCACACAAACATGCCTGAAACAGTCACAACTGTATCATTCACGCCTGTCTGACCATGGGTCTCTCCCGACAGCAGATGGAATGTTTTGCAGTCCCCATTTTGTTTGTTTTTCAGTTTTTGGCAGGTTCCTGCTTCTTTCGCCCAACGGAGTAAGTGGTTATGTGTGAAGGGGTCATAACATTTACATGGATGTTAATATTAAGTAAGTCATTAAAGGAGTTGTAAATCCTAATAGAAATGTTTCATCTTATCATCAGTCAGAATAAAGTGGTTATATTTAATCAAAAATGTACTCAAAATTAAAAGTGCCTTTCATGATCTCTGAGATAGGAAATATATCCACATCAATATTTGAACAAATTGTCGTCTTTAGCTTTCAAAATTTTTCCACATGCTTTTGTGAACACCAGTGTGATTAGAGAACACAGTGTTTGACACCCGGGTACCCAGTTTATGCAGCACAATGGTTAATAGTATTAGATACTACTACAGTTGTAATTTTCAAAGCTCTAAGGAATGATTCCTTACAATATGCTTGCTCATATGGTTGGCAAAATCTATATCTTACTTGCATATCATGCCTTGAGATGATGGTCAGGTCAGGTCAGGGAGCATCTGCTTGTGCCAGCCATCATTGAATTAACCAAACTAGAGAAACACCCTAAGTCCTGAGTGGTTCATCCCCACCTCCCAAAAGTAGCCATCTATATGTTGCAGTCAAGTGACAGGTGGATGTTGCCTTGACCTTCCATTCCTGTCAAAGGTTCTGGAAAAAACTTCATCATGACCTCAAACACAATAACCTTTTTGAGAAGTTTCAGTCTGATTTCCGCCCTGGCCATACCACAAAAGCAGCCTTGGTCAGGGTCACCAATGGCCTCCTGATGGAAGCAGATTCTGATTTCTCATCCCTACTCATTCTCCTGGACCTAACAGCTGCTTTTAATACAGTAGACCACAACACTGTATACACTGCAGGTGGTGTATTGCACCACCTGCAATACACCACTGGATTCAAGAAATGTTCACAACTGGTTCATCTCATATGTGACCAGCAGAACCGAGCACGTCACCCTGTGCAAAGCCAAATCATACACCCACACTGTATATTATGCATATTACACTGCATATTCCCTCTATAAAAGGACTGCATTTATATAGAATTTTTCCATCTGCATCAGATTCTCAAAGCGCTTTACAATTATGCCTTACATTCACCCATTCACACAATCACACTCACACACTGAGGTCAGGGTGCAACTTTGGAATTAAGGACCTTGACCAAGGGCCCTTAGTGATTTTCCAGTCAAGCTGGGGTTTCAACTGATGATCCCCTGGTCTCAAGCCCAACGCTTAACCGCTAGACCATCAACTAGCAGTGGGCCTGTTATTAGCAGACTGTTATTAGCAGACATGGAATATCATTCCACTGTTGTGCTGATGACACACAGCTTTACTTCAGGACAACCCCCACTTTTTCTGCTCCCCTGCCAACATCCAGGACAGGAGTCAGAGGCATGGATGAAGTTCAGCTTACTTCAGCTGAACAGCTCCAAAATGGAAGCAGTCCTTGTTGGCATACCACATCAGCTCCACTCTTCCACTATCACTATTATCACTTTCTCTGGCCAAAACATCTCCCTTTCCACATCTGTCACCAATGTGGGTGTTAAAATAGATCCTCAACTCACCTTTGACACCCACATCAAACATTTCTGTAAGACATAATTTTACCACCTCAAGAACATCACCAACACTCACCCTGACAGATGCAGGGAAGCTCGTCCATGCCTTTGTCTCCTCCAAGCTGGACTAATGTAATGCATTCATCGGGATCTCTGGAAAGAGCATCCAGAGACTACAGTACATCCAGAACAGCGCTGCCGGGATCCTGATGAGGGTGTGCAAGTATGATCAAATCACCCCAACCTGAAATCCCTTCAATGGCTCCGTGTCTCAGTCAGAATTGATTATAAGGTCTCTCTCCACACCCACCAGTGTACTCATGGACATGCTCCCCTTTACCTCCAGGAACTCTTTACACCCCAAACTGCCTCACACTCCATTCTGCAACCACAAACATCTTCAAAGCCCACAGAACCAGGTTTCACAGCATGGGTGATTGGGCCTTTTCCTCTGCTGCTCCGAGGCTGTGGAACACCCTCCCTGACCATCTGAGGGGCCCACAGATTATATAGGTTTTCAAGTGAAACTTAAAAACCTATCTCTATAAAAAAGCATTTTGCTAAATACGTATATTTTATATGTTTCTCTGATGTCACACGGGAAGAGGTAGAGGACATCATCAAACAAAAAACACAAAATGAAGCCATCCTGTGCCCTGGACCCCTTTCCCTTCAGGCCTGCTGAAGGCCAACATCTCTGCCATTTCTCCATTATTGAACTTAACTTTTAACTGCATTGATTTTTTTTTTTTTTTTCTCCTGCTCTGCAGCACTTTGAGATTGCAGAAATGTAAAATGCAATACAAATAAAATGCATTACTATTGTAGAGAGAAAGGGCTACAGGATGAATATTATAATATTTTGGAATATGGAAAATTATCACTTGTGGATAATTTTACCTCAGGGGCACCACTTATTTCAAGGATAAGTCCTTCTGAGTTCAAGCATTAATTAATTGATTAGTCTCATTTAATTAATCAATCTCAGTTTAATTAATCAGTCTGTTTAATTAATCAGTCTCAAGTTTTAAAGGATAAGATCCGCAGGTCAGATCCGACACCCTCTGTAAAACCATACAAAAATCACAGACAACTTCACAAGTTTAAGATATTTATTTAACCCTGGCAGGAGTTAAATAACAGGACATATCACAGTGAGCAATTTAATTATGACGACATTCAATTAGCAATGATTATACGATGTTCTGATCGTTTGGTTTCGTAGCGGGAGTTTGGAGTAAAATTCGTCCTAATGTAACAGGTAGTTTACTTTGGTATTTGTCAACCTGAGAGAGAGTTAATGATTTTGAATAGAGTTAAATAAAGCCACTCTGTTTATCCGACAACACAGCCCGGTCTTACTTTGCGCCATCTTTGTGAGGTCCGATGCTGGAATCGTCTGGTTCAGTCGACGCTCTGTCCACCACACAGCTTCGTCAGGGACCTTGATAAAGGCTCTTCCGGTCCGACCTGCTCGGTCTCGTCAGTGGCGGGGATGAATTCTTTTATTGCTGTGATATCGCGGAGGCAGTTCAAGTCGCTTTGGGACATCTCAGCTGACCTGGATGTTTTTCTTCTGCAGAGCTCTGGCGTATGGCTTGTCAGAATAAAAGTCTGAGCATCTTTATTCTCTATCAAAAATCAAAATTTCGTCTTTCGTCATCGTCTTTTGGAAGCTTGCTCGAATCAGAATTCAATGCAAAAAGAGTTGACTTTAGAAGAAAAGGTTCGTAAAGGAATTTGGATGTTGAGAAGAAAAAGGATCTTAATTTGAAAATTCGAAAAAGGAAGTTAACTGCGTCCAGCGCGTTTAACTTGACAAAGGTTACAAAAGTTATCTGTCAGAAAAATAAATTCTTGTCGGTACACCAACAAGAATGAAAATCTTAAGTAGCACGTGGCTTCAGACAAAGGGTCATAAAATCTGGACGAAGCAGCTCAGGACACGCAGCAAAAAAACACCTCCGTCTTGGAAGTCTCACAGGACATGTTGGGGCATGTCCAGCTGTTACACAATTTCTCGGATACTCACTCGACTGAAAGCCATCGAAAGGTGTCTGAATGTTCTGAATGGTTTCGCTGCGCGTCCTGAGCAGCTCCGTGCCGATGCGCGAAATTCTCCGCACGTCTTTCATTACAAAATCTCCTGTAACAGTGGAATGTGCCACAAAAGTTGCCAGCTCTGTTGCCATTTCTGTGGTAGTTACATGATGTCCCGGATCAACACAGCGTTCAGTTTAGAAATGATCTGGTCGATCCAGCCTGTCGAATGGCCACTCAGCGCGCCGCGTGCCCTCTGCCGCTGTGGGCCATCTTTAAAAAGGTTTTAACAGTCCATAATCCACGTGACACTGACAGAATCTTCACCGATATCCAACTGAATCTATCGAATGGTTTCCAACTGCCTGTCTCTAACAGTTTCTGAAAAAAATTTCATGGAGCAAAGCGGTAGTCTCTCAGCAAGTTCTCAGACAAAAGAAATCCGACGGGAGGGGTGGACCAGTGCTCACTCAAAGCCTGCCCACAGGCGAATGAGGCAACCAACAGGCATGGAAAAACTCACGCATGCGCACGAAGGTTCAAGCTTGGCTGATGCAATCACATGTGATTCAAATCCATATAGTTTTTGAAAAAAATAAAAAGGTCCGTTACTTTTTGGACAGACCTCGTAAGACCCACAGAGAGACTGATGAAAGAATGGTAAAACACTGCTATGAGCCAGAATGTGTTTGACACCAGTATGACTCAGAATAGTGACAGGCACTCTGTCTGTTTCATTACTGGTCAGTGACACATAACCCTGCATAATCATAGGTTTAAACCTGTCATCAATTATTGTCTTTGCAGATTGTTCTGACTAAGGATAGGCCAGCCAACAGCAAAGGGGATTCCATTAGTATTTTGCAGTTTCTTTAGATTGGGGTGCACAGCAATGAAATGGCCTAATTTATGGCAGTAAAAACATGTGCACTCACTGACAGCAGCACCGTTACGCCGTGATGATTTCAGATATGGTGGCTTCTTATTTTCAGGTTGAGTACCACGATCTTGCTGACGTATTCAGCAAGGATCTGGCACTCACCCTTCCCCCGCACCGTCCGTACGATTGTGCCATTGATTTGGTTCCAGGCGCTATGTTCCCGTCCAGCAGGCTGTACAACCTCTCACGACCTGAGCGCGAATCAATGGAGACCTACATCTGGGACTCATTAGCTGCCGGGCTGATCCGGAACTCCACCTCCCCGATGGGGGCAGGTTTCTTTTTTGTGGGCAAGAAAGATGGCGGACTCCGTCCATGCATTGATTACAGGGGGCTGAATGAGATTGCGGTTCGCAACCGATACCCGTTGCCATTGTTGGATTCCGTGTTCACCCCCCTGCATGGAGCCAAAATCTTTACTAAGCTGGATCTTAGAAATGCGTATCACCTGGTTCGGATCCGGAAGGGAGACGAATGGAAGACGGCATTTAACACCCCGTTAGGTCACTTTGAGTACCTGGTCATGCCGTTCGGCCTCACCAACGCCCCCGCGATGTTCCAAGCCTTGGTTAACGATGTCTTGCGGGACTTTCTGCACCGATTCGTCTTCGTATATCTGGACGATATTCTCATCTTTTCTCCGGATCCTGAGACCCATGTCCAGCATGTACATCAGGTCCTGCAGCGGTTATTAGAGAACCGACTGTTTGTGAAGGGCGAGAAGTGCGAGTTTCACCGCACGTCTTTGTCCTTCCTGGGGTTTATCATCTCCTCTAACTCCGTTGCCCCTGATCCGGCCAAGGTTGCGGCGGTGAGAGATTGGCCCCAACCAACAAGCCGTAGGAAGCTTCAACAGTTCCTCGGCTTTGCTAATTTCTATAGGAGGTTCATTAAGGGCTACAGTCAGGTAGTTAGCCCCCTGACAGCCCTGACCTCTCCAAAAGTCCCCTTCACCTGGTCGGATCGGTGCGAAGCCGCGTTCAAGGAGTTGAAACGACGGTTCTCTACTGCGCCAGTTTTGGTGCAGCCCGACCCTAGCCGCCAGTTCGTGGTTGAAGTGGACGCCTCTGACTCAGGGATAGGAGCCGTGCTATCCCAGAGTGGAGAGACCGATAAGGTTCTTCACCCGTGTGCCTACTTTTCACGCAGGCTGACCCCGGCTGAACGGAACTATGACGTCGGCAATGGAGAACTCCTTGTGGTGAAAGAGGCTCTTGAGGAGTGGAGACACCTGTTGGAGGGAGCATCTGTGCCATTCACGGTTTTCACTGACCATTGGAACCTGGAGTATATCAGGACCGCCAAGCGGCTGAACCCCAGGCAAGCCCGCTGGTCACTGTTCTTCGGACGTTTTGACTTCCGGATCACCTATCGCCCCGGGACCAAGAAGCAGAGATCGGATGCCTTCTCCCGGGTACACGAAGATGAAGTCAAAACGGTGCTGTCGGATCCACCGGTGCCCATCATTCCGGAGTCCACTATCGTGGCCACCCTCACCTGGGACGTGGAGAAGACTGTCCGGGAGGCCCTGGCACGGAGCCCGGACCCCGGAACTGGTCCGAAGAACCGTCTGTACGTCCCACCAGAGGCCAGAGCTGCAGTCTTGGACTTCTGTCACGGTTCCAAGCTCTCCTGTCATCCAGGGGTGCGAAGGACCGTGGCAGTTGTCCGGCAGCGCTTCTGGTGGGCGTCTATGGAGGCCGACGTCTGGGAATATATCCAGGCCTGCACCACCTGTGCCAGGGGCAAGGCAGTACATAAGAAGGCCCAAGGACTCCTCCAGCCGCTGCCGGTGCCTCATCGCCCCTGGTCCCACATCGGCCTGGATTTCGTCACGGGCCTCCCGCCGTCCCAGGGCAACACCACCATCTTCACGATAGTGGACCGATTCTCCAAGGTGGCCCGCTTCGTGGCCCTCCCGAAGCTCCCAACAGCCCAGGAGACAGCAGACCTCCTGGTCCACCACGTCGTCCGTCTGCATGGGATACCCTCCGACATCGTCTCTGATCGTGGTCCCCAGTTCTCCTCACATGTCTGGAGGAGCTTCTGCAGGGAACTGGGGGCCACCGTGAGCCTCTCGTCCGGGTTCCATCCACAGATGAACGGACAGGCAGAGCGGGCCAACCAGGAACTGGAACAGACCCTCCGCTGCGTCACATCTGCACACCCGATGGCCTGGAGTAACCATCTGGCCTGGATCGAGTATGCGCATAACAGCCAGGTGTCTTCTGCCACCGGCCTCTCCCCATTTGAGGTGTGTTTGGGGTATCAGCCCCCATTGTTTCCCGTGGTGGAGGGAGAGGTCGGTGTGCCCTCGGTCCAGGCCCACCTGCGGAAGTGCCGTCAGGTGTGGCGCTCCGCCCGTTCTGCCTTGTTGAAGGCCCGGATGAGGGCGAAGACCCATGCAGACCGCCGGCGATCCCCGGCCCCTGCTTACCAGCCCGGGCAGGAGGTGTGGCTTTCCATGAAGGACATCCCCCTCCAGGTGGACTCCCCGAAACTTCAGGACAGGTACATTGGCCCCTTCAAGATCCTCAAAGTCCTCAGTCCTGCCGCAGTGAAGCTCCAACTCCCGGCTTCACTGCGGATCCATCCGGTTTTCCACGTGTCACGCATCAAACCTCACCACACCTCACCCCTCTGTGCTCCCGGACCGGCGCCGCCTCCTGCTCGGATCATCGACGGGGAGCCGGCTTGGATGATGCGCCGGCTCTTGGACGTCTGTCGGATGGGCCGGGGGTTCCAGTACTTGGTGGACTGGGAGGGGTTTGGACCCGAAGAACGCTCCTTGGAGAATCGGTCCACTATCATGAAGATGGTGGTGTTGCCCTGGGACGGCGGGAGGCCCGTGACGAAATCCAGGCCGATGTGGGACCAGGGGCGATGAGGCACCGGCAGCGGCTGGAAGAGTCCTTGGGCCTTCTTATGTACTGCCTTGCCCCTGGCACAGGTGGTGCAGGCCTGGATATATTCCCAGACGTCGGCCTCCATAGACGCCCACCAGAAGCGCTGCCGGACAACTGCCACGGACCTTGGGGAATCGGTCCACTATCGTGAAGATGGTGGTGTTGCCCTGGGACGGCGGGAGGCCCGTGACGAAATCCAGGCCGATGTGGGACCAGGGGCGATGAGGCACCGGCAGCGGCTGGAGGAGTCCTTGGGCCTTCTTATGTACTGCCTTGCCCCTGGCACAGGTGGTGCAGGCCTGGATATATTCCCAGACGTCGGCCTCCATAGACGCCCACCAGAAGCGCTGCCGGACAACTGCCACGGACCTTGGAGAATCGGTCCACTATCGTGAAGATGGTGGTGTTGCCCTGGGACGGCGGGAGGCCCGTGACGAAATCCAGGCTGATGTGGGACCAGGGGCGATGAGGCACCGGCAGCGGCTGGAGGAGTCCTTGGGCCTTCTTATGTACTGCCTTGCCCCTGGCACAGGTGGTGCAGGCCTGGATATATTCCCAGACGTCGGCCTCCATAGACGCCCACCAGAAGCGCTGCCGGACAACTGCCACGGTCCTTCGTACCCCTGTATGACAGGAGAGCTTGGAACCGTGACAGAAGTCCAAGACTGAGCTTCATCCTGGATCCGGCGCTCCTGGCCGACTTCTACCGTCGACACCCCAACAAGCCGGGTCAGGCGCCAGGGGGGGACTTGGCGGCTCCAGTATTTACCAGGTTCTGTGGCGGCGGAAATCGTGTGGTTCCGGCTCTTCTCAGGACAGACGTCTTCTATCCTCGAGCCTGCCCACACGTCACCTTTGTGGATTGACTGTAATTATATTCTGAGATTGTCTGTATGTTCGTTGTGCACATTTCACAACATTAAATTGTTACCTTTTGGCTCATCTACTGGCCGTTCATTTGCGCCCCCTGTTGTGGGTCTGTGTCACTACACTTTCACAACAGCAGTTGTACAAAATCCTTGACTCTACTGGCCTGGCACGACTTATCAACCAGCCTGCCTTTCTCATGGGCAAAGCCCACATTAAGTCTGGTTAAGTTCTGTTTCAGCACAGAATGTTCCCTGTTCAAAACCCATCCATCCATCTTCTACCGCTTAGTCCAATTAAGGGTCACGGGGGGCTAGAGCCTATCCCAGCACCCACCTCTGTTATATTTCTCTATGTAAGATGGAGTTGCGTCAGAAAGGGCATCCGGCGTAAAACATGCCACATCAACATGCAGATCCACCTTGGATTTGCTGTGGTGACCCCAAGTGAAAAAATAAGGGAGCTGCAAAACTTACCTGCATATGTGCCAGAGCAGCAGGAAACAACCAGTGAGAACAAAAACAAGAGCAATCAGAGATTTCTGATGTCCGCCGATCTGGATCCAGATCACACCCAAAATGCAGTGGAATCTTCCGTGCCCTAATATCTACCAGTGGTGCAAATCTAGTGAGAATCTGTGAAGTAGTTTGGAGGTAATTCTTCAAAGCCTAAATAAAGTGTAACTTGATCCAGAATCTTCATCCAGATCTGGATCACCTCCAGAATTTAATGGATTCTTCCATGTCCTAATGTGTATCTGTGTGGAAAATTTCATCAAAATCCATGCAGTAGTTTTGACGTAATGCTGTTAAGACTAATCCTTCAAAGCCTATATAAAGTGAAACTTGATCTAGAATCTGGATCAAGTTTAATGGAGTCTTCCTTTGTCTAATGTTGTCCAACAGTGATAAATTTTCTCAAAATCTGTGCAGTAGCTTTGATGTAATCTTGTTAACAGACAGACAAATAAATAAATAAGTGCCGATGATTTTATGACACCCTTGGCGGACATAATAATCTGTGCATAATCTGTGCACTGTGGTTGAGCTGAAACGTTGTTCGTCCTCTACGATCTGTGACACTTTTCTCTGCCTTAGACACAAACAAACTGGTTATAGAGATTCAAGCTTTTGTAGTTTTTAAAGTCCTCTGAGGGGTCCAGGTGAAGATAATAAATAATTCACGATGTCCATGTCCACTACACCAGCCAGATGAGGGAGTTCACATGATTTTCACCTCCAGTTAATTTATCTTCATCTTACGATCTCGGTCTCGGTGCGATCCTGCCTCACCGAGACCTCTGAGCGCAGGGACAAAGTCTTGTCAAGTTCACCTGCCTACAGTACTCCTTTTACTGTTTCTAAACACCCCAAAAAAACATTGAGTTGGTGTTTTGTTTTGTTTTTTGTTTTTTTCATCATGACTGGAGCAGTATGCCTGAATGTTTTTTATGACTGAACAGAACGTTGGTTTTTATATCATTACGCAATTCCGCATTCCGCATTCCGCGCGTACACACATGCTCGTGCACGCACGTGCACCCACACATGTGCGTTCACGCACACACAAGACCGATTCACTGTGCTGCCTGGAGGTTGTTAGCAGAAAGAGAGAACAAAAGCTGGACTCATTTCTGATGTGATTTTTTTTCGCTGCACTGAGGACGTATACAGTCTTATTTTTGTTGTTCACGCATGCACAAGCGCCGACCAGGTTGCGTGTGTGTGTGTGCGCGCGCGCGTGGGGGACACTACTCTCCTGAGACATAATTTGAGCTAACTGACACTGCTAATTCTTGTAACACACACACACACACAAAACAAATCCACTTGTGCTGTCTGTTAGCAGGAAGAGAAAGAAAACATTGACTCATTTCTGACGTGACTTTTTTTTTCGCTGCAATGAGGAGGTACACAGCTCAACCAAGCCGGTTGCGTGTGTGCGCGTGGCAGTACAGATGCCTCGGCCCTGCTCAGAAGAATAGAGCAACTGAGCAGTGGAGGACCATTGAAGCACAGGTGGATGTGAATGAGAATCTGATTGCAGCTACTGAGGCTGTGAATCGCTGGGTGATAGCGATGGAGTCCTACTGCACCATGGACCTGGGCTACAGGACTGCTGCTATGGCTGCTGCAGGGACCTTAAGGGAGGTAGAGGTACAGAGGAAGGCAGACCCCACTCACCAGGCAGAGATGGTGTTACCCCCTCCAGCTGTAGTGGCTACAGAGAGCCTTCAGCCCAGCACACCAGCCATGTTACCACCGTGGAGTTTTGTCTTGAGCAATGGGTGTAAAAAGCCAAATATTAATAATACACCCAAGAGGCGACCCGTATCCACTCAAGGGAAACGAGAGCAAACGAATAGGCCTCACGGAATTATTGGCATTGGCACAGAGAGCCAGTGATAATTTAGTTTCCCTAACTTTTAGTCTGCTAACATTTTTTTTTTTTTTTTGCTGGCATAGTAAGTAAAGCTAAACGAACAGAGACATTTGTAAACCCTAAAACCATACATGTTAGTTCCTCTTTGTTGTGTTTTGTAGCAGTCAGACAACTGTGAGGAGCTGAGCACAACCCTACCCCAGCAGATGGGACCTGGCTGCTTGGCTGCTACTACTACTACTACTACTACTACCTCTACTACTACTTGTAGCACGATGGCCTCAATTCACCCTGATTAAATAAAAAAAAAACCCCACTGGAGACAGAGACTGCGTTTCCACCCTTCAGTTGAAAAAATCCTGTCATCTGGAGATCTTCAGATAAGTCTGGAGACGTCACCCAATGCTCCAACACTGTTTCGCAGAGGAAAACAAAACTGTAATTCAAAGTTCTTCAAAGGGAAGCCCTTGCCTTTATTGGTTAAAGTCTGGTCATTATGAATTACATGACATTATAATGGCTTCACGTCAGAATCTGAGCTTCTCCAGGCCACGAGAACCCAAAATTTTATGATCAAGCTAAGAAAGGACCTCTCCTCATCCGGGGGAGCTCCATGATAACACGTGGTCATAAACTTTGTCCTGACAATCAGTTTTTATCTTGAGGTTAAAGCAAAGGAAAATAACTTTCTTTTAAAATAAAAGAATCACATCAGTATTCTTTGATTCACATATATAAAAACTTCTAATGGTGTTTGTATTGATTATTCAAGCAAATGCTGTGCATGTATTCCATTTTATTGACCTGTGTCCTTTTTAACTGTTGTGTGTTTAAGTGATCTTTTTGCAGTGTTAACATGTTGATGAAGCATTCTGTTTTAACCAAATGGAGTGTTTAAGTGTCTATTAATAATGGGTGTCCATTTGAGTGTCTGAGAACAAATAGTATTTCTAATTAATTAATGTGTTTAAATAGTTGAATCATTTCTGTCTGCCCTCTTTTGGAAGACATGAAGCTTTCTGTGAAGTTACACACCCTAAATGGGTGGAATTTGGGGACATCAGTCTCCCTTTAAGAAGTTAGGACAGAACCTCCATCTGCCCTTCTTCTGCTCTTTTCTCCGCCGGCAACTCTTTCTTCTCTCTCTTCTTTAACGCTTAATATATATATACAAGGGCTGTCAATAAAGTAGCGGTCCTTTTTATTTTTTTCAAAAACTATATGGATTTCATTCATATGTTTTTACGTCAGACATGCTTGAACCCTCGTGCGCATGCGTGAGTTTTTCCACGCCTGTCGGTGACGTCATTTGCCTGTGAGCACTCCTTGTGGGAGGAGTCGTCCAGCCCCTCGTCGGAATTCCTTTGTCTGAGAAGTTGCTGAGAGACTGGCGCGTTGTTTGATCAAAATGTTTGATCAAAACAGAGAAGTTTCAGAAGAAGTCGGTTTCAGCATTTTATCCGGATATTCCACTGTTAAAGGAGATTTTTTTTAATGAAAGACGTGCGGACGGGTCCGTGCGGACGGGTCCGTGCGGACGGGTCCGCGCGTCGGGACGCAGCCGACGAGGTGCGGCGGCACAGGAAAAACACCTCCGTGTTGATAACCATTTGTAAAATCCAGGCGGCTTTTGATGGCTTTCAGTGGAGTGAGTATATGAGAAATTGTTTAACAGCAGGACATGTTCCAACTTGTCCTTAAGGCTTCCAACGGAGGTGTTTTTCCTGTGGCGGAACGTCGCGGCGGCTGCGAGCCGACGCGCGGACCCGTCCGCACGTCTTTCATTAAAAAAATCTCCTTTAACAGTGGAATATCCGGATAAAATGCTGAAACCGACTTCTTCTGAAACTTCTCTGTTCTCTCACGATGTCCTGGATCAATAGAGCCTGAAATGTGGAGGTTTTCAGCTTGAACAGGCTGACGACGGCGGCTGAGAGCGCTGAGCGACGTCTCGCACCGTGGGAAGTCCTTAAAGCGACAGTATCACCTCAAAATCTCTCATCAGCCATTAAAATTTTCACTGAAAACCAGCTTAATTTTTCGAACCGTGTCCACTTCGATGTGTCTCACAGGTTTAGAAAAAATTTTGATCAAACAACGCGCCAGTCTCTCAGCAACTTCTCAGACAAAGGAATTCCGACGAGGGACTGGACGACTCCTCCCACAAGGAGTGCTCACAGGCGAAATGACGTCACCGACAGGTGTGGAAAAACTCACGCATGCGCACGAGGGTTCAAGCATGTCTGACGTAAAAACATATGAATGAAATCCATATAGTTTTTGAAAAAAATAAAAAGGACCGCTACTTTATTGACAGCCCTCGTATATGGGTAGGCTGAAAAGTTCTAAGGCTCACTATGATACAGTTAATGCATTAACTGCATTATAGTGAGCCTAAGAACTCTTCGTATTTTGGGCCAAAGCCCAATTGCTAAGCAGTGCTAAACTAAGCTAAGCTAAGCTAAGATACCACGTGGCATTCATTCATTCTTTACTTTTGGACAAACTAAAAGTTTTAACCTGATGCTTTAAGGTGTGTCAAGTCTTTTGAATTTTTAAGAGAACTTCTGAGCTGAGCTTTTCAAATTAAGAGCGAATTTACAGAAAAGCGACTTTTCCTTTTCATAATTTTTCAACGCTTTTAAAGTTTTACTTTTTCTAAATTCATAAAGATTTTTAATCTGGTTCAAACTAACTTTAAAAAAAAAAAAAAAAAAGCTATAGGAACCATTTTCAACAAACACCTTCTACCTCTGGGTTCCTGCAAGGTGACAACGGAGCTGATTTCAAACCTGACTGCATGCAGCTATAACCTCAGCAAAGCCAGCTGACACAAGCCCTGGGATCACTCAGGGCCACCGCTTGTTTAACCCCTCTGACCCAAGTGAGCTCACGCTGCCCAGAGCAGAGACATCCACGATGGATGGATCGATCATCCGAAACATATCTTCAAACGGACCATCTAAGTGACCCAGTCGACGGTTCCACAAAACGGGTTTGCTGTCTATGGATACAAAGTGGCTAATTTTAACCCTTTGGCTCCTTTTCTTAAACATATTCATGCTTAATATTTTTCTTCATAATTGGCTTCACAATTCATCACTAAATTCCAATCAGATTTATTTACTTAAAGTTTTAAGCTTTCCCTCTTTCTTCCAACGTCTCATGAGGGAGTAACAAAATTGTTTCCATGAATGAAGTTATATTTTAATCACTGTCCATAAATGTCAGTAAAATGTTCATTTCTTGTATAAATTGTAATTAAATTGTAAATATTTTCTGGTGTGGCTTATTTTGTGTACAGAAGGAAACTCTTGGTCAACCGTATCATTAGAATTCAGACTTTCAGATCAGAGATTGATTAAATTAAATCGAGACTGATTAATTCATTTGAGACTGATAAATTAATGTTTAAATTATAGTACCTATGCTATATAAAAAAAATTAATAGGTGGTGCCCCCATTACTGATTAAATAATAACTATTAAACCCTAAATTAATTATTTTGGTGACCCTTTACATTGGGTCTAGTCCAATCTGATTCAATTTGGGAGTTTAACTACTCATTCACTATAAATTGCAACATATTAATGGTTCCCCGTGTGTGAGCCGACCGCGTTTCATTCCATAAATAAATGGTACATTTTTGGTGTGTGGAGGCATAAAGATTTAAACAAAAACATTACATATAATGGAGCCCCATGAGAGCGTGATTCAGTAAAAAATATTTTATTAAATAAAATGTTACATACTGCTGAAAATTCAGTTTAAGTCTGACTGATACAGCGCACCAAATGGTGACGGTATGACATTTTGACCCAAAATGCATAGAACACCGCCATCTACTGCAAGGCAGTGTAAGTGTAAATAGCATCCAACTGTCATATGGTCACCATTCCATGGGCTCCTGAATCAGACTTAAACAGAATTTTCAGTGTTGCAAATGCCTCTTTACAAATGAAAAAAATACATATCTACAAATACAGATATATTTGTAAAATCCAACACACACGTTACAGTAACTTGTGTGTTGTTTTGTTTACAACCAACCAGTGATGAGGAGGCTCAATTTCCCATTTCCCTTTGAGCATTTGTGAGTTTTAATGCTCAAACATATCCCAGCATGCCTTAACCCAACCACTACATACTGCTATTGAGGTGGGTGCCATCACTGTGAGGTGTTACCAAGATTTATAGAATTTGATAGTATCTCACTAGGCATGCTGACAAAACTCGTAACGTCTACAAAAAGCACATCCTGCTTATTTGATCCTATACCAAGAAAACTGTTTAAGGACCTGTGGCCCATTCTTGGGATGATTATGCTGGAAAGTATTAATCTCTCATTAACTTCTGGATGTGTTTCTAATTGTTTCAAATCTGCAGTGATTAAACCATTACTCAAGAAATCTAATCTTGACCCTAGTGTATTGAAAAACTATAGGCCGATATCAAATCTATCATTTTGCTCTAAAATTCTGGAAAAAGTGGTTTCACAGCAGCTCATGTACCACTTTACTGAGAATAATCTCTTTGAGCCACTGCAGTCTGCTTTTAGAAAATATCATTTCACAAGGACAGCTCTCACTAAAGTGGTGAATGACCTTCTGCTTGCAATAGGTTCAGCCACCACTACGGTTTTGGTGCTGTGAGATCTCAGGGATGCGTTTGATACTGTGGATCATCATATTCTACTCGATAGGCTGGAGAATCATTTTGGGATTACTGGGAGTCCCCTTGTGTGGTTGACGTCATACCTGACCAGTCGTTCTCGCTGTGTTTTGTACAATAACACTACCTCTAACCTTAGTGACATGAAATTTGGGGTTCCACAGGGGTCTGTCTTAGGCCCCCTGCTTTTCTCCATTTATATATCACCCCTTGGGCACATATTGCAGTGTTTTGGGATTACCTTTCACTGCTATGCTGATGATACTCAGTTGTACATGTTGATAACTGCTGGTAATCTCATTCACATAAAAATCCTTAGAAGATTGCCTTGCATCAGTGAGAAGGTGAATGTCTAGTAACCCCCTGCTTTTAAACTCTGATAAGACCGAAACAATGGTTCTTCGTCCAGTGAGACATCGACATCAATTGACCAGCTGATCCTAGGCGCATGTGCCATACATCACACTGACAAAGTGAGGAACCTTGGGTTCATTTTTGATCCTACATTGTCCTTTGACCTACACATTAGATATATTAGAGGACTGCTTTCTTCCACCTGCAAAATATAGCAAGATTTGTCCCATTCTCTCTATGGCTGATGCTGAGAACCTGATTCATGCATTTGTCTCATAAAGCTGCTGCCAGACTTTTGACATGAAGCTGAAGGTTTGACCACATTACACCCATTTTGGCATCTCTTCACTGGCTTCCTGTCCCTGTGAGATCAGATTTGAAGGTACTGTTACTAGTTGTTACTAGGTACTGTTACTGTTCATGGACTGGCACCTCCCTACTCAATAAAACTTGCAGCATATGCTCCAAGAGACATCCTGACAGCATTCAAGCCATTCATTCTTAAGGGCCCCTACACACATAGTACATTCATTCATTCATGCATCTTCTACCGCTTAGTCCAAATTAAGGGTCACAGGGGGCTGGAGCCTATCCCAGCAGTCATAGGGCGTGAGGCGGGGTACACCCAGGACAGGACGCCAGTCTGTCGCAGGGCCACAAACAGACAAACAAACACAGACACACCCACACACACACCTAAGGACAATTTAAAGATCCCAACCCACCTAACCCGCATGTCTTTGGATGTGGGAGGAAACCAGAGCACCCGGAGGAAACCCATGCAAACACGGGGAGAACATGCAAACTCCACACAGAAAGGCCATGGGAATTGAACCCACAACGTTCTCACTGTGAGGCAACAGTGCTAACCACTAAGCCACCATGCCGCCACACATAGTACAAATAAGTACAAATCAGGGTGAATCACAGCGGAACAGCTCGTATGAGCAAAAAATGAAAACATCTAGCCAACTGACAGGTGTGAATGATGCTGCTGCGATTTTTTCGTTCAGGCAGCAACACAGTGCGAGCAGCTGTAGCATGTATAACCACATCGCGCAGCTGCGTCATGTGGAACAGAGCTCACGTGGGTGACGTGACACTCAGATCACCCGCTGCATGTTATAATCTGATGGTCCATTTCACCTGGGGTAGACTGTCAATGTGCACAGTGTGCGCTCCCTTGCTGCAGCCAATTGTAACAGCAATATATGTTTTTATGTATGTCCATGTGAGGACAGCAAGCAGACACACGGACCTCACAGTGGCCAGTTGTTAGTTCATGTCCGTCCAAACACAGTGCATGTTCCCCAGCTGGGAACTAGAACCAGAGATCTCCACAACCGCTCCTGTGGGTAGCCACCCCCCCCCCTTCAGTTCAGCACACACACCAATGTGTCACTGTGTCTGTTTGCAAAGCCACACTCATGGGGCACTTAGACAAATTCACATCCAGCTCGAAAGTGATCATCTGCTGACTGTTGTCATGCTAATAGGGTGAATGGCCACACATTTTCTAAGTGCCAAGCGAGTGGTGATAGATGTGTGTGCGCGTCACCTGGAATTTGCATGACAACTGCCGTGAGAGGGTTCAATGCGCTTTCACAACGCACACTCTGTCTTTCAGCTGCTGGTGCACTATGTCACTTTGGAATTTTCCAGCTCTTAGCTACATAGCGCGTAGCTCTGCCACACTTCAGTTAAGTTCCTGGTTCCTGGTCCAAAAATTACATTTTTGTGAATTTTATTGCTTATTTTACAACCCCAAATCCAACGAAGTTGGAACGTTGTGTGGAATGTAAATAAAACCATAATACAATGATGTGCAAATCCTCTTCAACCTATATTGAATTGAATACACCACAAAGACAAGATATTTAATGTTCAAACTGATAAACTTTATTGTTTGTGCAAATATTTGCTCATTTTGAAAAAGATGCCTGCAACACATTTCAAAAAGCTGGGACAGTGGTATGTTTACCACTGTGTTACATCACCTTTCCTTCTAACAACACTCAATAAGCATTTGGGAACTGAGGACACGAGGTGTGAGTGTCATGATTGGGTATAAAAGGAGCATCCCCAAAAGGCTCACCCATTCAGAAGCAAAGATGGGGCGAGGATCACCACTTTGTGAACAAATGTGTGAAAAAATAGTCCAACAGTTTAAGAACAATGTTTCTCAACGTTCAATTGCAAGGAATTTAGGGATTCCATCATCTACAGTCCATAATATAATCAGAAGATACAGAGAATCTGAAGAACTTTCTACACATAAGCAGCAAGGCCGAAAACGAACATTGAATGCCTGTGACTTTCGATCCCTCAGGCAGCACTGCATTAAAAACCAATATCATTGTGTAAAGGATCTTACCGTGTGGGCTCAGGAACACTTAAGAAAACCATTGTCAGTTAACACAGTCCGTCACTACATCTACAAGTGCAAGTTAAACTTAAGAAAACCATTGTCAGTTAACACAGTCCGTCACTACATCTACAAGTGCAAGTTAAACCTCTACCATGCAAAGTGAAAGCCATACATCAACAACATCAACAAACGCTGCTGCCTTATCTGGGTGTGAGCTTATTTGCAATGGATAGACGCAAAGTGGAAAAGTGTGCTGTGGTCTGATGAGTCCACATTTCAAATTCTTTTTGGAAGTCATGGACGTTGTGTCCTCCCGACAAAAGAGGAAAGAGATCATTGAGATCAAAGTTCAAAAGCCAGCATCTGTGATGGCATGGGGGTGTGTTAGTGCACATGGCATGGGCAACTTACACATCTGTGATGGCACCAACAATGCTGAAAGGTACTTCCAGGTTATGGAGCAACTCATGCTGCCATCCAAGCAACGTCTCTTTCAGGGACGTCCCTATTTACTTCAGTAAGACAATGCCAAGCCACATTCTCCCACGTGTTACAACAGCGTGGCTTTGTAGTAAGAGTGTGGGTACTAGACTGGCCTGCATGCAGTCCAGACCTGTCGCCCATTGAAAATGCGTGGCGCATTATGAAGGCCAAAATATGACAATGGAGACCCCGGACTGTTGAACAACTGTAGTCGTACATCAAGCAAGAATGGGAACGAATTCCACCTACAAAACTTCAACAATTAGTGTCCTCAGTTCCCGAACGCTTATTGGGTGTTGTTTGAAGGAAAGGTGATGTAACACAATTGTAAACATACCACTGTCCCAGCTTTTTTGAAACATGTTGCAGGCATCCATTTCAAAATGAGCAAACATTTGCATAAAAACAATAAAGTTTTTTAGTTTGAACATTAAATATCTTGTCTTTGTGATGTATTCAATTGAATATAGGTTGAAGAGGATTTGCAAATCATTTTATTCTGTTTTTATTTACATTTCACACAACATCCCAACTTCACTGGAATTGGGGTTGTATGACTTATTTTAATGATAAAAAAAATCACTAAGATTACATTTTTGCACGTTTCTAAACTGAACACTGTAGTACAACCAGTAGGACCCCACTGATGTGTGCAGAAAATTTTCTGTCACTACACTGTATAACATTGAATCTACTGAAATTTTAAACATTAACAAATATCCAAAGTTTTTTCACAATTACATTTTTGTAGTATAACCAGCAGGACCCCATTGATCTGTTCAGTGAATTCGGTGACACCACACCTGAATTTCTTGAACATTTTTCTGGCGTCTCTTTTCGTTTTTGCACTTTGTCGACGGTCCCTATGCTTCTGTTTCACAGCCATCTGCTCCCTCAGATCAATATGACTTTTCCAGCTCAGAGGACAGCTCATATGGATAAAAATAAAGTTGTAGCCCATTGTCTACCTTCCTGAGGCTAGAAACTAGTGCTGTTTGTTTTTCTACAATTTTTCTCTCAAGATTATTGATCTGTTTAGTGGAGGGGGAGGTTTCTATCCTCCCTGAGTTTGACACTTACTTTATCGTTTGAAAGGTGGACCGTCCCAGTCAAACTCCTCACCTGACACTGTCTCCGGAGCAAAACACACCCAGTTAATATATATATAATAATAATAATAATAATAATAATAATTTTTGCAGTGATGGGGTTTGTGATCAAGATTTCCTGCAGTAATTGATCCGTAAACTGAAATCCATAAACTACTTCATGAATGATATTCGCGTTTTGCGAGACCTGCATTCACTTTTTGGGAGATTTTTTTTTTTTCAGTATTCATGTTTTGCAATTAACGGTTTGCAGATAATTCACAATTTGCAACTGATTCACATTTTGGGGGTTAAGAACCCTCAAGATCTCCCACTTATGCCATATCATGGAATGCCAAAAAATTTGGATTTTTGATTACAGAAATAATGATGTATTCAACTTTCCAGCAGAAGATGTTGTGAAGGCCTGTCACAGGGATCTTGTTTGGATGATGAGCCATGCTTTTGAAGGAAGCATAGTACCAGTGTAGGTTGGTTTCAATGCCAAGCTTACTACTGTCAATCTGCTCTGACAAGAAGTTTGTTATATGCCAAGCCTTCATCAGCCCATCACAAATTTCGATGTGATCCACCAGACACTTATTGCAACAAAGATGTGCACAATGGAATGCAACCAAAAAGTATGGGGTAGTAACCAATGATTTAAATGCAGCAAAACCTGCAATTCAAATACAGTCTTCCAAATACGAAGTTTGACAATGTCTTTGTCATGCCGAGTACTTTTCATGTGGAGATGACCTTTTTCAAGGCCCTTGGCAAGCTTGGTGAAGAGTCCGATGGAGCAAACATGCTGGCCGAAAGTGATGTGCTTGCACCTGGGTCGTTGGGTTCCTTACAGTCAAACATTTCATTCTTTGTAAGCAGCTACACTCTCGGGATGTTTCAAGGAACATATCCTGCGAGTTTTATTGATGTACTCCGCATGCTGATTAAAACACTTGGGTGGGGTCAATGAGTGCACTTTTACCTGTCCATCATTCTTAAGTGGATTTGTCCAAACATTTCACACTTAAGAATGATTGATTTTTATTGTATGTTGGTAGAGCAATGCTTTTGGTGTAGATCACATGGATGTACTCAACCATGCTGATGTTAGCCGTTTTTTTTTGCCCCCATCTTTTTTATTTATTTATTTATTTGCATAACAACGGTACTTGGGAATGAATATTTAAATTAGTGACCCTTATTCCTCATTAAATAACACCCACCTATTTTCGGCTTGTGCACAAAAGTTGGACCTACCCAAGTGCCAAAGGTCATAAAAATAACATCTTACACCTCACAGGATTGCAATATGCCTCATTTTAAAGTACAGTTCTTCTAGTTTCTTGTGATATCCACCTTAACACTTAACTATTACACAAATCAAACAATGGCAGCTTAAATTTGACAAAGTTTTATGTTTTTTTCTCTCGAAAATAAAAAGCCTATGTATTCATGTCATTGGTTGAGTTTACATTATACTATGCATTTGAAATTCACACTTGTTATTCATGATGTTAAAAACAAGTGTGACAGGTTTTATGTCTTTGGGACAAAGTATGTTGATACTGTAGGTGTTTTTATATGAAATGGCTGCATTCGGCACAAGTGTGCCAAATCTTGCCAAATGTGCCAACTTTGGTACATGCATTTTACCACTCATTTCATCATAAAAAAGGGGGTTTTATCATTCAGATAGCTATAAAAATAATCTAGACAATGTTTTTTTTCCAGACTTTTTTCAGACTGGTTTTCAGTCCGATCGCTGTGCGTTTGCCGATAACAACAGTCTGTATCATCCACTTTACGCACGCTATTTACATGTCTACAGAGTGAAGAACCCCCAAGACCTGCCTATTGATGGAAACCTCTGCTTATTGGCTGTAGGCTGGTGTCAATCATTTTGACGTAGACCATAAATGAGGTGATGTCACATGAGAAAACAAGGAGAGAGCATGCGCATTGCCGTTCAGCGACAGGAGCATTTGTTATACTCGAAAGGGGTGGAGAAATCTACTCTTTTCACGTAGACTTAAGAGGATTGCAGTGGCTTGGAGATAATAATCAATCAATCAATTTTTTTATATAGCGCCAAATCACAACAAACAGTTGCCCCAAGGCGCTTTATATTGTAAGGCAAGGCCATACAATAATTATGTAAAACCCCAACGGTCAAAACGACCCCCTGTGAGCAAGCACTTGGCTACAGTGGGAAGGAAAAACTCCCTTTTAACAGGAAGAAACCTCCAGCAGAACCAGGCTCAGGGAGGGGCAGTCTTCTGCTGGGACTGGTTGGGGCTGAGGGAGAGAACCAGGAAAAAGACATGCTGTGGAGGGGAGCAGAGATCAATCACTAATGATTAAATGCAGAGTGGTGCATACAGAGCAAAAAGAGAAAGAAACAGTGCATCATGGGAACCCCCCAGCAGTCTACGTCTATAGCAGCATAACTAAGGGATGGTTCAGGGTCACCTGATCCAGCCCTAACTATAAGCTTTAGCAAAAAGGAAAGTTTTAAGCCTAATCTTAAAAGTAGAGAGGGTGTCTGTCTCCCTGATCTGAATTGGGAGCTGGTTCCACAGGAGAGGAGCCTGAAAGCTGAAGGCTCTGCCTCCCATTCTACTCTTACAAACCCTAGGAACTACAAGTAAGCCTGCAGTCTGAGAGTGAAGCGCTCTATTGGGGTGATATGGCACTACGAGGTCCCTAAGATAAGATGGGACCTGATTATTCAAAACCTTATAAGTAAGAAGAAGAATTTTAAATTCTATTCTAGAATTAACAGGAAGCCAATGAAGAGAGGCCAATATGGGTGAGATATGCTCTCTCCTTCTAGTCCCCGTCAGTACTCTAGCTGTAGCATTTTGAATTAACTGAAGGCTTTTTAGGGAACTTTTAGGACAACCTGATAATAATGAATTACAATAGTCCAGCCTAGAGGAAATAAATGCATGAATTAGTTTTTCAGCATCACTCTGAGACAAGACCTTTCTGATTTTAGAGATATTGCGTAAATGCAAAAAAGCAGTCCTACATATTTGTTTAATATGCGCTTTGAATGACATATCCTGATCAAAAATGACTCCAAGATTTCTCACAGTATTACTAGAGGTCAGGGTAATGCCATCCAGAGTAAGGATCTGGTTAGACACCATGTTTGTAAGATTTGTGGGGCCAAGTACAATAACTTCAGTTTTATCTGAGTTTAAAAGCAGGAAATTAGAGGTCATCCATGTCTTTATGTCTGTAAGACAATCCTGCAGTTTAGCTAATTGGTGTGTGTCCTCTGGCTTCATGGATAGATAAAGCTGGGTATCATCTGCGTAACAATGAAAATTTAAGCAATACCGTCTAATAATACTGCCTAAGGGAAGCATGTATAAAGTGAATAAAATTGGTCCTAGCACAGAACCTTGTGGAACTCCATAATTAACTTTAGTCTGTGAAGAAGATTCCCCATTTACATGAACAAATTGTAATCTATTAGACAAATATGATTCAAACCACCGCAGCGCAGTGCCTTTAATACCTATGGCATGCTCTAATCTCTGTAATAAAATGTTATGGTCAACAGTATCAAAAGCAGCACTGAGGTCTAACAGAACAAGCACAGAGATGAGTCCACTGTCCGAGGCCATAAGAAGATCATTTGTAACCTTCACTAATGCTGTTTCTGTACTATGATGAATTCTAAAACCTGACTGAAACTCTTCAAATAGACCATTCCTCTGCAGATGATCAGTTAGCTGTTTTACAACACACCCTTTCAAGAATTTCTGAGAGAAAAGGAAGGTTGGAGATTGGCCTATAATTAGCTAAGATAGCTGGGTCAAGTGATGGCTTTTTAAGTAATGGTTTAATTACTGCCACCTTAAAAGCCTGTGGTACATAGCCAACTAACAAAGATAGATTGATCATATTTAAGGTCGAAGCATTAAATAATGGTAGGGCTTCCTTGAGCAGCCTGGTAGGAATGGGGTCTAATAAACATGTTGATGGTTTGGATGAAGTAACTAATGAAAATAACTCAGACAGAACAATCGGAGAGAAAGAGTCTAACCAAATACCGGCATCACTGAAAGCAGCCAAAGATAACGATACGTCTTTGGGATGGTTATGAGTAATTTTTTCTCTAATAGTTAAAATTTTGTTAGCAAAGAAAGTCATGAAGTCATTACTAGTTAAAGTTAATGGAATACTCAGCTCAATAGAGCTCTGACTCTTTGTCAGCCTGGCTACAGTGCTGAAAAGAAACCTGGGGTTGTTCTTATTTTCTTCAATTAGTGATGAGTAGAAAGATGTCCTAGCTTTACGGAGGGCTTTTTTATAGAGCAACAGACTCTTTTTCCAGGCTAAGTGAAGATCTTCTAAATTAGTGAGACGCCATTTCCTCTCCAACTTACGGGTTATCTGCTTTAAGCTGCGAGTTTGTGAGTTATACCACGGAGTCAGGCACTTCTGATTTAAAGCTCTCTTTTTCAGAGGAGCTACAGCATCCAAAGTTGTCTTCAATGAGGATGTAAAACTATTGACGAGATACTCTATCTCCCTTACAGAGTTTAGGTAGCTACTCTGCACTGTGTTGGTATATGGCATTAGAGAACATAAAGAAGGAATCATATCCTTAAACCTAGTTACAGCGCTTTCTGAAAGACTTCTAATGTAATGAAACTTATTCCCCACTGCTGGGTAGTCCATCAGAGTAAATGTAAATGTTATTAAGAAATGATCAGACAGAAGGGAGTTTTCAGGGAATACTGTTAAGTCTTCTATTTCCATACCATAAGTCAGAACAAGATCTAAGATATGATTAAAGTGGTGGGTGGACTCATTTACTTTTTGAGCAAAGCCAATAGAGTCTAATAATAGATTAAATGCAGTGTTGAGGCTGTCATTCTCAGCATCTGTGTGGATGTTAAAATTGCCCACTATAATTATCTTATCTGAGCTAAGCACTAAGTCAGACAAAAGGTCTGAAAATTCACAGAGAAACTCACAGTAACGACCAGGTGGACGATAGATAATAACAAAAAAAACTGGTTTTTGGGACTTCCAATTTGGATGGACAAGACTAAGAGACAAGCTTTCAAATGAATTAAAGCTCTGTCTGGGTTTTTGATTAATTAATAAGCTGGAATGGAAGATTGCTGCTAATCCTCCTCCTCGGCCCGTGCTACGAGCATTCTGACAGTTAGTGTGACTCGGGGGTGTTGACTCATTTAAACTAACATATTCATCCTGCTGTAACCAGGTTTCTGTTAGGCAGAATAAATCAATATGTTGATCAATTATTATATCATTTACCAACAGGGACTTAGAAGAGAGAGACCTAATGTTTAATAGACCACATTTAACTGTTTTAGTCTGTGGTGCAGTTGAAGGTGCTATATTATTTTTTCTTTTTGAATTTTTATGCTTAAATAGATTTTTGCTGGTTGTTGGTGGTCTGGGAGCAGGCACCGTCTCTACGGGGATGGGGTAATGAGGGGATGGCAGGGGGAGAGAAGCTGCAGAGAGGTGTGTAAGACTACAACTCTGCTTCCTGGTCCCAAACCTGGATAGTCACGGTTTGGAGGAAATCTAACGAACATGCACATACCAAGAAGATGGCAGCTGGTACATGCATTTTGTCACTCATTTCATCAAAAAAAGGGGTTTTATCATTCAGATAGCTATAAAAATAATCTAGACAATGTTTTTTTTTCTTCAGACTTTTTTCAGACTGGTTTTCAGTCCAATCGCTGTGCGCTCATCGATAACAACAGTCGGTATCATCCACTTTACGTACGCTATTTACATGTGTACAGAGTGAAGAACCCCCAAGACCCGCCTATCGATGGAAACCTCTGCTTAATGGCTGTAGGCTGGTGTCAATCATTTTGACGTAGACCGTAAATGAGGTGATGTCACATGAGAAAACAAGGAGAGAGCATGCGCATTGCCGTTCAGCGACAGGAGCATTTGTTTTACTCAAAGGGGTGGAGAAGTCTACTCTTTTCACGTAGACTTAAGTGTTTTGACACCAAATATGAGTGAAAAGGACACAGTACGGAGATTCTACACCTCATTAGATGTAAGTAAAATGTTTTTTTCTATGCAGTAATCCTCAAACAAACTTGTTTGTTGTATTTTGTTTGATGTTTGTGTCATATTTTGAGTGATATGATCATTTTCTTGAGAAAGAGATGAAAAGAATGATGTATGGTGAGCAGGTATTGGGAAAGATTTAGACCAATCTTATAACTCGTGAACTAAATAAAAATGCATATACCCCGCCGGCGGTATAGCGTAGGCTGCAAGAGGTTTTTAAGAACTACATTTTAACACCAATCTTGACCCAGTCCCCCAAAATGGTGAGTCAAGGGAAGAAGGAAATGCACGGGTCACGACCTCTGACCATGTCTTAAGTAGCTTTGTCCACAAAACTGACACTTAAGAATTACCAATAAATATCAGCATGCCATAAAGTATATTCTGTAAAAGTGTCACTGATGTACTCAGCCACCTGATTAAAAGTGATAATTAGCATTAAATAGGTCATTCTTAAGTGGCAATCCACAACGCGTTCACTTAAGAATGACAGATCCTTTATCAGACACCAATGAAGATTAATTTAGCACTGGTTTGGAAGATGTACAGGAGTATGTTGATATAAAGTAATTTTGGAGTTAGTTTGAGAAGTGCCCCCTCGTGGATACCGCAGTTGCAGCACTTCAGAATGGCTTAAGAATTCAGGGATCCATGGCACCTAAGGTGTTCAACCCAGGTGTCAAACATATTGTGATCACCATGCTGATTAAATCTCTCTGGACTCTCTGATTATCACAGGTGCACACAAAGAGCAGGGGAGGCACATCTGCATATGTGTACACAAACCCAGCGGGCACATCCACACACATACAGGCAGGTGGGAGTGCCCGCAGCAACCAAGAAGGGGACAAACTCACACAAACGGGAGACATGAGACAACTCAGACATGCAGACAAAAGAAAATCCAAACACGTCCAAAAACTCAAAACGGCCAAGCGGGCCTCTGGGCGGAACCACAGGTGTTGTTCTGAGTGCACTTGTGATGCAAAGGCATGCCACTCTTTGAACATGAGTCAACGTAACCCTCACCCACTCCAGGCTCCACTCTGGTCCATCAAACTATTGCAGCAAAAATTAGTGTGGGTCTTACCACCGAAGTGTGCCCCGGGAAGTGTCCCTGGAGCAGATTCTTTAGGACATTCACCTGAGTGTTCAGAATGCCCTGTGGTGGAGAAATGAACTGCAGGTGATTGGCTGGATCCTTTCCTAAGATTCTGTATATTTTGAAGGAAACACTTTATCCCTACACCTCTCTATAGAAGGTTCTCCAGTAAAGTCTTTTGGCATTCTTAATGGCTGCTTTGTAACTATTTTCAGTCTTAACACATTGCTTCCATCTTTTAACAAATGTTTGAGTCCTATATCTGAGCCACTTGGCCCTCATGTCTTGCCGGAGTCCTGTTGGCTCTGGTGTCCACCATGATGATCTTCTTACCAGGCTTCCAGGTCTTCTGTGGACAAGCCGTCTCATAGGCCCTCAACACAGTCTCCTGTAAACTGGAAACTTCAATTTCTATATCTATTACAGTCTTAATTCTGACAATTCTACCCCCCATAAGGGTTGCCAGGGTCTTATGATAAGGATCCTGATCTGTCCCCTTTGGGTTTCTATAAGTTATTGGTTCTGTAATTCCTGCCTTCAGTGTGAAGTGGAGTTGTCAATGGTCTGACATCCACTCCTCCTTGGAAACAGACCGGTTACTGACTATATCTATTACGACTGTACTATGAATGACCTCTCTGTTAGAAACATAGAAAGTTGGTTCATTGAAATTCCAGTAAGGCCCTACCCCTTGGATTTATATTTAAGCTCCCCCGGCCTACGTGGTGAGCATTGGCATCACAACCAAGCAAAACAGGAATATGTTTCTGCAATACTTAACAATACTAACCATTTCCCTGATGGTGGGGGATCTGGTGAGTCAAATAAGAGGTAGACATATGCAATGACCATAGCCTTGTCCTCACATTCCAGTTAACATTTACTTGAACTGCAACTGTATAGAAATATATCAGTTCTGGCAGTGCTGTAAATCTTACTCCTTTTGTTAGTACCATTGCACTCTGGTTTTCTCACTGCATGAATCATGCAGGAGAGTACCCCCTGGGTAACCCAGGCCTCTTATGTGTGATCCCTAAAAAAACATGGTTCCTGGATTATGGCTATAACTGTATGCATCCCGCTGAGAGGAACACACAAAACAGCACTCTCCTCCTTACAGTGATGCAAATTAATCTGGATAATATTTGACTGTCTCTGCCATTTTGGCAAGACCATCATATTAGTTACCTTAGCTCTACTAACAGTTTGCCACTGACTTTGAAAGTCAGACAGCTCAGCTCAAAGTAGTGTTTGTTCTCCAGTCCCTCAAGACATTTCAGGGTGGCCCTCGTCCACTCCGAACAAACGAAATTGCCCACCCTCTTGGGGTTGGTTGTGGAGGACTCGCCAGACCTCTGGGTGAAGGTCTGGATTCTGCCTCTGGTGTCTCCACAAAACAATCCCAGACTCCTGCAGGGCACCAAGAAAGAATACAGAAACTCTCCTGATTGTTGGAAAGTCTCAAACCCTGTTTGCTAGGAAGGTGTGGCCCTCCCACTCAGGAAGTGCTAAAACAGTTCTCATGAGCCAGTCCAGTGAGGACTCATTAGTGCAGGTTACCTGAAAGGTCCCCTGCATGAGTGCAGACTCACTAAATCAGGGTGCCTCCTCTTCAGGGCATCCCATCTAGCAGGTTTATTAGACCAGCAGTAGTGAGAGGTCTTTGCTGGTTGTCACCAGAAGACCTGCAAGTCTCTCCCCCTCCACCCCCCACCAGAGTTTTTGTCTCAGCCTTCTGGTTGTCCAATGATAATGGAGACCTCTGTGCCAACCAGACCTGAAAGACCTCCTTCTTCAGCCTGACTGCTTCCCTTACTGCCAGTGTCCACCAGTGGGTGCTTTGGTTGCTGCCACAACAATCTCTGACAACCTTCTGGCCACAGCTCAAAGCAGTTCCCTCAGCAATGGAGGCCTTGAACATGGACCACTCCACTTCCATGCCCCTGGCCTCTCTCTGGATCTGGGAGAAGTTTCTTCAGAGGTGTCAATTAAAGGCTGTCTAGAGAGGCTCTTCCACCAACTATTCCCAGAAAACCATTACCATGTCTACAGACTTTCCAGGCTGGTTGTGTGTCTTATCCCACCATCTGACTCTTCTCATCACCAGGTGGTGATCATTTGATAGCTCCACCCCCTCTTCATGGCCACAGTTCTGATGACACAATTACAAAATTGACCTCTGACCATCAACGTTTGACCTTGGGTGCTCTGGTACTAAGTGTACTTATGAATACCCTTGTGCATGAACAATGTGTTGGTTATAGACAATCCAGGACTAGCACAGAAGTTCAAAAAAACACCACTTGGGTTCAGATCAGGTGAGCTGTTCCTGCCAATCACTCCCTTCCAAGATTCTCCATCATTGCTTCTGGGGGCATTGAAGTCCCTCAGTACAACTAAGATGTCCCCAGCAGGAACCTTTACAAGGATCCTTCTCATAGTCTCCAAGAAGGCTGGGTACTTTGAACTGCCATTTGGTGCATATGCACAAACAACAGTCAAATTCCTGTCTGTGACACAGAGTCGCATTGGGGCAGCCTTCTTATTCAACGTGGAAAACTCAAACATAATAGCACTCAGCCGAGGACTTGTGAGTATCCCCACACCCACCCAGTGCCTCTCATCCTGGACATCTCTGGAGAAAGAAAAAGTCCAGCCCCACTGCAGTTTTGTTCTAGAGCCCTTGCTATGGGTGGAGGTGAGCTCAACCATTTCTAGGTGGTATCATTCAAGTTACCGCACAAACTCAGGCTCATTCCCCACCAGACAGGTGACATTCCAAGAGTCCAATAGTCAAGTACCATAGCTGAGTGTCAGTCCATGTGGGCATTTGCCCCTGTCCACTGCCCGTAACTCAGCCCGCCAACAGGCATTGCCCTGCAAGCTCCCTGCACGCCTATGTATGTCCATTATTTACATTGTGTTATGTGTCGGACGCAGCCCGGAGAACCGACCAGCGTTTGAAGGACCCAGTATAAAATAAGCAGAGCAAGGTACAAAGGATAACAGAGTTTAATAAACATAACAGTGATGTGATAAATATAACAAAAGAGTGCGCGGTCTGGCGTGGTGGATTACGGTGCGCTCCCAGCAGCACTAACGGTCCGGAGCCAGAACCAGTTCGGACCCAAGGACCCCGCCGACACCCCCCAGGTGGCCGCGACAAACCGAGTCTGTGAATGAAGAAATCATCATGTGAGTCCACACTCCACACACAGAGAGACCGCTCAAAGGTGTACAAACAGCAAACACTTCCTGGCTTAATTACTAATCAGCTTCCCACCCTGCAGGCATGGAACACCCTGTTCACAAACTCACTGCAGTGGAAGCTGATTAAAACGACTAACATAACAGCTCAATATAATAAGGTGTGAGGGACACCACATTTACTGACTGTACCAATGTTAGTCACAAAACCTGACGCACGTCAGGAAGTGTGCTGACGAGCGTGAGACCTCACCCTCTCCTCTTTCACAGACCATGCATCAAACCTGGACGTTCTCTGCATCCACTGATGATGAGATGGCTCTCGAGACGACGATCTCACCCGTCTGGTCACAAGGTCGAGTCTCTGGCAAATACACACTGTGTACTCCAGACTTAAATGCCACCATGTTCCAATCCATGTAGATGCACCACAGCTGTGAGTCCTGACGAGCCGCAGGTGATCAGGGTGAGGTCCTAATAACTCACACAGCCATTCAGTCCCAAATGCGCACCACCTGGAAGGAAAACCAAAAGACAGAAACAGAAGACCAACAAAAGCCAGCCAGGCACGCCAGCCACAACAGCACGCCACCCTCACGGGAAGCCTCCCGGCGACCACACAAACCCGGCCCAGGAGAAACACCCCCCTCCAGGGACCATGGCTGGAAACCGTATCTGCATTCATCCTCCAACAGAATCTTCATTTAACAGAACGGTTGATGTCTTCTCCTCTGGCTGCATCTTTGCCTTTGTTTCTGTCAGTCAATTAGCACAGGTGTGGCCAGGAGTTCTTAAACCTGTGCGGTCAGCCTTTGTCCAACCATGTTCACATTCTGATTAGTCATAAAACAAAAAAGACAAACACAAACAACCAATCCACCCCCCCCCTCCCCAGAGGAGAAAAGAAAAACAACCCAAACTTAAGCTTGCAAATAAGAACGCTAACACCCCCCCCCCCCCCCTGACGACATGTAGGGACCAACACCCCCCAGAGGACATCCCGCCAGCTCCAGGAGTGATAACCACAGCCGAGGTCCCTCTGGAATCCAAGGTCACCCACAGGGACTCCCAGCGCCTCCCAGAGGACCGTTCCATCAACCCCAGGAGACGCCTCCCTTCATGACCAACGGACCCAGCCCTGGCCGTCTATGGCTAGATGGACCCACAGCCCTTTCCCCCCCAGAGGACACCACAGTCACACCCTGAGGGTGGAAACTGGGGGGAAAAACAAAAGGAAAGAAAAAAAAACATACAAACAAAACAACCCCAACCCCACCCCCTTGGCGCAGTGGAAACTGGAAGCATGTCCAGCGTCACCAACCATGACTATACCCCAGAAGCCAACCGGGAGGAGTGGAACAGCGGTTATGGCAGACGGCACAAAACGGCGCCACTCCTCCGACTTCCAAACCAGCCACCAGCTGTGGGTATATCCCACTGCCCCAAACCTCAGCCACGCCGATGGCAGACGGCTCAAAGGCGCGCTGAAGCCGGAGGTGGAACAGGGAATCAACAAACAAAAAAAAACAACAACACCCCGAACCCCCCCCCCCCTCCCAGGTGCAGAGGTTACCTGGGAAACGCCCAGCATAACCAAACTGCACCACTCCAGCAACGCCGACACGTACGGCTCACCCGGCTGGAGTCAGAGGAGAAGAGAGGGCATAACAAAAAAACAAAAAAAAGAAAAAAGAAAAAACAACCCAATTACCCCCCCATCACCCCCCAGGGGACCGTCCCATCAAACCCTGGGAGGTGAAACTAAAAGAAATAAAAAGAAAGACTAACAGACTAACATAAAGTTGCTTGGGTCCTTTTTAAGCTCTAAACAGACTGCAGGGTCACGACCCCAGAACACTAAACAGTGTTAAAAAAAAATCCCACACAAAAACCAACTCAAAAAACACCCACAAAAAATGAACCAACACTAAACTAATCAGTGACGTATACCGTTAAGCTCAAACAAATGGAACACACCTGTTCCAACTTAAGAGCTTAACGGTAATGTGACTCAGTTACCAACAGAGGGAGCCAAAGTGCTAAAAATGAAAAACCCCCTTTGGTAACAGAGAACCCAACTCATGCTGCTTTTCTGTGCGCAGCTGTGTGCAAACACACAACCAAAATGTGTTTCAACTAAATAACGCCGGAGCTGAACAACAGACGCAGTAGTTATCTTTACCCGGGGAAACGGGGCTACAACTGTAACACAGGAAGCTCAGCAACCCGTGCCACAGAGCTCCGCCGTGCGCGTTCACCCATTACAGACACACTCTTGCAGCTCCCGTTTAAACCTCTTATCCGGTCGGAGCGTGACGCGAAGCCGTCGCCAGTCACACTCCACCACGACCCACGGATAAGGCACAACACAGGATCACGGCTGCAAGAGAGCACAAATCAGTATTCAGTAATGGGTTCTCAAACACGCACCATCCGGGCGGAGAGCACCCGCAACTGATCCGGATAACTTCTGAACGTCTGCTGCCGCCTTCCCGGCGCGTTACCGTCTCTGCTACCGCTGGGTCCATGATGTTTGGCCAGAGACTACTGTTATGTGTCGGACGCAGCCTGGAGAACCGACCAGCGTTTGAAGGACCCGGTATAAAATAAGCAGAGCACGGTACAAAGGATAACAGAGTTTAATAAACATAACAGTGATGTGATAAATATAACAAAAGAGTGCGCGGTCTGGCGTGGTGGATTACGGTGCGCTCCCAGCAGCACTAACGGTCCGGAGCCAGAACCAGTTCGGACCCAAGGACCCCGCCGACACCCCCCAGGTGGCCGCGACAAACCGAGTCTGTGAATGAAGAAATCATCATGTGAGTCCACACTCCACACACAGAGAGACCGCTCAAAGGTGTACAAACAGCAAACACTTCCAGGCTTAATTACTAATCAGCTTCCCACCCTGCAGGCATGGAACACCGTGTTCACAAACTCACTGTATTATGGTTTTATTTACATTTTACATAATGTCCCAACTTCACTGGAATTGGGGTTGTACGTCCATTAATGCTGTCCACTGATTGGCTGAAACCTACGGTCCTTATGCAGATCGACTGGTTCATTCACACACAGAGCAAATTTGACCTGTTCATTTCAGTCCAATTCACCATCACAGATGTAAGTAAGTAAGCTTTATTTATATAGCACTTTTCACAGACCAAGGTCACAAAGTGCTTCACACGATATAAATAGACAATAAAAACAACACATACAAATATAGAACAATAAAATAAATTGACACTAAAATGCCAGTTTAAAAAATGTGTCTTTAGTTGCTGTCTAAAAACATCCACAGAGTCTAGTGAGCGAAGAGAACAGGGAAGCTCATTCCAGAGGCGAGGTGCCACAGATGGACATGAATCCACATAAAACTCCTGATTTTTCATAATAACATCTGAAAATACTTTAATTCGTGGTTGGAAATGTAACGTTTTAAAGCAAGTCCGTCTGTTTTTCTGCTCCAGGTGCGTTTCTCATGCCAGTGTCACACTGTGATGATTTAAAACGCCATCACTGTGGTGTGATCATTAGATGATCTGATCGATCGATCAGGGTGATCACACCTGATTAATGCACTGTTTAAACATTTAAAGTGCTGTCGCTTTCGGTGATCACCATGCTGACAGATCACACCTGATCGCAGTTGACTGGTGCTTTAAAAGTTTAAATCATCCCAGCATTTCATTTTTCAGGTCTGTGATGACCTGATCAGGTCTGATCAGCAGACTGATCAGAAATCAACAGCGCTTTCAATATTTAAAGAGACAGCACTTCATTCATTCACAGCAGCATTTAACACAGCCAGTCAACTCATCAGCATTCTGTACACAATGAAAGTGGTCCACCAAGATAAAAAAAAATGAAAATAAAATAATGATAAATTACTTGGTTTCTGTCTTGCACCACACCGTGCAGTACTGACCTGAACCACTGGGGGTAAAGAGAGTTTTACTTGGACATTTCACTGTACAATAAACTGTATTCCAGGTGTGATAAAATACTACAAACAGACCCAGTCTCCACAACCAGCCACAGCAAGTGGACTCTGAGCTAAAGACGAGATGCGGAGACACTCCACTCAGCAGCTGTCAGCCAAAGTGACCACACCCCCACCCCCAAATTTACAGAACTTTATGGCTTAAAACATCTTAAACTACAATAAGAAGTAAGAAAACAATACATCCCTGTACAGTTGTCATTGAGGAGAAAACTATAGGGACCAAACCCATTCTTTGCACCAAGCTGTAAACATGCTTATTTCTGCTATAAAGTTGGATATTCTATCATGGACTCCGATAGGAAATTGCTCAGTTTTGGAGCTAGCCTCAAGTGGCCAGTCAAGGAACTGTACTTCCGCAGTGGCTTCATTTCAAGGCCGTGGTTGCCACTTGGTCATATTGTAAAATTCCAGCTAATTTTATTCCTGGTAAAATATTTACTTTGGGCAGATTCCAAGGCAAATACAGTGAGTTCACTCAGTATTATTTTATAGTGAGGAAGAGGAGAAAAGAGGGTGCACATGCTCACATGCACAAGCTCTGAAGTTCATAGTGTCTTCCATGGAAACTGGGAACTCAGACTTTCCAGCTTAACTAAACATATAAAAAATGAAGCTGTAAAAAATGAATAAAATAAGTTAATCTTCGCCCTGACCCATTTTGGTAAACCAAGTAAAAACACTATCACTAACCCCCAATCTCAATTCTCTTCCCCTTCCCCTTGGCCCTACCCCTACACCTACCCCTTTAAAACAAGGGGTAAGGCGAAGGGGTATGCCTCTAGTCCTATGAATTGAGAAAGCCCTCCTCCTTAAGAAAAGGAGAAAAAAAAAACTGCCCGTGTCAAACTGCCGTCTTCACTGTTTGTTAACATTGCAACCGAAATGCAACTTGTTGCAGTAGCCTGTTTGCTCTATTTTCTCGCCTTTCTGCGTAAATGCAAAGAAATAGAAGTCGCAGATTTCTTTGACGCATCGCAATCATGTCATGTTAATTAATTTAATTAATTTGTAATTTATAATAATAATAATGATGATGATAATAATAATAATAATTAATAGTATTAATAATTAATTAATTTGTATGTTGTGTGGGCCGCTGAAGAGGAGGTACTGCTGGCCCACCACCACAAGATGGCGCCCTGCTTGAAGTGCGGGCTTCAAGCACGAGAGGGCGTCGGCTTTGCTGGAGGTGACAGCTGTCATTAATCAACACAAGCTGTCACCCATCACCACCACTACAAAGACCGGACTGCAACTCCACCTCCTCGCCGAGAAATCAACTACCATTCAGGTAATTTCTCTGCTGACTGACACTTTGTGTGTAATAACCTGAACTTCTGTTGCAGCCGTTTTCCTGGAGTGTGTCCTTATCTGAGGGATTGGCGTTTGGTGTGACAGCGACGGCTTCGCCTCACACCCCAACCCAGATAAGTGGTTGACCAGGAGCTGCACGAGTGTGTGTGATTGGAGGTGGAGGTTTTCCCTCCTTTACTTAATACAGACTGTGGGATTACTGAGTGTGCGAACTCACACTCATCAGGACTGTCTCTGTTCTCTGCCAGCAGTACTGGGTCTGACTGCTGAAGACAGCGGCCACCTGGGGCGCAGGGCTTGGCGGCTCCGGTGTTCTTCAGCTCCGTTGGTGTTGGAAGCTGTGTGGGGATCCAGCTCTTCTCTCTCCAGGCGTCTTCTATCGTCGAGCCTGCCCACACGTCACCTGGTGTATGATTGACAGTCCACCATATTGTTATTGTCTGTACGTTGTTGTGCGATTCACAACATTAAATTGTTACTTTTTGGCTTATCCATTGTCCGTTCATTAACGCCCCCTGTTGTGGGTCCGTGTCACGACACTTTCACAACATTGTAATCAATGTTAATAATACTAATAATAATTAATCAATAATAGTAATAATTAATATTATTTGATTAATCATTGATTGATTAGTAATTAATTAATTAATTAATTAATTAGTAATTAAAATAAATAAACACTTGAAATATATCAGTCTGTGTGCAATGAATGCATACATTATATAAGTTTCACTTTTTGAATGGAATTACTGAAATAAATCAACTTTTTCATGATATTCTAATTATATGACCAGCACCTGTATGTATGTTATGGGCTGGAACTAGTTCTGTCAACCTTATAATTATTTTTCAAATTCTCCCATTTTTTGCATCCAGCCGTATTTCCTTTAGAAATTTCCATGACAAATAATAGCAGTCTATTAGGACATCAGGTTATGTGTTATACATATACATGTGTGTATATATTTTACAACTTATTCCCATTGGTGAAACTTCTCATTTTCTGCCTGAAAGCTTATTAGGAGACGAGTGTGCTCAGGGCTCCCTGTTTGTTTACAAAATACACACACGTTACAGACCTTGAAATCCAACAGCAGGGATTGATATTATCCAAAAATTTATGAACATACAAATTAACGTGCTTACACTTTATCGTGATGTTCTCCATTGTGAGATATAAAAGTATCTTATCGTAGCATTCATGTGTATATGCATTTTAACGCCTCAGCACACAAGCGAAGTGACAATATTCTTCAGAACAACAATATATGCAACATGCATCCAGCTGCATACACGTTGCTGTCATAGGCAATTGCCTACTGGACAAGTCAGGGGCTCAGATATATGACCACCCAGGGCACCTGCTGCCTGCACATCTCTGGTGATTTTTGAATGCTCATTCGTTGGGTACTGAGGTCTAGTCTGAGTTACTGCCCATGATTATGCGAGTCAATTTGCTGCAGATTGAGGGGCCACAACTAATGGATGCTGACTACATCCGGGTTTGAATTCAGAGTTTTCCATCTCTTAGATGGGTGGTCAACCAAGTTTAAATGAGTCCCACCTACTCAGCCATTTTGGTCCATGGCCTCCAAAGAAGCCACAAGCAAGTACCAGCCATGCAGGCCAGCCTGCCAGCCCCGGTCATTGACCAAGGCTAACAGAGCCTGCTCACACAGCCAGCTGAGTCCACAGCAACCAAAGGAAGCTCTCCCATCCCTAAGAGGAATGAGAGTTAGTTTCCCACCAGAAGCCCCTTACCAGAATCGGCCACGCAAGCCAGTCTGCCAGCCCCGGTCATTGACAAAGGCCACCAGGACCCACCCACACAGCAAGTCCCAGCCCAAGGCAGCCCAAGGAAGCTCTCCCAACCTCCAAAGGAAAAGGAGCTGCCCCCATCTGCCACCCAGGGGATGCACCTCTATGCTTCAGCACGATGCAGGTATGCCATATATAGGCAGGTTCACAATGTGTGTATGGTCTGGTTGAATTCTCAGGGGTGCATATTAAAACAAAATTAAAACACAACTCAAATCTGTTCATGCACTTTGACACTTTTTCTGTGCAGAAACATTTCCTCACCACAAAACCTCTCACTTCATTCCCAGGGCACCCCCAGCTTTTAAAAGAAGTGAAAAATGACTAGGGTTGAGCCGGATACTCATTTCAGACGAGTATCCGGTATGGATAAAGCATTTTTGATGAGCACAAGCATGATACGAGTAAAACTCGTCAATAACTGTGCTTGTGCTGAAGGAAAATCCTGATTGGCAACTGACTGTCTTCACACTCTGTGATTGGCCAGTCACACATAGCGCCCGCTCCTCCCTACTCAGACACTTCTCTGCAGCCTCTCGCACACACACAGACTCTCTTTCTGTGCTTGGCTTGACTCTACCTCATGTTGATGTATCAGTACTCCTTAGGTTTTCTTCAATTTGCTTCTATTTTGGTTTGTATGGTATTTAAAGTTACTTGGTGAACTTGTTTCATAACATACGCAGTGCATTTGACAAGACAAATCTGAAAACGGTTTGTCTTGTGTCGGTCACTGCCTCCACTCTGGTCGGGTTTTTTTTTTAACCGTTTGCTTGCTCTTAGTTTGGCTGGTGATATAAAGTCAGCTGGAAAGCTTTGCTCGTACTGAAAGTGGTGCTTTTGAGAAGAATACAGTGAATAAGGCTGACATTATTTCCCTGTTTGCCATCACTGGATGTTTGCATGAATCCCCAAGTTCACACAGATCATTAAAAATAAACAGTCTTAGAACAACCTCTCTCTCTCCCTCACTCAGTCACACACACATACACACACACACACACACCTTAATCAACATTGTTTAACTTTGTGTGGAAAAAAATACCAAAAACATTAGGTAGTAAAAATAAATAAATAATTGGGAAAAAATAACAGTTTGATCATAAAATAAAAAAGAAAAAATATTAAAAAAGAAAGTTGTGCTGAGTATGACAACTCTTGCTCATGCATACTTAGTAGTTCATAATTTCCTACAACATTGAATGTCTGAGGCTGTTCTGTAAATATTCATTTATACACTTAAGAATATTCATGTTCTGCATTTATAAAAAAAACTTGTTCTGTACATAGTTCTTTACTATTGTGATCAAAAACATTGAATCTCAATTCTGCGGCTGTTCTGTAAATATTTATTCATACACTTATTTGTGTTCTGAGTTCATAAAAAAACTTGTTCTGTAAATAGTTCTCTTACTTTTGTGATCAAAATCATTGATTTGAATCTCAAATTTGAGGCTGTTCTGTAAATAGTTTTCAAATTACCAATAAATATAGCAACTTCTGATCAATCCATTTCAGGCTTAAAATAATGTACAGATTTAAGCCCCACCCTGGGGGCAAACCATGCCCACTTCCGGTTTAGGTCCGCCCACTCCAAGTACAGATAATTTAGATGGTTGAACAGATACAGATACAGATAGTGGTGTACTCAGTCTTCCCTACAAATGACAATCTTATTACAACATGTTACACCTGAAACACACCCATGATGAACTGGTAAAATACGTACAGCCCTTTAGCACTCTGCACCTTACTTTTCACTATGATTACAAACAAATAGCAATATGGAGTTGGACACGCCACAAATGCACTTGTGCTGTGGATTTTAGACCATGTGCTGCAAATTGTGCAGGTGTGTTGAATGTGATTATAACATACTTTCTTTTCTCTGGCAGCCATCTGTCTTTTCCTCTTCACTTGACTTCTAGCAATGCTTGCAAACTTCCGTGCAACAGCCCTGGGACGACTGATTGGGATTGAACTTCCCTCTGACCCTTCAACAGGTGGAACAATCTCTATAGCTGTGATGCATTCATCTCCTCTCCGTTTTGTTACAATCTTGATCTTTGACCACCTGGAGACATGGTTGATCTTGGGAGCAGCAGCATCAGCCATCAATGTGGTGACTGGCTTGGGATTTGTAACAGCCTACAGATGAGAGTTTTGTAACATAGTGTATATTATATGACCCATGCCCAACAGTACAGCCAAGAAAATTTACTTAAATACTTTGATACAAACCAGAAATCAGAGCTAAATGTTTCCACCAGTTTATATTGAATGTTATAATTAAACGTATCATTAAATTAATTACCATTAAGCAAAAGCTCCATGTCTGATGATATGCAAAATTCTGAATATTGTCTTGAAAAGATCATGTTGGACACATTGTTTATTTTAGCCCAGTTGTCAGGCCAGTATTTGGACAATGATTGTCGAAATACTGTTGGCCTGACTGGCCAAACACTAGCCTGATTTGGGGAAAACACTCCCCCCCCCCTACCAATAAGGAAAACAAGAAAATGGAAAATGAAAAAACCTACAAAAAACAAAGAAAAAATATTATTTTTGTATTTACTTTGACTTCTATTTCATTGCAGGCAGTACAGTACCTTGCAAACGTATTCACCCCTTAGGTTTTTACACATTTAATTTTTTATATCATTTCAAACACAAAAAGTAAAGGCTTCTCTATATTAAAATTTCTAAAATGATCCTCCATAAATCCAAACTGAAAGCAAATCTCTACAACTTGATGTAAATGAAATAAAAAATTAAGCCAAGATGATAAGTTGCATAAGTCAGCCCCCTCCGGTAACATGCAAATCATAAGTTTTCTTCAAACAAGTCAGGGGATAGATACATGAACATTTCCAACTCACTGAATAATAACTTTATTAATAGTAAACAAATTTTATCAGCACTCTTTTTATTTATTTGTTGTTGATTGTTGGTGTGGTAGTCATAGCTCTGTACACTGTAGACGTGAATGTTCAAATTAATTAAAAAGATTAAGTAGTGTAAATTCAAATTTTTAAGAAAATGTTCTACTTAAATATTTCAAGTTTGTGTAACACGGTCTTGCTTTTTGAGAAATATTTAACTCAGAATTTGTGATTGACTTGAACTAATTGCATATTAAGTAAGCAAAACCTCATAGCATAAAATTAAGCACAACTTAAAAGAATTAAGTAATTATATATGAAAAAAATTGAGTTGACTTAATGAACACTTTTGTAGGGGTGGCAGCCAAGTGGTTAGTGTGCTTGGTTTTGGTGCAGAAGGTTCCTGGGTCAAACCTCACCCCTACCACATATTCTCCATGTAATGTGGAGAATATGTGGTAGGGCTGAGGTTTGGAGTTACGTCAGTAAGGGCATCCTGCATAAGGGCACCTTCACACATAACATGATTGAAGCCAACTAGCGTATGAAGGAGGAATTGCATGCCATTCATGAAAAATCTGAGCTGCCTCCAACGCTTTGTACACCTATTGCAACAACCATTCGTGCACACCACCGGCCAAAAGACAGAGTGCCCTGTGAGTGCCCATCCAATGCCTCTGCAGATGTCGGCCAAATTCCAGGTGTCACACATGAACATCCAATACAACATGCGGACCACTTAGGAAATGTGGTGCCATTCGTGCAGTCAGTATGAAAACAGAGAGCAGGCAACTACTTTCGAGCTGGCTGAAAAAATTTGTCTTAAGTGCCCCATGAGTGTGGTGTCAGCAAGCAACACACATGCAGCATGCCAGAGTGTTGGCTCCCCCCTCAACACATGTGGCGTGAGTGTGTTTCATGCACCCCAGCCCAACACATGTGGTGTGTGGGGGGAGGCACACTTGCATGAAATGCATATATGGATGTACAGACATGATCACATGGGGGCCGGCCAGCCACGTCTGAGCACACACAGAACAGCAAGGTGCCTCTCAGCTGATCACCACACACTGACAGCTGGAAATGACAGCTCAGTACAACATTACAAACACAGAGACTACAGCCAGGACAGGTATATAAATAATTACTACAATGACTACATATACAATTACATAACAAATAAAACATTTATCACAGAGCAAAGAAAAGGAGAGTGACACTTTGTTCTGTGGGATTATTGAAAAATTGGGCGCATCCACGCGAGCCACTGCTGTTGGAATCTCTGGACCTCACAGCTGGAGAACATGTACAGTGTTCTGAAGGACATGACATAACAACGCTATGCCGTGAGGCGTGCGCTTGCTGTCCTCATGTAGAAATACATAAAACATGTATCGCCTTTGCCACAGGCTGGAGTGGATGCTCAGCATGCACACCGGCAGGCTGCTCCATGTGAAAAGAACCATCTCATTATGTAAACAGTCAGCTGTTGAACTGAATGTCACATCACCTACGTGAGCTCTGGTCCACATGACGCGGTGCGCTCCGGTGCGCTGCTCGCTGGACACGCGTGTGGGGCCAGCTGGACATGCGGGACCAGCAGATGTGGGCATGATAAGCACACACTGTGTCATTCATGTCATTTCATGAATGTACGTCTATGACCATGGGTCATCTACAGAGGAACAGAAGGTTCATACTTGTATTGTCGGTAAAAGGGATCAAATAAATTGCTATGTTTTTTAATGGTATGTGTGTTTTTTTTTCTCTCTACAGCAGCAGTGCGATGTGGTGCAACACGTTCCAGTAGCTCGCACTGTGTTTGTGCATGTCCACGAGCGTGCACAAACTCTGTCTGCCCTCTGTCGCCACGGTATTGTGCACACCTGTCCAGCCATGCATCCCTCCCAACAGCAGGTGGAATGTTTCGTGGTTCCCCATTTTGGTTTTGGTTTGCGGATTTTCTTCCGGTTTCTGCATCTTCGTGTTATGTGTGAAAGGGCCCTAAAACTTGTGCCAATTCAACATGCAGATCCACCTCGGACCTGCTGTGGTAACCCTGCATGAAAACAACACTGCGAGATTCTGTGGCAATTGATTGCCTCAATATTTTTTGAGTTCTGCTAACTTGTTCGGGTTTACAATGTACGAGCTGATCGCCATTTGTTACTTTTTCTCCCTTATTTATAGTCTTTTCAGTTTTCTTTTGTTTGTTATTCCAGAACCAAAATGACCAATTTTCCTGTTGTCCTGTTCCTGTATTTCCTGTATTTCAACCTCTCGCTCGTTTAACTTTTTTACATTCAGTGTGATTGTGGTCCTTCTACATTTTCTTTTTCATTTCTGTGTTGTTCTGTGACAGAACAGATATATCTTTTGAGTGATGTGAACATGCAGATGACTTTTTGAGGTTATGTCGATGCCCATTCATAAAAAAAAGTTGGGAGTGAAAAGCATAATCATAAGAAGAAGAACAACAAAAAGAAACAAGCTTTACATATTGAAAATGCAGCTGAAAAAAAAATGTTCTTACACATTGCCAAAAGATGATTTCAAATGTTTGACAAATTCAATGAAAAGCCAACATAAAGCCTCTTAATTAGGGATTGGGCCACCACTTGCCACTGGGAGAACTTCAATATACCACACCACTGATTCTACAAGTGTCTGGAACTTCAGCAGCAGCTCAAAATACCATTTTCTGAAAAGATACTCCCTTCTTTGATGTTTTGATGATCATGCTGGACACTGCTGTCTGACTTCTTAGTTCAAAAATCTTCAAAAGTTGTTTATTTAGGAGGGCTGCAACAACCATAGTGTATGATTCACATTATTTTCCAGCTCAACTATTCAGTGAGCCTCCTGGATGGATGATAGTATTAACTGTGTTTCTCCACATATTTATTGAAGTTTTTTCTTTAATGTTTCACTTGTCTATACGTGATGAGGTACTTTTCAGAACAATTGTGATAGTTGTTCGAAAACCAAGTGGGCAAAATGATACTTGAAGTTCAACCGAAGCATTAAAGCAGGATATATCAAGTTGTCAGTCAATTTACAAATGTGTGGACAATACATAAAAGATAGACACCAACTTTTGTTGTCTCGACGCTGTTGGTTTTCTCCTTTGGTTCTGGTGGCGGAATAATTGCTATGGATGAATCATTGGAACTCTCCTTTTCATCCTGGATAGACAGAGAGACATAACGCCAGATGTTGCTTATTAATATTTATTTATTGGTGGCAATAGTGGGTTGTCCATTAACTGATATGTCAGGAACTGAATCCCAGCTACACTTGTCAAAGTCTATTTGAAAGTCTATAAGTATGTTGCAAGACAGTTTTTTTTAATGTGGTGCAAGAAAGAAAGAAAGAAAGAAAGAAAGAAAGAAAGAAAGAAAGAAAGAAAGAAAGAAAGAAAGAATGAATGAATGAACTGATGCAACCCCAAGTCAGAAAAACTTGGGGCAGTTTGGAAAATGCAAAAAAACACAATACAATTATAGAAAAATAACAATAAAAAAAAAAAAAACAGTGATTCTTACACTTACTTTGACTTCTATTTCAAGACCAAATCATGATAGTGTTACCATGATAGTGAGCTGACCACTCACTATCATGGTAACACTTCTCCAGGGTTTTCCTGGAGAAATTGATGAAATCCAGAGAAGTCCAAAACATTCAAGAATGCTTTGTTGAAGTGATCTGAAGACTTATTAATGTGGATATTAAAATCACCAACAAATGAATTGTATCTGCATGTGTGACAAAATCAGCCAGAAAAATCACCAAATTCAACAAAAAAAAATTGCCATAGGTGCCAGGAGGTCAAAACCCAGCTAACAGCTAATGTTATCATAACATTACCATACGGTTCTCACAAGGTCAAGTTTTGTACCATTGTGAGAATGTTCTCAGAATGTTTGAATTGATCCTTAAAATATTTTTTTCTTAAGTAAATCAAATGGGAAAATGAACTTAATAATTTAAAAGCATCGTCTAGTCTAGTTCTTTAGTAACATTAATGGAACATTGCAGGGAAATTTTAAATTATATGTATATAAACTGTGACTGTGACTGGTGACCTCTACTGGTGGTTGGCTCTGACTGCGGTATTGTATCACTTCCTGTTCCGGAGCACAGCAGTGTTTTACCGTATCTGTTAGCTGTTTAATCTGCACAGTTAGATTGATCTAGTTAACTGGATAACGATTTGTTTCACAGTGTAATCTTCACGTGCCTTAACTAAAGCACTCCCTCTGCTGAATCACCTCTAAATTATTTACACATTATTCACTTTGTTTGTTTTTAGGAATCCGCTAGCTTCGCGCAGCTACTAGCTCTTAGCCGGTTTAGCATGGCAGCTTCTCCTGTCTCTCCAGCACTTTTCTGCTCTGGGTGTGAAATGTTTAGTTATTCCTTGGCCTCCTTTAGCAGTAATGGTACTTGTAATAAGTGTAGCTTATTCGTAGCTTTGGAGGCCAGGATGGGCGAATTGGAGACTCGGCTCCGCACCGTGGAAAATCCTAGAGCTAGCCAGGCCCCTGTAGTCGGTGCGGACCAAGGTAACTTAGTTCCCCTCCAGCATATCCCGAGCAGCCAGGAAAGCAGGCCGACTGGGTGGCTGTGAGGAGGAAGCGTAGTCCTAAACAGAAGCCCCGTGTACACCGCCAACCCATTCACATTTCTAACCGTTTTTCCCCACGCGGCGACACACCCGCCGAGGAACAAACTCTGGTTATTGGTGACTCTGTTTTGGGAAATGTGAAGTTAGCGACACCAGCAACCATAGTCAATTGTGTTCCGGGGGCCAGAGCAGGCGACATTGAAGGAAATTTGAAACTGCTGGCTAAGGCTAAGTGTAAATTTGGTAAGATTATAATTCACGTCAGCAGTAATGACACCGGGTTACGCCAATTGGAGGTCACTAAAATTAACATTGAATCGGTGTGTAACTTCACAAAAACAATGTCGGACTCTGTAGTTTTCTCTGGGCCCCTCCCCAATTGGACCGGGAGTGACATGTTTAGCCGCATGTTCTCCCTGAATTGCTGGCTGTCTGAGTGGTGTCCAAAAAATGAGGTGGGCTTCATAGATAATTGGCAAAGCTTCTGGGGAAAACCTGGTCTTGTTAGGAGAGACGGCATCCATCCCACTTTGGATGGAGCAGCTCTCATTTCTAGAAATCTGGCCAATTTTATTAAATCCTCCAAACCGTGACTACCCAGGGTTGGGACCAGGAAGCAGAGTTGTAGTCTTACACACCTCTCTGCAGCTTCTCTCCCCCTGCCATCCCCTCATTACCCCATCCCTGTAGAGACGGTGGCTGCTCCCAGACCACCAATAACCAGCAAAAATCTATTTAAGCATAAAAATTCAAAAAGAAAATATAATATAGCACCTTCAACTGCACCACAGACTAAAACAGTTAAATGTGGTCTATTAAACATTAGATCTCTCTCTTCTAAGTCCCTGTTAGTAAATGATATAATAATTGATCAACATATTGATTTATTCTGCCTTACAGAAACCTGGTTACAGCAGGATGAATATGTTAGTTTAAATGAGTCAACACCCCCGAGTCACACTAACTGCCAAAACGCTTGTAGCACAGGCAGAGGCAGAGGATTAGCAGCAATCTTCCACTCCAGCTTATTAATTAATCAAAAACCCAGACAGAGCTTTAATTCATTTGAAAGCTTGACTCTTAGTCTTGTCCATCCAAATTGGAAGTCCCAAAAACCAGTTTTATTTGTTGTTATCTATCGTCCACCTGGTCGTTACTGTGAGTTTCTCTGTGAATTTTTGAACCTTTTGTCTGACTTAGGGCTTAACTCAGATAAGATAATTATAGTGGGCGATTTTAACATCCACACAGATGCTGAGAATGACAGCCTCAACACTGCATTTAATCTATTGTTAGACTCGATTGGCTTTGCTCAAAATGTAAATGACTCCAACCACCACTTTAATCATACCTTAGATCTTGTTCTGACTTATGGTATGGAAATTGAAGACTTAACAGTATTCCCTGAAAACCCCCTTCTGTCTGATCATTTCTTAATAACATTTACATTTACTCTGATGGACTACCCAGCAGTGGGGAATAAGTTTCATTACAGTAGAAGTCTTTTTTTCTTTAATATTTATTTCATTCATTTAAAAGAAAAACAGAAAAGCAAAAAACAAAAGCACCACAATACCAGAATGAAAAGGAGCAGAAAGAAGAACAAGTCTTATGATTTCTGCCCCTTTTAACAATACAATCTTTCAATATACAGCATCATAGTCAACATTATTTAACAGATTGCATTTCTTTAACTTGTCACATACCACTGACCCATTTCATAATTATGACCATTAATTAATAGATTACATCACTGACAGGTTACATTTAAACTTAAGACACTCCAAACATTATTAACAGTTTACTTTTTTTTTTTTGACTTTCTTGCAGCCCACTGACTTACTTCATAGTTTCATACTTACTTAATACATCTAATTTAATATGTTTTTTAAATAATTTAAGCGACCTTAATTCTTTAATTTCTTTATTAAGATTGTTCCATAATTTGACACCATTTACTGCAATACTCCTTTCCTTTACTTTGGTTCTAAATCTTGGTTTTTTAAAGACTTCTATTCCTTTCAATTTATAACTACTTACTCTTTTTTCAAACATATTTTGAATGTTTGTTGGTAAAGTATTTTTATTAACTTGGTACATCGTTTGTAATATTTTCAAATCAACTAAATCATGAAATTTAAGTACCCTATACTTAATAAACAATGGATTAGATGAATCTCTAAAACCACTGTTACTAATCACTTTTAAAGCTCTTTTCAGCAAATTAAATAAAGGTTGTATATAGGTTGTATATGTTGATCCCCAGATTTCTACACAGTAAGTTAAATATGGGACAATCAATGAATTGTACAATGTTAATAAACCATAACTATTTAATGAATATTTTACTTTATGCAAAACAGCAATGGCTTTTGCTATTTTTCCTTTTATGTAATTTATGTGTGACTTCCATGTAAGATCTTCATCAATCATGACTCCTAAAAATTTCATTTCTTTTACCCTTTGTATATCCATTCCATCTATTTGTAATGACACATTATTTTCTTTCGCTCTATCATTAAACAATATGAAATTTGTCTTATTAATATTTAGTGACAATCTGTTTATATCAAACCAATGTTTAACTTTTTCCAACTCTGTATTTATCACTTGTGCTACTTCCTGTATATCTGATCCAGAGTAAAACAGCGTTGTATCATCAGCAAATAAAATGCTGCCAAGCACATTGGATACATTCACAAAATCATTGATATACAAAATAAACAGTTTGGGTCCAAGTACCGATCCTTGTGGTACTCCATAAATAATGTTACACAATTCTGATTTGGTATTATTTATCTGAACAAACTGTTTTCTATTTTCTAAGTAGCTTTTTACCCACTGATGTGCAACACCTCTTATTCCATATTGTTGTAACTTGTGGAGCAATCTTGAGTGGTCTATAACATCAAAAGCCTTTTTCAGGTCAATAAAAATACTTACAAAATAATCCTTATTATCTATTGTTGTTGATATTTTCTCTATTAGTTCCATAATTGCCATAGCTGTCGAATGTTTTGTTCTGAATCCATACTGAGCATTATTTAAAATATGATGTTTCTCAATAAATTTATCCAATCTTGTTACAAAAACTTTTTCCATAATTTTAGAAAACTGTGGAAGCAATGATACTGGCCTGTAATTAGAAAAATTATGTTTGTCTCCATTTTTATATAATGGGACTACCTTAGCAATTTTCATTTCATCTGGAAAAACCCCAGTTGACAGAGACAGATTACAAATATAAGTAAATGGTTCAATAACAATTTCTATTATACTTTTTACAGTCATCATGTCTAAATCTTCATGGTCAGTTGATCTTTTGCTTACACAGTTTTTTACAATATTTCTTATTTCATCTTTTTCCACATTGTCCAGGAAAATACTATTGACCGTATTTACCAATGTACATAATTTATCTTCTATTATTGGTTTATTTCCCACCAGACTTGACCCTACATTTGAAAAATAATCATTAAACCCATTTGCAACTTCTTTTATATCATATATCTCTTTATTTTCCTTAACAAAGTAATTTGGAATAGTTTCTTTCGTTCCATCACTATCAATCACACTTTTTATAATTCCCCATGTTACCCTCATATTATCTTTACTCTTATTTAGTTTTTCACTGTAATAATCTTTTTTTTGTTTCCTAATTATTGTTAATAGTTTATTTTTATATTTTTTGTATTTATGTTCTGATTCCTTTGTTTGCAATTTTAAAAAGCACCTGTAGAAATAGTTTTTCTTTGCACAAGCATTTTTTATTCCCTTTGTCAGCCATGGTTTATTTACTCTTTTCTTACTAATTTCAATTAATTTACAATTTTTATTGTATGATTTCATCAATATTTTCATAAATGAGTTATATGCTACATTAACATCACTGACATAAACTTCTTCCCAGTTTTGATTTTTAAGGTCATATTTTAATGCCTCTAAGGCTTTTACTGACTTATCTCTTTTAAAGTTTATATCAGTTTTTTTGTTGTACCTATTTTTATATTTAAATATTGAAAAAATTGGTAAATGGTCGCTAATATCTGTCATGAAGATCCCATTCTTGATAATTTCATCTGTTCTGTTTGTAAATATATTATCAATTACCGTTGCACTTTGCGATGTAATTCTGGTTGGTTTTGTTATCAAGGGGAATAACCCCAAACTATACACTGTATTCACAAAATCACTTGATCTTTGGCAGCTGGAGCTTTCTATGTTAATATTAAAGTCCCCACACATAAAAAGCGTTTTGTTTTTAATTTGATGGAATAATTCAATTATTTTATCTGTAAATTTCACAACACAAGAATCTGGTGCTCTGTATACACAACTAACTAAAATATTCTTAGATGTTTCATGTACAAGTTCCACTGTTACAATTTCTATGACATCATTCATAATTGTCATTTCTTCAACAATTGTACACATCAGATCTGTTTTTGTATACAGAGCAATACCACCGCCTTTTTTATATCTTCTGTTTACAAAATACAGCTCATATCCCTCCATTTGAACTTCATCCATGAGATCATCTTTAAGCCAAGATTCAGTGATTGCAACAATACTAAATCTATTTTTAAACTGATTTAAATAATCTTTTATTTGTGACATTTTACAATACAAGCTTCGACTATTTATATGTATGAGTGACAGGGTATCTTCTGCAATTTTTTCACTATTCAGCTGTTCTACTGTATAATACTCACAACCAATCGTTTTTAAGTCAAATATACTTTCATCAATATTAGTGTCTATGTCATATATTTTATCCTCTGTTTCCATGTTTGATCTGATTTTTTGTTGGTCCAATTACCAACAGATGTTATATTTGATTGTCTATTCAGGTCTGTATTTCGTAAGGTCCTCCATGTTTTTGATTTGTATACCGTTTGTTCCTTCTTTCACTCTAATCCACACCCTACAATTCCAGACCCATGTAGCAACAATATGTTTCTGTTTTCTTAGTAGTCTTGCTTCCCTAGCAATATCTGCATTTTTTTTTTGTTAGATGCTCATTTATATAGACACTCGTTCCTTTCAAATTCTTTGCCTGTCTTAATAACTCATATTTATATTTTCTGCTTGTAAATCGTATAACAATGTTAGATAGTTTATTTTTTCTATCTTTAGTTGGAATAGTATAACAGTCTGATATTGTATCTTGATGGATGACAACACCTTTTTGATATAAAAAGTTTGTAACTTGTTGTTCCAATGATTGTCTTTCTTCAGGTGGTGCATCCTCCCCACTGGCTACACCAGAATCCACCACCCTTGCATATGTCCGATGCCTTGTTTCTAGTCCAGATATTATAACGTCATCTTTTCTAGTAAATTGTTCAAGTTCATCTACACGTTGCTCAAGTTTCTTAATGATCTTGTCCTTCTCTTTAACCAGATTTTGGAGTTCTTTAATTTCCACCATCAGTTTGTCTAGATTAGACATGTCTTTTGATATATGGTTTAATGAGGTCTTTATCTCCTCTATATCTTCCTCGAGTTTATCTGTTTTCCTGGGTGGTGCCATGCCGACTGTCGTGGCTCAGTATGGCCACTATTGATTACAAAAACAATTCTCACCAGTAGCCTCCACCACCACAGGTCCGGTAGCCGCACCCCAACCCTCCCCGTTGCTAACCTCGTTCACAGCCGCCCCAGCCACGGTCGTAGCCGCCGCCAGCCCTGGATGTAGCCGCTGCTAGCCGCGGATGTAGCCGACGCCTCGGGCCTGGATGTATCGCCGCCACCGATGCCTCGGGCCTGAATGAACCGCCTCCACCGATGCCTCCGCTGCTAGCCTCGGACGTAGCCGCTGTTAACCTCGGATGTAGCCGACGCCTCGGGCCTGGATGTATCGCCGCCACCGATGCCTCGGCCTGGATGAACCGCCTCCACCGATGCCTCCGCCGCCAGCCACGGATGTAGCCGCTGCTAGCCTCGGATGTAGCCGCTGCTAGCCTCGAACGTAGCCGCTGCTAGCCTCGGACGTAGCCGCTGTTAGCCTCAGATCTTAGCTATCTTAGCTAATTATAGGCCAAACTACAACCTTCCTTTTCTCTGAAAAATTCTTGAAAGGGTAGTTGTAAAACAGCTAAGTGATCATCTGCAGAGGAATGGTCTATTTGAAGAGTTTCAGTCAGGTTGTAGAATTCATCATAGTACAGAAACAGCATTAGTGAAGGTTACAAATGATCTTCTTATGGCCTCAGACAGTGGACTCATCTCTGTGCTTGTTCTGTTCGACCTCAGTGCTGCTTTTGATACTGTTGACCATAACATTTTATTACAGAGATTAGAGCATGCCATAGGTATTAAAGGCACTGCGCCGCGGTGGTTTAAATCATATTTATCTAATAGATTACAATTTGTTCATGTAAATGGGGAATCTTCTTCACAGACTAAGGTTAATTATGGAGTTCCACAAGGTTCTGTGCTAGGACCAATTTTATTCACTTTATACATGCTTCCCTTAGGCAGTATTTTTAGACAGCATTGCTTAAATTTTCATTGTTATGCAGATGATACCCAGCTTTAAAACTAATTCATGCATTTATTTCCTCTAGGCTGGACTATTGTAATTCATTATTATCAGGCTGTCCTAAAAGTTCACTGAAAAGCCTTCAGTTAATTCAAAATGCAGCAGCTAGAGTACTGACAGGGATTAGAAGGAGAGAGCATATCTCACCCATATTGGCCTCTCTTCATTGGCTTCCTGTTAATTCTAGAATAGAATTTAAAATTCTTCTTCTTACTTATAAGGTTTTGAATAATCAGGTCCCATCTTATCTTAGGGACCTCATAGTACCATATCACCCCAATAGAGCGCTTCGCTCTCAGACTGCAAGCTTACTTGTAGTTCCTAGGGTTTGTAAGAGTAGAATGGGAGGCAGAGCCTTCAGCTTTCAGGCTCCTCTCCTCTGGAACCAGCTCCCAATTCGGATCAGGGAGACAGACACCCTCTCTACTTTTAAGATTAGGCTTAAAACTTTCCTTTTTGCTAAAGCTTATAGTTAGCGCTGGATCAGGTGACCCTGAACCATCCCTTAGTTATGCTGCTATAGACTTGGACTGCTGGGGGGTTCCCATTATGCACTGAGTTTCTTTCTCTTTTTGCTTTTTATGCACCACTCTGCATTTAATCATTAGTGATTGATCTCTGCTCCCCTCCACAGCATGTTTTTTTCCTGGTTCTCTCCCTCAGCCCCAACCAGTCCCAGCAGAAGACTGCCCTCCTTGAGCCTGGTTCTGCTGGAGCTGCTGGAAAAACTCCCTTCCTGTTAAAAGGGAGTTTTTCCTTCCCACTGTCGCCAAGTGCTTGCTCACAGGGGGTCGTTTTGACCCTTGGGGTTTTTCCGTAATTACTGTATGGCTTTGCCTTACAATATAAAGCGCCTTGGGGCAACTGTTTGTTGTGATTTGGCGCTATATAAATAAAATTGATTTGATTTGATACCATCATAATCTATTCTGTTGTAACATAGCCTCAGTGCTTATCAAATCAAATTAATTTTATTCAGCACTGGTTATAAGATCTTTGGTCTTGGCTATGGTGGACAGGTTGGAGTGTGATTGATTGAGTGTGTGAACAGGTGTCTTTTATACAGGTAACAAGTTCCAACAGGTGCAATTAATACAGGTAAAGCGTGTAGAATAAGAGGGCTTCTTAAAGAAAAATTAACAGGTCTGTGTGAGCCAGAATTCTTGCTGGTTGGTGCATGTTCAAATACTTATTTGCAGCAGTAACATACAAATAAATTATTAAAAAAATCATACGCGTACATTGTGATTTCCGGATTTTTTTTTTTTTTAGATTATGTCTCTCACCGTGGACATGCACCTAAGACGAAAATTTCAAACCCCTCCATAATTTCTAAGTGGGAGAACTTGCAAAATTGCAGCGTGTTCACATACTTACTTTCCTCACTATATATATATATATATATATATATATATATATATATATATATATATATATATTTATGTATTTCAAATATTTTGATGGCAACCAACATTTACAATGACTGACAAACATACTGACCATTCATCGGTGCTTCTGAACAGTAATAGTATAATCAAGATGATACATGTTTATGAGAACCTCGAATTACAACCTTTTCAGTATACTGGCATCATATACAGGATCTGGAATATGAGATAGATCCAGACAATCATTTCTATTCCTTCACAAATAGTAACTGTAAGTATTATACAGAGGAACAATATAATAACTGCATTACAAATGATGGGAAATGATCAATAATCCACTTTAATAGTAGGAGTCTACAAATTTTGGGGAGTATCAAAGACAATTTAAAACAATTTTGTAAACCATTCAGTATAACTGCCATAACGGAACCTTGGCTTGCAGAGGGTAATGATACAAACTATGAGTTGGAGGGTTATGAATTCAATCATCTGAATTGACAAAATAGAGGATGAGGAGTGGCTTTGTATGTTGATAAAAGGCTTCACTACAAAATTAAAATCAAATGACAATGGCTGTGGAAAATCTTTTGGAAGCCATCACAATCAAAATAAGTATGGAAAAAGGTAAAAATATAATTATTAGCTGCATATATAGAGCTCTGGGCTCTAAGATTGAAGAGTTTCAAAATTGGATAGAGAAGTTTTTTTTTTTCTTTTTTTTCACAGATGTGTAATAAGTGAGTATTTGTCTGTGGATATATAAACATTGATCTCTTAAACTCGTATCAGCATAAAGTGACAGAGGATTTGATTACTACTATGTACTGTCTAACTTTATATCCAGAAATTACTCAGCCTTCAAGAATAACTTCACATTCAGCAACTCTCACTGATAATATATTTACGAATGATATTGATACCAAACATTAAGTGGTTTATTAATTAATGATATTAGTGACCATTTACCAATTTTTATAGTAACTGATCTAAATGTCAATAAAAAATGTACTGAGAAAACACAATATTGTAAATGCCTGCAAGAATCTATCACTACTTTAAAAAATGATTTACTTTTACAGGATTGGAATCCCATTTCTGAGTAGCAAGATGCAAATTTAATATATTCTGAATTTGAAAACATATTTCTCAATATATACAACAGAAATTGTCCAATTATAAAGTATAAATGTTATATATATATATATATATATATATATATATATATATATATATATATACATATATATATAGATAGATATATAGATATAGATATATATATAAAGTATAATAAAAATAATAAATATAAAGTTAACCCATGGATAACAAAAGGTCCTCAACAGGCTTGTAAGAAGAAAAATATGCTATACAGAGAATTCATTAAACTAAACGATAATAAAAATAACATAAAGGAAACATGGAAAATACTGAATAGTATTATTGCAAATAAACCAGGGCTGTGAAATGAAAATTGTGAAATCCGAGGAAAATTTTCAGGGGGTCTGGGGGGTGCAGCTGGGGTCTACGGCCCTGTGGGGCCCCAGAATTAATTTTTTTATCTAATGATACTTTTTCAGCATCTCCTGGAAGAACAAATCTCAAATCGCATATTTAAATGATCCTACATTCAACCTTTTATTTGACCTGTCAATGATGATGTTGAAATAACAGAATATGATGTGGAAGTAGGACCTGGAATGATTTTCCTTTGAATCGTAAACCAAATTATGCATTAACTCAGAACAATTAAACTACATGAAATTTATGAAGACTGAAAAGACTGTTACAGTACTTCAAAAACCACAGCTAAAGCTTGTAGAATATTTTGAAAATCAGGGTAAAATATCAATAACATACCTTATAGTAAAAAGGCACTTATATTCTTGTGTAAATTAATGCAGCCTAAATCCATTCAAAACCACAATGTCTTTTTTACAATGAAAGAAAGTCTAGATTAGTGAAGAAAAGTCACAGAATCTTGTCAAAAATCCTGTTTGAACAGCAGAATGTTTATTTTCCAGGGAGAGAAAAATTCTTACCGTGTTTTCCTGAGAGGGCACAGTTCACTTTTCCAGTGCCAGCGATGATTCCACGGATTCTTGTCCTTATAAGACTTTTTCAAACAGTCTTTCTCGCCATCTTCTCTCTGTGCGACGTTGCTCCGTGATGCAGACATGCTGCACAAATCTTCTTTTAAAAACTTGAAAGCCCTAAAAGTTTGGGATGTCCACATGCTACGTTTAGCTTAAGCGCCGCACAGGAGCCACACGGCGTTACCGTAGCAACCAACCAGTCCTGCTTTATGACAACTGTCGTAACAGCTACGCTCTGAGTGGCATTTTTCCTCCGCGAAACTCCACGGATCCGAGGAAACTGATTTGTATCTGTAACACACAGATCAGTGTCTGCGGACTTATAAAACTTACACGATGTCGTAAAAAAAGAGAACGCTTTGCGATAAGCATTTTAAAAACTCAGTGATGATCACGATTAAATACATCACTAACACCCCACCCCCCTCCCCATGATGAAATCCGCGGAATCCCGTGGATTCGCTGAGTTTTCACAGCCCTGATAAACCCAAATCAAATAACTACCCAATATACTTTACTTGTAACAATAAACATGAATATAACATGAGCCATGTAGTGAATAGATTCAATAAATTTTTTGCTAATCCCACACAGCCCATGGGAAAATCAGCAATTTTAATCGCCAGGAATCCGCACACAATGTTTCTTGGCCCAATTGCCTTCTTAATTTCCTCAGCGTAATTTCACTTGTGAAATTAGCATTTTGTATCTCACCAATACTAGATCAATCTAAGTCCTTAAGAATTTTTTTCATATCTTCCACTTTAGTTTTTGAGGTTTCCATGTATAATCACTCTCACTCACTCTTCTTCAACCGCTTATTGGAGATTGGGCGTGGGGTCCAGGCATCTTCTTCTTTGTCTTTCGGCTGTTCCTGTTAGGGGTCGCCACAGCAGATCAATCGTTTCCATCTCACCCTGTCCTCTGTATCTTCCTCTGTCACACCAACCACCTGCATGTCCTCCCTCAGCACATCCATAAACCTCCTCTTTGGCCTCCCTCTTCTCCTCATGCCTGGTGGCTCCATCCTCAGCATCCTTTTCCCTATATACCCTGGGTCCCTCCTCTGCACATGTCCAAACCATTTCAATCTCGCCTCTCTGACTTTGTCTCCAAACCGGCCCACCTGAGCTGTCCCTCTGATATGTTCATTCCTAATCTTGTCCATTCTCATCACTCCCAAAGACAATCTCAACATCTTCAGCTCTGCCACCTCCAGCTCTGCCTCCTGTCTTTTTGTTAGTGCCACTGTCTCTAAGCCGTACAACATAGCTGGTCTCACTACTGTCTTGTAGGCTTTCCCCTTCACTCTTGCTGATATTCTTCGGTCACAAATCACTCCTGCCACCTTTCTCCACCCACTCCACCCTGCCTGCACTCTCTTCTTCACCTCTTTACCACATTCTCCATTACTTTGAACAGTTGACCCCAAATATTTAAACTCATCTACTTTTGCCACTTCTACTCCTTGTAACTGCACTATTCCACTGGGCTCCCTCCCATTCACACACATATACTCAGTCTTGCTTCTACTAACTTTCATTCCCCTTCGCTCCAAAACATATCTCCACATCTCCAGACTAGACTCATCTTGCTCTCTACTCTCACTATAGATTGCAATGTCATCTGCAAACATCATAGTCCATGGGGACTCCTGTCTGATCTCATCCATCAACCTGTCCATCACCACTGCAAACAAGAAAGGACTCAGAGCTGATCCTTGGTGTAATCCCACCTCCACCTTGAATGAGTCTGTCATTCCGACTGCGCATCTCACTGCTGTCACACTATTCTTGTACATGTCCTGCACTACCCTAACATACTTTTCTGCCACTCCAGACTTCCTCATACAATACCACAGCTCTTCTCTTGGGACCCTATCATAAGCTTTTTCTAAGTCCACAAATACACAATGTAACTCTTTTTGGCCTTCTCTGTACTTTTCCAACAGTATTCTCAGAGCAAACATTGCATCTGCAGTGCTCTTTCTTGGCATGAAACCATACCGCTGCTCACAGATCTTCACCTGTTTTCTAAGTCTCACTTCTACTACTCTTTCTCATAACTTCATGCTGTGGCTGATCAACTTTATGCCTCTGTAGTTACTGCAGCTCTGCACATCACCCTTGTTCTTGAAAATAAGAACCAGCACACTTCATCTCCACTCCTCAGGCATCCTCTCACTTTCCAAGATTTTATTAAACAATCTGGTTAGAAACTCTACTGCCATCTCTCTTAGACATTTCCATGCCTCCACTGGAATGTCATCTGGACCAACTGCCTTTCCACTCTTCATCCTCTTCATAGCAGCCCTCACTTCTTCCTTACTAATCTCTTGTACTTTCTGATTTACTCTCACCACATCATCCAGCTTTTTCTCTCGCTAATTTTCTTCATTCATCAGCTCTTCAAAATATTCCCTCCACCTTCTCAGCACAGACTCCTCACTTGTCAGCACATTACCATGTGCATCTTTTACCACCCTAACCTGCTGCACATCTTTTCCAGCTCTGTCCCTTTGTCTGGCCAGTTGGTACAAGTCCTTTTCTGCTTCCTTGCTATTCAACTTCTTGTACAGCTAGCAATATCCCTTTTCATTTGCTTTTGCCACTTCTCTTTTCGCCTTATGCTGCATTTCCTTGTACTCCTGTCTACTTTCTTCATCTCTCCGACTATCCCAAAACTTTTTTGACAGCGTCTTTCTCCTTATACTTTCCTGGACCTCTTCATTCCACCACCAAGTCTCCTTGTCTTCCTTCCACTGTCCAGATGTCACACCCAATACTGTCCTAGCTGTCGCCCTCACCACATCTGCAGTACTTTTCCAGTTGTCCAAAACTGCTTCCCCTCCCACCAGTGCTTCTCTCACCTGCTCGCTAAATTTCAAATCAAATCAAAATCAATTTTATATAGTGCCAAACCACAACAAACAGTTGCCCCAAGGTGCTTTATATTGTAAGGCAAGGCCATACAATAATTACGGAAAAACCCCAACGGTCAAAACGACCCCCTGTGAGCAAGCACTTGGCAACAGTGGGAAGGAAAAACTCCCTTTTAACAGGAAGAAACCTCCAGCAGAACCAGGCTCAGGGAGGGGCAGTCTTCTGCTGGGACTGGTTGGGGCTGACGGAGAGAACCAGGAAAAAGACATGCTGTGGAGGGGAGCAGAGATCTAATGATTAAATGCAGAGTGGTGCATACAGAGCAAAAAGAGAAAGAAACACTCAGTGCATCATGGGAACCCCCCAGCAGTCTAAGTCTATAGCAGCATGACTAAGGGATGGTTCAGGGTCACCTGATCCAGCCCTAACTATAAGCTTTAGCAAAAAGGAAAGTTTTAAGCCTAATCTTAAAAGTAGAGAGGGTGTCTGTCTCCCTGATCTGAATTGGGAGCTGGTTCCACAGGAGAGGAGCCTGAAAGCTGAAGGCTCTGCCTCCCATTCTACTCTTACAAACCCTAGGAACTACAAGTAAGCCTGCAGTCTGAGAGCGAAGCGCTCTATTGGGGTGATATGGTACTATGAGGTCCCTAAGATAACCTGATTATGACCTGATTATTCAAAACCTTATAAGTAAGAAGAAGAATTTTAAATTCTATTCTAGAATTAACAGGAAGCCAATGAAGAGAGGCCAATATGGGTGAGATATGCTCTCTCCTTCTAGTCCCTGTCAGTACTCTAGCTGCAGCATTTTGAATTAACTGAAGGCTTTTCAGGGACCTTTTAGCACAACCTGATAATAATGAATTACAATAGTCCAGCCTAGAGGAAATAAATGCATGAATTAGTTTTTCAGCATCACTCTGAGACAAGACCTTTCTGATTTTAGAGATATTGCGCAAATGCAAAAAAGCAGTCCTACATATTTGTTTAATATGCGCATTGAATGACATATCCTGATCAAAAATGACTCCAAGATTTCTCACAGTATTACTAGAGGTCAGGGTTGTTGTGAAAGTGTAGTGACACGGACCCACAACAGGGGGCACAAATGAACAGCCAATAGATGAGCCAAAAGGTAACAATTTAATGTTGTGAAATGTGCACAACGAACATACAGACAATCTCAGAATATAATTACAGTCAATCCACAAAGGTGACGTGTGGGCAGGCTCAAGGATAGAAGACGTCTGTCCTGAGAAGAGCCGGAACCACACGATTTCCGCCGCCACAGAACCTGGTGAATACTGGAGCCGCCAAGTCCCTAATTCCCAGGTGATCACCGTTACTCGACTGTCGGATCTGGTACTGCTGGCGAGAACAAAGACAGTCAAGTGTGGGTGTGTGTACACCCAGTAACAACAGCGGTGGGAATGCCACCTCCACCTCTCACTCAATAACTGCAGAGTACTGTAGATTCCTCAGGGGAAAAGAGTGCCTTCAACGCTCTCTCAGCTTTCACCGACGGAGGTACCAGTACTCCTGCAAACACTCACAATATACAAATATTGCAATCACAAATGGCTGAGGATATTACCTCCAATGAAGTATGATATCTCGGCAACGAGGTGGAGATGACGTCTGGTCTTTATGGAGTGAGAGGACGTTGAGTAGATGGGTGACAGCTGTCAAGAGGTAATGAGTGACAGCTGTCACCCCCGGCTGTGTCCATGGCGGCAGCGCCCTCTCGTGCCTGAAGCCCGCACTTCAGGCAGGGTGCCCTCTGGTGGTGGGCCAGCAGTACCTCCTCTTCTGGCGGCCCACACACAACAGGACCCCCCCCTCAACGGGCGCCTCCTGGCGCCCGACCCGGCTTGTTGGGGTGTCGACGGTAGAAGTCGGCCAGGAGGGCCGGATCCAGGATGAAGCTCCTCTTCACCCAGGAGCGTTCTTCGGGTCCATACCCCTCCCAGTCCACCAAGTACTGGAACCACCGGCCCATCCGATGGACATCCAGGAGCCGGCGCACCGTCCAAGCCGGCTCCCCTCGCCGGCGGTCTGCATGGGTCTTCGCCCTCGTCCGGGCCTTCAACAAGGCAGAGCGGGCGGAGCGCCACACCCGACGGCACGTCCGCAGGTGGGCCTGGACCGAGGGCACACCGACCTCTCCCTCCACCACGGGAAACAACGGGGGCTGATACCCCAAACACACCTCAAATGGGGAGAGGCCCGTGGCAGAAGACACCTGGCTGTTATGCGCATACTCGATCCAGGCCAGATGGTTACTCCAGGCCGTCAGGTGCGCAGATGCGACGCAGCGGAGGGTCTGTTCCAGTTCCTGGTTGGCCCGCTCTGCCTGTCCGTTCGTCTGTGGATGGTACCTGGACGAGAGGCTCACGGTGGCCCCCAGTTCCCTGCAGAAGCTCCTCCAGATGTGTGAGGAGAACTGGGGACCACGATCAGAGACAATGTCGGAGGGTATCCCATGCAGACGGACGACGTGGTGGAGCAGGAGGTCTGCTGTCTCCTGGGCTGTTGGGAGCTTCGGGAGGGCCACGAAGTGGGCCGCCTTGGAGAATCGGTCCACTATCGTGAAGATGGTGGTGTTGCCCTGGGACGGCGGGAGGCCCGTGACGAAATCCAGGCCGATGTGGGACCAGGAGCGATGAGGCACCGGCAGCGGCTGGAGGAGTCCTTGGGCCTTCTTATGTACTGCCTTGCCCCTGGCACAGGTGGTGCAGGCCTGGATATATTCCCGGACGTCGGCCTCCATAGACGCCCACCAGAAGCGCTGCCGGACAACTGCCACGGTCCTTCACACCCCTGGATGACAGGAGAGCTTGGAACCGTGACAAAAGTACAAGACTGCAGCTCTGGCCTCTGGTGGGACGTACAGACGGTTCTTCGGACCGGTTCCGGGGTCCGGGCTCCGTGCCAGGGCCTCCCGGACGGTCTTCTCCACGTCCCAGGTGAGGGTGGCCACGATAGTGGACTCCGGAATGATGGGCACCGGTGGATCCGACAGCACCGTTTTGACTTCGTCTTCGTGTACCCGGGACAAGGCATCCAATCTCTGGTTCTTGGTCCCAGGGCGATAGGTGATCCGGAAGTCAAAACGTCCGAAGAACAGTGACCAGCGGGCTTGCCTGGGGTTCAGCCGCTTGGCGGTCCTGATATACTCCAGGTTCCGATGGTCAGTGAAAACCGTGAATGGCACAGACGCTCCCTCCAACAGGTGTCTCCACTCCTCAAGAGCCTCTTTCACCACAAAGAGTTCTCGATTGCCGACGTCATAGTTCCGTTCAGCCGGGGTCAACCTGCGTGAAAAGTAGGCACACGGGTGAAGAACCTTATCGGTCTCTCCGCTCTCGGATAGCACGGCTCCTATCCCTGAGTCAGAGGCGTCCACTTCAACCACGAAGTGGCGGCTAGGGTCGGGCTGCACCAAAACTGGCGCAGTAGAGAACCGTCGTTTCAACTCCTTGAACGTGGCTTCGCACCGATCCGACCAGGTGAAGGGGACTTTTGGAGAGGTCAGGGCTGTCAGGGGGCTAACTACCTGACTGTAGCCCTTAATGAACCTCCTATAGAAATTAGCAAAGCCGAGGAACTGTTGCAGCTTCCTACGGCTTGTTGGTTGGGGCCAATCTCTCACCGCTGCAACCTTGGCCGGATCAGGGGCGACGGAGTTAGAGGAGATGATAAACCCCAGGAAGGACAAAGACGTGCGGTGAAACTCGCACTTCTCGCCCTTCACAAACAGTCGGTTCTCTAATAACCGCTGCAGGACCTGATGTACATGCTGGACATGGGTCTCAGGATCTGGAGAAAAGATGAGAATATCGTCCAGATATACGAAGACGAATCGGTGCAGAAAGTCCCGCAAGACATCGTTAACCAAGGCTTGGAACGTCGCGGGGGCGTTGGTGAGGCCGAACGGCATGACCAGGTACTCAAAGTGACCTAACGGGGTGTTAAATGCCGTCTTCCATTCGTCTCCCTTCCGGATCCGAACCAGGTGATACGCATTTCTAAGATCCAGCTTAGTAAAGATTTTGGCTCCATGCAGGGGGGTGAACACGGAATCCAACAATGGCAACGGGTATCGGTTGCGAACCGCAATCTCATTCAGCCCCCTGTAATCAATGCATGGACGGAGTCCGCCATCTTTCTTGCCCACAAAAAAGAAACCTGCCCCCATCGGGGAGGTGGAGTTCCGGATCAGCCCGGCAGCTAATGAGTCCCAGATGTAGGTCTCCATTGATTCGCGCTCAGGTCGTGAGAGGTTGTACAGCCTGCTGGACGGGAACATAGCGCCTGGAACCAAATCAATGGCACAATCGTACGGACGGTGCGGGGGAAGGGTGAGTGCCAGATCCTTGCTGAAGACGTCAGCAAGATCGTGGTACTCAACCGGCACTGCCGTCAGATTGGGAGGGACTTTGACCTCCTCCTTAGCCTGTAAACTGGGAGGAACCGAGGATCCTAAACACACCCGATGGCAGGTTTCGCTCCACTGAACCACCACCCCAGACGGCCAATCAATCCGGGGATTGTGCTTCAACATCCATGGGAAGCCCAAAATCACGCGGGAGGTAGAAGGAGTTACAAAAAACTCAATCTCCTCCCGATGGTTTCCAGACACCACCAGAGTTACTGGTTGTGTCTTGTGTGTGATTAAAGGGAGGAGGGTGCCATCTAGTGCCCGCACTTGCAATGGTGAAGGAAGCACCACCAGAGGGAGCCCTACCTCCCTTGCCCATCTGCTGTCTAGCAGATTCCCTTCTGACCCCGTGTCCACCAGTGCTGGGGCTTGAAGGGTTAAATCCCTGCTCAGGATTGTAACTGGGAGTCGTGTGGCAATCTGTGAGTGTCTCACGTGAATGTTTTGACCCCCCCTTAGCCCAGTCTCTGAGGGCGGTTGTTGTTTTGGCCGTTTGGGGCAGTTTTTCTGTGTGTGCTCCTTTGAGCTGCAGAGAAAACACTCCCCACGGATCAGCCTCCTCATTTTGGCCCTGTACGTTTCCCTAACAACGTCAGCAGGGGGAGCTGTTGCCCCACAGAGCGCTGCGGCTGTGGAGCATGGGGAGGGCGGCCCCTTTTCGAACCCGGAAGGGAGAGGGGCGGCGCGTATCCGGTCACGTCCTTCGCCTCGCTCCCGACGGTGTTCCTCCAACCGATTGTCTAACCGTATAACGAGATCGATAAGCCCATCTAAATCCCGCGGTTCCTCCTTAGCTACCAGCTGCTCCTTCAGGACCAACGACAGTCCGTTTATGAAGGCGGCGTGGAGCGCAACGTTATTCCAGCCGGACCTCTATTTGCGAGAGCGCAGCCGCTTATGCAGTCAACTTCCGCATCGCGGCTGCGCTCTCGCGTCCCTGTCTCATTGACAGCAGCACAGTTGAAGCGGTCTCTCCTCTGTTAGGGTGATCAAACACTGTTCTGAACTCCCCCACAAACCCAGTGTATGCTGATAACAACCGTGAGTTCTGTTCCCAGAGCGCCGTAGCCCAGGCGCGTGCCTTACCCCGAAGCAGAGCAATCACATAAGCTATTTTACTAGCATCTGACGCGTACATGACGGGACGTTGTGCGAAGACGAGCGAACACTGCATGAGAAAGTCCGCGCACGTCTCCACACAACCTCCGTATGGCTCAGGAGGGCTTATGTATGCTTCAGGGGATGGTGGGAGGGGTTGTTGAACCACCACTGGAACGTTCATATCCTGCACAGGGTCGGCAGGAGGAGGAGCTGCAGCAGCGCCCTGAGCGCTCGCCGTCATCTGTGCGGAGAGAGCCTCCACCCTGTGGGTCAGGAGGATGTTTTGCTCGGTCATCTGATCCAACCGAGCCGTAAAGGCGGTGAGAATGTGCTGCAGCTCACCAATCACACCTCCTGCAGACGCCTGCGCTCCCTGCTCTCCCATTGGTCGTTCAACAGCCGGGTGACGCCCCTCGGAGTCCATGACGCTGGCCGAGATATCCTGTTGTGAAAGTGTAGTGACACGGACCCACAACAGGGGGCGCAAATGAACGGCCAATAGATGAGCCAAAAGGTAACAATTTAATGTTGTGAAATGTGCACAACGAACATACAGACAATCTCAGAATATAATTACAGTCAATCCACAAAGGTGACGTGTGGGCAGGCTCGAGGACAGAAGACGTCTGTCCTGAGAAGAACCGGAACCACACGATTTCCGCCGCCACAGAACCTGGTGAATACTGGAGCCGCCAAGTCCCGAATTCCCAGGTGATCACCATCCCCAACTGTCGGATCTGGTACTGCTGGCGAGAACAAAGACAGTCAAGTGTGGGTGTGTGTACACCCAGTAACAACAGTGGTGGGAATGCCACCTCCACCTCTCACTCAATAACTGCAGAGTACTGTAGATTCCTCAGGGGAAAAGAGTGCCTTCAACGCTCTCTCAGCTTTCACCGACGGAGGTACCAGTACTCCTGCAAACACTCACAATATACGAATATTGCAATCACAAATGGCTGAGGATATTACCTCTAGTGAAGTATGATATCTCGGCAACGAGGTGGAGATGACGTCTGGTCTTTATGGAGTGAGAGGACGTTGAGTAGATGGGTGACAGCTGTCAAGAGGTAATGAGTGACAGCTGTCACCCCCGGCTGTGTCCGTGGCGGCAGCACCCTCTCGTGCCTGAAGCCCGCACTTCAGGCAGGGCGCCCTCTGGTGGTGGGCCAGCAGTACCTCCTCTTCTGGCCGCCCACACACAACAAGGGTAATGCCATCCAGAGTAAGGATCTGGTTAGACACCATGTTTCTAAGATTGAAGATCAAAGTAATGAGTTGATTTGACATAAAGAGCCATGCCACCACTATTATCTGCCCTATTTCTAGCATAAAATAAAAAAGATAACCCTCAAGTTGGACAGGATCAACATCCTCTTCTTTTAACCATGTCTCAGTAACTGCAATAACTGAAAAAATATGTATTAGCAATTTTCAAACAGTCCTGGATTTTGGACAAATTCATGGAAAGGCTTATCCTGTTAGAATGTACAATCGACAATGCACTGTTCATGAAGGACAAATTGTTCCCTCGTAAAATAATTACAGTGGTGATATCTATTTTTGAGAAAGAAATAGTCCGGATCAATATTACTTTTAATGTTATGAAATCTCTGTTCAGTGTCATCAAAAAAATTTAAATGAGCTACTGAGCAGGCGTAAATTTTGAAGACTCAGTTGCCATCCCAAAACAACTGTAATCCATGATTCAAAAATGCAATAAAATCTAACTACACGGCGTTAACCTGAACATGGCACAGAATTTCTCAAGATTTGTCCCTTGACAGATGAAACATCCTTACTCATAACATTCTAACTGACTCAAATTCTTGATGAGCAGACCTCTGGCATTTTCAGGGGCATCCTTTGGTTTGATAAAAACCTTGCAATTTGTGACCCAGACTGCATGAATTTTGCGCTGTTTTTTAAGTAGCCCAGCTTTCTTGGCAATGTCTGCGAGAGAGAATACTGAGAGACCTTATGTTAAAAACTGATTTATGGCCCTGTCAGCCAATCAGAATCGACTATGTCACTAAGCCCCGCCCCTAATCCCACCCCCTTATGACATCACAGCCAATCAGAATCGATTACGTCACTATGTCCCGCCCCTAAGCCCCGCCCCTAACCCCTCCCCTACTCCCGCCCCCTTATGGCGACACAGCCAATCAGAATTGATTATGTCACTATGTCCCGCCCCTAAGCCCCGCCCCTAACCATGCCCCTAGCCCCTCCCCTAGTCCCGCCTCCAAGCCCCGCCCCTGGCTCCTCCTTTAGCCCCACCCCCAAGCTCCGCCCCTGGCTCCTCCCCTAACCCTGCCCCAAGCTCCGCCTCCAAGCCCTACCTCCCCTCTCACCCGGGTCTAATATTTTAATGTCATTTTATTTCATGAATTAAAGAACGATTAAAAAAATACCTAGATCTTTTTTAATGTATTAAAGAATTAACTAATTCTGAAATAATTAAACATAAATCAGTGTCTAATATTTAAAACCCCTTTAATATTTTTTTAATTCTTAAATTAAAGCGCGTCCTTTTATGGTTTTAATGCCTCAATTAAAGAAGGATTAAAAAAATACCCATATCTTTTACACAATTATGGGAGGGTTTCTTCAATTTACTGATTTAACACGAATATTTTAATACCCCTTTAATATTTTTTTTAATTCTTAAATTAAAGCACGTCCTTTTATGGTTTTTAATTCCTCAATTAAAGAAGTATTTAAAAAATACCCGTATCTTTTACACAATTATGGGAGGTTTTCTTCAATTTACTGATTAAACACTAATATTTTAATACCCCTTTAATATTTTTTAATTCTTAAATTAATGCGTCTCTTTTTCTGTTTTTTAATTCTTAAATTAAAGAAGGGTTAAAAATAACCGTCTCTCGGCTGTAACGGCTGTAAGTCTTTGCAGCAAGACGGTCAAATACCCACGCATAGAGCTCCTCACGGAAACATGACCCCACGGCTGTAATACCTGTTGCAGACGCTAGCTGTGTGCGTGTGTGTGTGTGTGTGTGTGTGTGTGTGTGTGTGTGTGTGTGTGTGTGTGTGTGTGTGTGTGTGTGTGTGTGTGTGTGTGTGTGTGTGTGTGTGTGTGTGTGACCTGCGCAGCAGGGGTGTCACGCCGGATGGTCTTTTATAACATAGTAGAGAAGCTTGAATCTTTGGTTGAAGCTTGACTGTTTTATTACATCTGATTTCCTGATGACGGGGTCGTTAGCTGGGCTTGTTTGAAGACGGAAAAACAAAGCTTATTCTACGGGTCTTTTTACAAGGTGTCTGGCCTGGAGGGACGTGATCGATCAGGGGTTGCGGGACACCCACTGATCGGAGATGCTGCCCGAGGTGATGAAGGCGGAAAAAACAAAGTTTCTTCTCAGTCACGTCCCCCTGTGGGAAGGAGTCACCGCTCATTTCCACTACGACTGGTGAAGAGTGAAGGCACCTGGACCCCACGATGGGTATCAAATAGAATTAATTTGCGGTAAAAAAATAAAAAATCCCCTGGTCCTGAAAAACCATGTAGTTTAATTAAGTTTTCTCGTCTTCGAGCAGAGTGCGAAAACCACATCAGCTTTCAGGGTAAGTGATTTAAGTAATCTTTTTTGATAGAAATGACTGTTTTTAAATGATGCACGCCGTCTGACAATGTGTCTTTTTTAGACAAAACCACGCAGACGCTCCAGAGTGCGTTCGAACCCGGCCTCGGTAATATATTAGAAATATTACAGAATATCTGCTTGCGAGGGTGCTGCTTTTTATTTATTTATTTATTTTAATTCTAGAAATCAAGTCAGAGCCCCCTGAAGAAGTTCAAAGGCTGGAAGCCCCGACTTCACCACGCAGATGTAAGTACACCGACCGAAATTAAATCACGGTTAAAACTCTGGAATAACCTGATTTTTTCTGTTACAGCCCGTGGAGAAGCGGGTCAGCGGCAGAGAACCATAAAACGATCCACGGATTTACACGGTAAGGAGTCGGAGTTTATTTATTTTAAATATTTAATAACTAACGTTTTTCTCTTTTTTTCAGCACGCGGTGGAGGGAGACCGTCTATTTTCCACCGAGATGCAAGGCTCGAAGATATTCTTAGCTGGATTAATCTCATCTCGCAACTTTTTTGAAAATGTGTATTCTGTTTTTGTTTTTTTCTTATTCCGATGGAACGGGAGAATTCATTTTGAAGAGGTATATTAATTCATTTTGAAGAGGTATATTAATTGATTTTCTTGAGGTAGATTAATCCTGGTACGGATTTTAAAAGATGGAAGGAGAGAATTCAGGTCGGGAAAATAACTTCGGACGTGTATTGGATTTAAACGCTTCAATAATCGACTCAGCGGGGAGCGCTCCTGGAACAGATGGCCCATTACCCGAGGCATTACCCGCCTCGAAATAACATTGAATCCGGAGAGAGACTTTTAAGCCGTGTTCGTTTAACACCTCTAACTGATGCTCTTAACAATTTGGCGGCTGAACGAGAATCGGAAGAAATTAACCCCTACATCATTTCTGCGATTAACACGATAAATTCGACGGTCCAGTCTGATACTGAAGAGCCCCCTGACCCCCCGCATACCCCGCCTCCAGACGAGTCCGGTCCCGCGGTGTTGAACCAGGTACGTCTGACTCCTCTAAATAACGCCGTAAACCTCCTCGCGTGTGAAGTTAATCCTCACGTCCAATCCGTGGTGGATGAATTAAATCAAACGCCTAACGACGCATGCATTTTTTCACCTTTAAGAAGTCCCTCCCCACGCAATGCGCACGAAGATATTTTAAACAGAGCTTGTTTAACCCCGATAAACGCGGCAATCTCTGTTTTGATGGAAAGCAGGGATGATGCACGACCGGGGTCCAGCTGACACTCTCCCATGACGGGCGGTGGAGCTGCTAACCTCATCAGGAGACCGGCTTTTAACAATATCGAAATCAGGCAGCCTCTAAATTTCCACCGCGTCGACAAAATTCCTGACTACGCGGAATTTTATCGTAACGTCGTTGGGACTCTTCAGAACTCGGTCGAAAAGGCTTTAACACACGCCAGGGCCGGGGACTTTATCCAAATGGAGATTCATGGGGACTCAGTCTACAACGAGGCCGCTTTGATCAGCTCATATAACGACGCGGGCGATGTGACAGGCTTCCAAAATCTGCTAGAACGATTGATACAATCGAATTCCAATGTTTTATGCGACGAGTCTCTGGAATTAGTGGTCCAAGTCATCCGCAACTAGAACGGCGCGGGGAAATGCAGAATAGATGACCTCCTCCATCACGAGGTTCTGAGGAAAAAATCCAAATGCCTTAATATCGTGTATAATCCTGACAACAGTTTATGTTTCGCAATAAACCTTGTTCAATTACTGAATCCTCATCTGACTACGCACGAGGCTGAGCAGCGTGGGCTGGCGTTACAAATTAGCGTCGGATTAACGGCTGCTACGCCGGTATCTTTAGAGCAGGTGGGAAAATTTGAAAACGTTCTGGGTTGTAAAATTGTGGTGTTTTTCAGAGCTGAAGGGGAGAGAAAGCTGACAAAATTCCAGACAGGAATACCGGCGCTGCAGAAAACTCTTTTCGTTTTTCTGTTTAATAATCATTTTTACGGAATCACCGATTTAAAGAGATTTTTGGGAGTTAAATATGTATGTGAGTTTTGCTTTGAGAGGTACAATAACTCCGCCTCCCATAATTGTCCGTCATATTGTAAAATTTGTGAATCCACGCAGTGTTATGAGAAAAATAACCCGGTATTCTGCAGCGAATGTAATAAGAAGTGTCGCTCGCCCGCCTGTTACAGCCTGCATAAACAACCAAAGTATCGTCCTTCCACCGGTAAGTTCGTTAATGTGTGTGATAACAGAAAAAAATGCCCTCGATGTAAACGCGAGTATTACATAGCATTTTCTAAAAACAGCACTCCGCACATGTGTAAGCAGAAGAGGTGTCATATATGCGGTGAGGCTCTCCAGGAGCCGAGCGAGGGTCACCTCTGCTATATGACGCCAGTCAAAGCTGAAGAGACGCATTCATACAAATACGTTTTTTATGTCTTTGAAACGTATGTCGATAATAACGGGGAACACGTACCGTTTTACGTCAGCACTGTAACAAAGACGGGTGATTTTTGGAGCGCATGGGGGACAGACTGCGTAGCCCGCTTCTTTAAACATTTTAGAACGAGAAAATTCAAAGAATACGTGTTCATCGCTCACAACTCAAAAGGTTTTGATGGCTATCTGCTTCTAAAGTATTTAGTCCAGCAGGGCGTAACCCCCGCTGTGATTATGACCGGGAGTAAACTATTACTCATGACAGACGCCGCCTTTAAACAGAAATATATAGATTCGTTATCTTTCCTTACAATGCGCTTATCTCAGATGCCTAAAGCCCTGGGAATCCGGCTGAAAGACAAAATCGTCTGCAAAGGTTACTTTCCGCACCTGTTCAGTTCAGAAAAAAATCTGAACTATGTCGGGCCGTACCCTGACTCTGCGGCTTACGGGGTCGCAAATCTGTCAGAGGGAGAAAGAGAGGAATGTAACGCGTGGTACGTGCGCAAAAAAAAACGCAATTTTCGATTTTAAAGCCGAGGCCGTTATGTATTGTGATAACGATACAAAAATCCTGGCTGCAGCCTGCTCCAAATTTATGGCTGAATTCATCGCTGAAACACGCGTGGATCCTTTTACCTGCGTTACAATCGCCTCAGCGTGTATGAAAGTCTTCCAAACTTAGTTTCTCGCTCCAAAAACGCTGGCGATCCCCTCCGCCGACAATTATAGAACGAAGCATAAAAAATATTCGGATGAGACCGTGCAGTGGTTAGAATGGGTTGCTGAGACGCAAAACATTGCCGTTGATCACGCTCTAAACAGGGGCGAGAAAAAAATAGGAGGTTATTATGTTGATGGGTATGCTCAGATTGACGGGCGGATAAAAGTGTGGGAGTTTCTCGGGTGTTTTTACCACGGGTGTGCAACGTGTTTTACACAGCACGAAATAAACCCTCTCACAAACACCTCATTTGGGGAGCTCCACGCAGCGTGTCAGAAAAAAATAGCCTTTCTGCGGGCTATGCCGGGCATCACCCTCAGCGTAATTTGGGAACATCAGTGGCTTGAAATGAGGCTGAGGGATGAGAGCGTACGCCGTTTCCTCAGCTGCAGGGGGTTACCGCCGCCCCTCGAACCTCGCGATGCTTTATACGGCGGTCGGACGTGCGCGTCCCATCTGAGGTACACGGCTAAGCAAGATGAGAGGGTCTATTACATCGACGTGACCTCGCTGTATCCTTACGTTAACGTAAATTTCACATATCCCACAGGGCATCTGGAAATTATCGAGAGAAATTTCCGAGACCCCAGGACTTATTTCGGGCTCATCAAAGCCCTCGTGTATCCGCCCCGTGGGCTAAAATTCCCCGTCCTCCCACACAGAACTCCTCACGGTAAACTGGTGTTTACTCTGTGTCGCACCTGCGCTGATGAAAATAATCAAGCAGGAGTGTGCACACACAGTCAGCAGCAGAGAGCTCTGTCTGGGACTTGGACGACCCCGGAATTCCACAAAGCTCTGGATACAGGCTACGTTGTAGCTAAGATTTTTGAAGTCTGGCATTTTGAGGAAAAAAGTGATAAAATCTTTGAGGGGTACATAAACACCTTCTTAAAACAGAAGCAGGAAGCCTCCGGTTTCCCTCCCGAATTTGATAAAGACCCCGAGAGCAGAGAAAAATATATCACGGATTACTGGCTGAATCAGAAGATTCGTTTAGACCCAGAAAAAATCACTCACAATCCGGCAAAACGACAGATGGCTAAGATCTGCCTCAACTCCTTCTGGGGGAAATTCGCCCAGAGGTCAAATGTGACGCAGACCGCGCTCGTTAAAAACGCTGACGATCTGTTCAGGTATCTGTTTTCTGAAGAGTACGAGGTCACATATCTAACATTCCTCAGCAGTCAGGTGGCTATGGTTCAATGGAGGTACGGCCCGCGGTACGTCAGCCGACCGGGTAAAGCCGTCAATATTTTCATCGCAGCGTTTACAACGGCGTACGCGCGTTTGACCTTGTACGGTTTTATGGAGGCTGTGGCAAATCCTGACAGGATTCTGTATTATGATACCGATAGCCTGATTTACGTTTGTAGGCGGGGTGAAACCCCGCTGCCTACCGGTAATTATCTGGGGCAGCTCACCGACGAGTTGAACGGCGACGTCATCACAGAGTTTGCAGCAGCGGGGCCTAAAAGTTACGCATATAAAACCGTACGAGGTAAAACGGTCATGCGTGTGAAGGGGATCACTCAAACCCACGAGAGCTGTCAGAAAATAAACTTTGACAGCGTCAAAGATCTGGTCGAGGGTTATATAAAAGACCCCGCCCTCGCTGCATCTATCAAAACACCGCAGCAGGGAATTAAACGTCATAAAAGCAGTTTCAGTTTGACAAAGGTGTCATTTCAAAAATCCTTCAGGGTGGTGTATGACAAGCGGCGTCTTTTAAAGGACGGGGAAACCGAACCGTTCGGATTTTGAAACATGTTTCACTCGGGAAATACGGTGGAATTTGACCCCAGACTTCAGCCCCCATTCTCCTGTCTCATCGTTGGGCCGAGTGGTTCAGGAAAGACTGTGTTTGTGAAAACATTGCTGGAAAATTGTAGCCACGCTATGAGATATGTGCCTGACAACATTGTATGGCTGTATACGTCTGAACAACCTCTGTATTCTGAAGAATAAAAATATTAAATTTGAGGACTCCCTGACTCGTTTCTGGACGAGAGCCTTTTCCCTGAAGGTCAGAGCCATCTGGTTATTTTGGACGATCTCATCTTTCAAGCAACGGATCATCCTGAAGTTGTAAGAATTTTCACCCAGTACAGACATCACCGGAATATGAGCGTCATCATGATCACACAGAACGTGTTTCATAAAGGGAAATACAGTCGAACCATCAGTTTGAATTGTAATTATATGGTGCTGTTTAAAAACCCCAGAGACAAGTTACAGATGAACATTCTGGCTTAGCAAATGTTTCCCGGCAGAAAACAATTTTTTTGGGAGGCTCTTGATGATGCTACGAGCGTACCTTATGGGTATTTATTACTGGATTGCACGCAGGAGTGTCCAGATCAGTTCAGACTGAGATCGGGATTACTCCCGCACGAGTGGCCCGCGGTTTATTTACAGAAAGATAAACGGATATGAGCTCTCTTTTAAAAAGGAACGCCCCCGCTCTTAAAGCGCTAATCAAAGCCGGGGCGAGGGAGCGTCACCACAGCCTGAAGACCTGCAGGCCGGAGCTTCTGAAAACTTTATCCGAGATCGCTTTGAATATATTAAAGGGGAATATCGCCTTGAGCGACTCTCAATTCCGTGCCTTGAAAAAACGAAAAAGAGTTTTACGTCTTCTGGCCGACAGAAAAACCAGTTACAAAAGGAAGCGGGGAGCGCTGATTCAGACAGGCGGCTTTCTCCTGCCTCTGCTCGCCGCGGCCCTGCCCGTTATAACGAGTCTAATAGTACCCAGAGGATAATGACGTTCAAAGCGGCACAAAAGATGTTTTTACTGACTCCTCAACAGATGCTTCAACTCGGACATTCCGTTCCGCCGAGCAGAAATAACATCAGACAAACGGCGGAAAATGATTTAGACTCGCGAATGCGGGCCGTGCTGGAGGAACGTACTCACTCCCCTTATGAAAAAATTAAAAAGTATGAGGCTCTGCTGCAGCGCTATTAAACCCTGATCAAACAGGGGGAACTCGAATCACGCGTTTCACCCCCGCAAGAGACTCGCGTCGCTAAGCAACCTGAGGAGGAGGGGGTGGAGGAGGAGGAGGAGCTGGATGAGGCTGTCACAGAGGTCCTGAAGAATATCCCCTCCAGAGAGCGTAGAAACGCTGAATATATTATGAGGAAATTGTCGATGGGTGATACGCGCTGGAGTCCGTTGGGGGAATTTATTTACAAGGGGAAAGTCGTGAGGGGGGTCTCACGCCATAGATCTTATGAAACATCTCGGATCCTCGTTCAAGAAATCGAGCCCCCCTACAGGCTGGGTGAAGTTCCTCAATATTTTACAGGAGCGGAACATTCCGGTGGCGTGCGTATCAAACCCGCAAGCCCGTGAGCAGTTTCAGAAGCTTAAAAAAGGACGGAGCAGCTCGCCGGATGAAACCCTTCTTTTAACCGATTTGCCGGCCAGGAAGAAACTTAAGAAAAAAAAGACTTCCAACGCTGGGAAGGTTTCTCACCATAAAAGGAGGGTGTCGAATTAAAAACTGACTGGATATTATGATCAATATTTTTAAAAATACATCGCAGTCAGACATGTTTTTGTATATTGTTACTAATAAAACACAGACTGAAACTCATCTCCGGCCTTCATCACTTTTATTCGGCATATGGTTTAAAAACAACTTTCAACACTTCTCTACTTAATAACAACGATGCAAAAAACGAAAAACATTAAAGGTATGATCGGGAGTGTGTTTTCTACACATCCGGAACATTTTTCACAAAAAAACACACATAAAAAAATCAAAGGTCAAAGGTCAAAGCTTCTTTCTACGCTTAATAACGGGGGTTTAAAGCGTGCAAACGCGATAAAACTTTAAAGGTATGATCGGGAGGCTGCTCTTACATATCCATCCTGTTTTCAGGCGAAAAAACACACATAAAAAAATCAAAGGTCAAAGGTCAACATTTCTTTCTACGCTTAATAACGGGGTATTAAATTATGCAAACGCGATAAAACTTTAAAGGTATGATCAGGAGACCGCTCTCCCACATCCATCCCGTTTTCAGGCGAAAAAAACACACATAAAAAAATCAAAGGTCAAAGGTCAACGCTTCTTTCTACGCTTAATAACGGGGGTTTAAAGCGTGCAAACGCGATAAAACTTTAAAGGTATGATCGGGAGAGCGTTCTAAGATGGGGGTTACATTTTCACATGGAAAAACATCAAATAATAGGAACGCCGGTTAACACAAGCCGTGACAATATTTAAACTCATGCAAAGGCCCTGCTAGCTGGTTACAGGAGGTATTGCAGCTTTTCTTAAGGCAATAATGATATCTTTTCACAAAATCAGAAACCAAATCATCGTTCGCGATAGTATTTTCGGTGTATAAAGACACCACGTCCTGGTACAACTTCCCAGTGGCTCTGTTATACAGATAATACACGCAGTGTTGTCCACATACGTCCGATAACTCGTGCTGAAGCTGTTTGTTGTGATACAGAATGTTTTTAACATCTGGGAGATTCTCCAGATATCGCAGGATGCTTTTAGGATAGTATTCAAAGTCCAGGCTGAGGCCGAACGAGTGAAAAAATGTGGCTCGACCATTTTTTTCAACGGTGAGCGCTAACCAGTGTTCCCCCGGTAAATGTCTAGGGTGGGTGTTTACAATGAAATATACGGGAGGGTCCGGCTTGATCCGGAATAACTCGTCAGACACGAAAACACCGGCGAACAGGTCTCCTATTAAGCCCCTCATAACAGCGTCCAATTCCAGGGTGTTCATCAGTAAAAATCCACAAGGACCTGTCGCTTGGAATTAATCTCCAGGAGAGAATCGTAACACGCGTACACTATCAGCGTGGTGGTATGCGGAGTCGCGACTCTGAATCTCATCTCAAGTCGCAGGGTCCCTGTGGAGACGGGGCTCAGAGCTCTGCTGTCCTCCTCCGGGTTTAAATTGAAGACGTACAGCGCATAGCCGTGTGCAAAATCCTCCCGGTCTATACAGAGAGGCAGGTCCTTGAGGTGTCGCCCGGTTGCCGTGTAGAGATTGTAAAACTCCCTCACAGAGAGTCCGTTGTTAAATTCAGGCTGGAAAGCTTTAGCCGGCAGCTGTCTCCCGTTTTGACTGAGTGCGAGGTACTCCAGGTCATAGTGTGCAAATTCAAACGGGGACAGATCTCTTCTCCCGCTGAATGCGTTGTGATTCACCATACCCAGAACCACATATTTGGGCATGGTTCCTAAAAACAGGTTCTCCTGGTTACATATCCTGGAATGGCTGGGGATCACGTAAGTCTTAACGTTGATTCTTGATAACGGGTACACGGCGTTCCCTTTCATGAGAGCTGCGGAGTGACCCAATCTCACTGCAGGGGATACGGTGACTTTCTTAACGAATAGGGACGCACCCAGAATTTTCAGCTTGAAAGTGGAGGCCACCAGCCCCATCAGGCAGAAAGCATCGCTGGCTTGAATTAATTTAACTCTTAGATCAACATTATTCAGAAGAAGCATCTCGCAGAAAAATATGTCCGCGTGCAGCGGGCCCTGAACTTGAAATTCACGCGATTCGGCGCTAAAGCGCGCTCTGCTCACGAGGCCTTTATTCGGGCCCACGTCATCCACAGCGGTCGAATTGTGCTGACCCGGGGTGTCCTTGTAAAACAAACCGCCCGTGAACTGCGATTTCAATGAAGCGGGCGAAAAGTTCAGCAGCGTCTCAATCATCGCCCTGTACGGGTGCGTCGCGCTGGACTGGGAAATCAGCCGGTCACCCAGAGTCACGTCGACTTGCGAGAAAATCGTATTGAGAGGGTAATTTATTACGCCCACGCGGGCGTCATTAGCCAGGTCAGTCCCGTTGGCGTTTGTAATTTTCAATCGCAGATAAAGCAGTGTATTATTGAGGTCTAAATACCTCTCACCGTCTCCGGGGATAAAAAACTCGATAGGGCCCGTGTCCGTCGGGCTGATAACGGGCTGACCTCAACGTATTGGCTTTGCTCGATGGACAGCTGGGTCCCGGGGACGGCGAATAAATCCAATTCGCTCATGGTGCATTCGGGGGAATTATTTCGTAAAAGAGACATTGTTTAAGAGAAAATATCCCTGGACAACCTCCTCTTCTTATGCTTCCTTCGAACTGTTCTGCTTTTTCTGGGGGTCTTTCGCTTTTTAACTGTTTTGATCCGTTTCCCCGGGGGGCGTTTCCGGGGCCTTCTTGAGAGCACCATGATTCCGGACCCCCGCTGCTGCTCGGGTTCCTGACTCCGTCTGGCCCTCTCAACAACGCGGCTCACTACGTCAGAAGCGATGCTTCGAGCTGCATTTTTCAGGTGAGGTTTGGCGATCGTGTATCCTTGTTTAATCAGCGGCGACACAAATTTTAACAGTTTCGAAAATATGTTCCCGAGCCCGCGCCCGTACATAACAGGAGCGCCGTGGAAGCCGTGAAGGCCGTTCCCAACTTGATTTTCATAGTAAGGCACAAATCTATAAATGTCGGCTTTGTGCGCTGCCCCGGCCATTTTTTTATCCCGCCGGTTTAAAATGTAATGTCATAACCACTTTACCGTATCTGAAATTCACCGGTCGATCTTGATCGCTTTTGATTTTGATGCGTATCGTCTCAATATGTCTTTTGGAGACCGGGATGTAATAAGCGGGGTTGAATTTCTTTGTAATTATTTCCCCGAAACGACATCCAATTTCGAACGCTCGGAGGAGAGGAGCAAAAGCGTCGCCCACCGCCTGAGGCTGTACGACGTCTGTATAACAGAACAGGTGATACATGCCCGCTTTTATATCGGGGTAGCGGGGAGAGCTCGTGACCCCGGGTCCGCATCTCAGCCTGTATCCACAGCATGTACGCCGTCGGGGCTTCAAAATATACCTGGCAGGTACCGTCTCCTTCCCACAGAAACTTTTTCTGGATATCGTCATATTTTAAAGTCAGTTTCGGATCTATAGTCTTCAAACGAGGGTTTATCCACGCTGCAATAACCTCAAAGTTATCGTAATATCCCGTTGCGAGTGAACGGCGAGTTTGTTCTTGGGTGGTAAGCCCGTAATTTTCTTCACATGAAATGCACAGCAAGGCTTTTCCGGGATATTTAACCAGGTGTGCGGATAAGAAATTTCCGTCAGCGCCACATCCCAGTCACGCTCTAGATCCAGGTGTCGAGCCAAGTCCACCTGGTAGCATGAAATTGTGTTGTCCGGGAATACTTTTAGGCTGGCGTTTGAAGGCAGAGTCATATAAAATCCGTGTTTCAGATCCCGATCCATTTCTCATATGTCGGTTGAAGATAGATGTTCTCATATTTATACGGCCATCAGCTGGTCCGCGGGAACCCAGGAGTTAAATTTCTCGGGCCAATTTTTCCATCTGACAAATACAAATTTCTTCCCCTTGGTAAAATGTTCACAAATAATTTCTTGAACCTGATACGGTCTGTCTTTTGCTATTTTAACCTTCTGCAATTCTGGTTCATAGAATGAACCTTCAATGATCTCGCCGTCATAATCTTTCAATTTATAAACGGGCGGCGCACGTTGTATACATTCTGACACCGTGAACATTTCATCCGTAAAACTTTGTTCATATTTTTTATCAAAAACTCCCCTGAGCTTGGAGACCCTGACTATATCTCCGACCTTATATTTAAACTTCACAGGCCTCCTGCGTAGGGTGGATGCCCCGTACAAATTTTGAAACACTTGATCCACGTTTCGAGCATTAACCTCATTCGGTCTCATCTTAATGCTTTTATGATAACTCTCGTTATAAGCCGTGAGTAAAGACGGCAGGACGTCGCTGTATCTTCGTGTGTTTTTAGCAGTAAAATATCTCCACATTCTCGTCTTTAGCGTGCGATTAAACCTCTCGACAACCGAGGCTTTCAGATCACTGGCCGTGGCAAAATGTAGAATCCGGTGTTTTTTCATTAAATCTTTGAACGATTTGTTAAAAAACTCTTTCCCTGCATCAGTCTGCAGCTTCAGAGGCACCCCGCTCTGCTTTAAGAGCGAGGCAAAGGCCTGTGAGACTTCGCGCCCTTGCTTCGACTTCAGGGCTCTGGCATACGCTTTTTTTGAGAAGATATCGATAACGGTCAGCAGGTACTTGTACCCGTCGTTAAAATCTGATAACCCCTGCATGTCGCATAAATCCGCCTGAAATTGGTTAAGCGGGTTTGTGACAAATACTCTATTTCTTGGAAAATGCGTCCTGGCAGGTTTGTGTAATGTGTATGCATCTTCCCCCGACAGGAAATCTCTGATATGCTTCATACGAATTTTAGATCCGAGTTAGATCCGTGCAGAGCCCTGCGTAAACGCTCCGGTCCTCCAAAACTCCCTGGATTTGCCGGACTATAATACATAACCCTCATTAAACCCTCATCACCCATCTTTTAAGGCGGATCTCTTCAGAATGATGAAGGGGATAGTCCTTTTTCATTTTTATATGTTTTAGCGAACATAAATATTAATCTTTTGTTTTAAATAGGCGCTCTTGGAAACGTTAAATTGAACTCTGATTCAGTGCCGCGGAGAGCACTCACAGATCAGCCTCGTCCTTTTAATAAGACCGTGTTAAAACCCCGCATAAATTCATACGAGAACCTTTTTTCCACCAAAACCTCGTTTGTATGACTCTGTCTTGCAATATGAAGCGCCTTGGGGCAACTGTTTGTTGTGATTTGGCGCTATATAAATAAATTTGATTTGAAAACATTTCACCCTTTTTTCAACAATATTATTGGAAAGAACACTGACCGTCTAAGTTTTAGAATATATGCTTTATTACATTCATTAAAGTCACACACAGAGAAAAAACAATTGTTCATGTTTATTAAACACAACATACGTGGAGGAAAAAAGTATACGTTGATGTTTATTAAACACAACATACATGAAGGAAAAAGTATACGTTCACGTACAAAACTGGAAAACTCTGAGTAATACATCTCCCCCGCATTTACGGTTTATTTCAGTATTCAGCTGTAAAAGTGTAGGAACAATCTCCCCTCTGGGCAGTTCCAGCTGTTTCACCCGGCACGCTATCACATCCACAAACAGAGTGTATAATGTAAGCAGGTGCAGCGGATTACACCGTGTAAAATCGTCGGTGGTCAAAACAGAGATTTGCAGTAATACGTTGTACAGAGATTTTTCAGATGAATGGAGAGCCGCGTTGTAGATATGTTCTGTCCAGACTCCGGGCCCGGGGCGACGTCTGATAACGTCGAAGACCCTCTCCATAACACATGAAGGCGGGGTGTCTGGGGTCTCCAGCCTGCGAATGACTGCTTGCTCCAGCTTATACGAGAGGCCGCGTATAATATAAACTTCCCGCAGGCTTTGAAAGAGACTCATCACACAATTACCCATGACTGTACACAATATAATGATGATATTAAAAAAAAAATGCAGGTTTTTTTCTTCAGTCGTCTGGGTTATAGACGGCTACCATCCCCTCCAGGTCGAGATCAGCGTCTTCACTAAAATGTGTACAGTTCGTTGATCTTTGCTTCAAAATTATCAGTGTATTTCAGCTCAGTGAGGATGTTTTCTACCGCCCCCTGGACCCTCGCCGCCGATGGGTTGAGGAAGCACTGGGCTAGGAGTTTTACCACAGCCGGAATGAAGGTCAGTCCCCAGAGTCTCACCATTAATCTCTCAAAATGTCCGGTAAAGAAATATTCATTTAACGGGTCCAGGCACTCGTGCTGGCGCTGGCTGGGGTGATCGATCTCACACCCGTAGTTTTTGTCTGTAACTTTTGATCACAGCCAAAAGTAAGTGGGCCACGCCGGCTTTCACCGTTTTCAGGAATTCCTCTGACAGGAACCCGTCTGGCCGGTCTGATGCGTAAGATGTGGCGTATTTCTCAGGCCGCTCGAGGTCTTGTACCTCCCCCGGACTCGCGGCCTCCGTGACAGCGGGAAGAGAGCCCATGCCTCCCGGGCTAGAAAGCGCGTGAGAAGGATGGATCTCGCCCCAGACCGGTTCGAGCTGAACTCCCCACGGGGTCTCGTACCCGCCGCGGGTCCATGAAGCCTTCTGGCGCCGGTCCTGGTTCACGACCGGCTCGGCGGATCTCGTCCAGGCCTGCCCCGGGGATGGCGGGTCTCATCCACAGGCGAGCGCGCAGTCACAAGCGATGTCATCGGCCGGTGCGATGGGGGAGGTTGAGGAGGTCATGCTGGTTTGTCGTCCGATGCTTAAATGAGATGTGGTCCGCTGGTTTTTTTTATAGAAATCCCCGTGCATGCGGGGAAGGAGCTACGGCAGAGTTTTTTTGTTTGTTTGTTTGTTTTTTAAGTAAAAAGAGGGGCCAAGTTTTTTTGGACTTCGATCACGTCCCTCCAGGCCAGACACCTTGTAAAAAGACCCGTAGAATAAGCTTTGTTTTTCCCTCTTCAAACAATCCCAGCGAATGACCCCGTCATCAGGAAATCGGATGTAATAAAACATTCAAGCTTCAACCAAAGATTCAAGCTTCTCTACTATGTTATAAAAGACCATCCGGTGTGACACCCCCGCTGCGCAGGTCACACACACACGCACACACACACACACACACACACACACACACACACACACACACACACACACACCTCCGAAACACACACGCACACAGTTAGCGTCTGCAACAGGTATTACAGCCGTGGGGTCATGTTTCCATGAGGAGCTCTATGCGTGGGTATTTGACCGTCTTGCTGCAAAGACTTACAACCGTTACAGCTGAGAGACGGTTATTTTTAACCCTTCTTTAATTTAAGAATTAAAAAACAGAAAAGGAGACGCATTAATTTAAGAATTAAAAAATATTAAAGGGGTATTAAAATATTCGTGTTTAATCACTAATTGAAGAAAACCTCCCATAATTGTACAAAAGATACGGTATTTTTTAATCCTTCTTTAATTGAGGCATTAAAAACCATAAAAGGACGCGCTTTAATTTAAGAATTAAAAAATATTAAAGGGGTATTAAATATTAGACACCGATTTATGTTTAATTATTTCAGAATTAGTTAATTCTTTAATACATTAAAAAAGATCTAGGTATTTTTTTAATCGTTCTTTAATTCATGAAATAAAATGACATTAAAATATTAGACCCGGGTGGGAGGGGAGGTAGGGCTTGGAGGTGGAGCTTGGGGCAGGGTTAGGGGAGGTGCCAGGGGCGGGGTTAGGGGTGGAGCTTGGGGGCAGGGTTAGGGGAGGAGATTGGGGCGGGGCTAGGGGAGCAGCCAGGGGCGGTGCTTGGAGGCGGGACTAGGAGAGGGCTTAGGGGCGGGACATAGTGACGCAATCGATTCTGATTGGTTGTGACATCATAAGGGGGTGGGAGTAGGGGCGGGGCTTAGTGACGTAGTCGATTCTGATTGGCTGACAGGGCCATAAATCAGTTTTTAACATAAGGTCTCTCAGTATTCTCTCTTCTGCATTACTCTTGATAAGATGCTCATTTATATAAACATTTGTGCCTTTCAGCTTCCTTCCCTGTTTGAGTAATTAAATTTTATGCCTTCTGTTTGTAAACAGATGATGATAACTGGAGTGGATGTCTTATCACAGGTCGGCAAACTGTGACATACTTCGATATTTTCCTTATTAAGCATTTACTTTTACCATAAAATTAATAACGTCAGCATCTGTCATCATTTAATAAAAGGGGTTTCACAAAGAATGGATTAATAATTATGATGTTTTGAATACGTCATTTATTAACTGAGGGGCTCCGGTCTAACAGGAGTCAACGGCAGGCCTTGAACTTTTGCCCAGCATGTGATCTGATGCTTCTCTCTGATTGGCCAGCCTAAATGTTGCTTTTTGGGTGCACAGAACTGTGCCGCAACACTCCCATTTTTATTGACAGTGAATTGTATTGTGTTAGTGTTTCTTGTCCTCATGTGATTGGACAATGAGCACTGTCAATCACATGCCGTCACCGCAGCTGACGTCATACTCATATGCAACGATTGTACAAACCTTTTCTTTGCTCCTACCGTTGTAGAAAATGGCTGCTAAAACTCAGATATTTCATCAAAAAACGACCCATTCTCAAGTCGTTCACTGGAAGAAAGAAAGAGGATAAAGGAGCTTGGACCTGATCAATCCAATTTACAGATAAAGCAGCAGGCGAGTGATTGGGGCAAACTTACACCCAGGGTCATGCTATGCTAAGCACAGCTGGCTAACAGGCTGCAGTGTGAGTAATGGCTTTTATTGTTTCCCGTGTTTGTTGTTTCAAACAGTTGGCACTGATGCGTTGTGGGCCACAGCATGGGTTTGAGACCTGTAGCACCTCTCTGGAAAATGCAAATGGCACAAGAGTAGCTGAAGCCATCTAGACAGTGTTTAAGGCTGACTTTTTGTGGACAGCTCAATAAAGACTACAGGATTGGCATCAGGAGGCACAATGACGATATGAGTGACATGCAAAAATTCCCCCAACACAAAGTTCAAAGTTCTTTATTAAATGTCTCCTTTAGGATAAATTTGGCTTGGTCTATGAGGGGCTCTACTGCACAAAAAATAAAACAAGACCAACATTTAAAACAATTGTGGACTCAAGGCAGCTCCATCAGGTATTCAATTTCAATTTATTTTCATTTATATAGCGCCTCAAAGTATGGTATGCCCATCAGATGCTTTATTAATCTGTCTTTCAGGGAGGAAAGATTAGCTCTTTTATTAAGGTGCATATTTGTCTCAACTTTTAAATATTTAGCATGATGTTTGAAAATATTAGGCTAATTGTGTAAATATTTATCATCAACTAATCGGCAAAAGTTTCAGGTATGACAGAAATTTAATAATGTACTGTTTGCTTTTTTACCCCCAAGTTTTGGTTTTCATCTGTGCTCAAAACAAAACAAAACTGAAATGTTACTTGCATTCCCATGGCAATGAAATCAAAGGTGATTCTTTTTCTCCATTAAATAAAACAGTTAATTATGAAGATAAGACTCATTTTAAATGTCATTATTATGAGGAAAAGTCCTACGAGGACCCTATTGTAATTGCGCTGTTTATTATTATTATTATTATTATTATTATTATTATTTTGAATGAATGAATGAATGAATGAATGAATGAATGAATGAATGAATGAATGAATGAATGCATGATTTATTCAGCACGCACAAACAAAATCTCTCATTTACAAAACAAGTCAAGAGAAAACAAAAATTAAAACATATAGAACAAAACTCAAACAATTTACCAATTTAGTGCGGCTGAAAGGGTGTGGGCAGAAGCAAAAGCTTATAAACGCCCACCCCGTACACCAGTTTCTGTGTACAAACAAAAAATAAACACGAAAAACAATTACCAGTCAGCAATGTAATGCTGTTAAAGTAATACAACAGACAAACAAACAAAAAATAGCCACACAGGCAATTTACTTAATTACGCAAACTATAACAAGTTAATATATTATTTTTATATAGTCTTTTAAAACAAGCCAACGTACTAGATACTTTAATACAATCTAAACAATCATTCCACACTCTTAACACACTTTACGGAAATGCAATGACTTTTAGCAATAGTTCGAATCTTTCTTCTGTCAAACACCAAAGATCCACACAAATTATAACTGGACTCTTTCATTTGAAACAGCTCCTGGACATGTTGAGGCAAGAGTCCGTTTTTAACTTTATACATTATCTGTATTGTAAAATAATCAACCAAGTCATAAAATTTCAAAAACTGAAGATGAACACACAGTGAATTTGTCGGTTCACGATATGGTTTTTTTTTACTTATCACTCTTATAGCTTTTTTTGTAACAGAAATTTTGGATTAGTATTTGTTTTATATGTATTTCCCCAAACTTCAATGCAGTAAGTCATATAAGGGACAAGTAATGAGTGATACAATGAAACCAACAGATGTTGGGGGATAAAGTATTTTACTTTGTACAAGATAGCAATAACTTTTGATATTTTGGACTCAATATGTTTTATATGAGTTTTCCAACTGAGCTTGTCATCAACAAAAACTCCAAGAAATTTAGTTTGAGATACAATTTCAATTTCAAAGCCATTCAACAATAATTTACTACTTAAACGTCTGAGCTTATTTCCAAATATAATGCACTTAGTTTTACCGGAATGAAGTGATAATTTATTAGAGTCAAACCAGTATTTAAATTTTTGCAGTTTCCTCTCCACCAAGTCCAAGAGCTGGCTCAAATTATCTCCACTACCAATCACAGTTGTATCATCAGCAAACAAAATACAACTCAAAGACTTAGAAACCAAACCTATATCATTAATATACAGCAAAAACAATAATGGCCCAAGAACTGACCCTTGGGGCACTCAACATGTAATCCTCAAAAATTCTGATTTCATCCCACCAAGGTGAACACACTATCTATTACGTAAATAACTAGCTATCCAGTTAAAGGCCAGTCCTCTAATACCATACATCTGTAATTTTTTCAAATAATACGGTATGATCAATAGTATCAAATGCTTTCTGTAAGTCAAAAAACAAAACAAAACAACAGTGTATTGCTTCTTCTCTATTGCATTTGTAACTAGTTCCACAAAGTCTATTAAAGCCAAAGAATTTGTTTGATTTTTTTTTTCTGAAACCATACTGCTGTTCGTTAAGTATGTGATGTTTTTCTATAAAATCGTTCTTTTTAAAAATATATTTTTTTTCCAGAATTTTAGAAAACTGTGGTAACAAAGAGATTGGCCTATAATTTGAAAAAAATGTGTTTATCACCAGATTTAAACAATGGTATCACCTTAGCAATTTTCATTCTGGAGGGAAATTTCCCAGTCATGAGGGTTTGATAATACAGTCAATAATGATCTTAATTAAAACCATATCAAAGCTATCAATGTCAGTGGATTTTTTCCATGAATTTTATGAACTATGTTAAAAATTTCCTTTTCATCCGTTTCTTTAATAAACATTGAATCCTGAATTTTATTAATTAATTTACAGTTGTCCATAGAACACTTTGCCGTAGTTACAATTGAGTTTGATACATTTTTATAATTATTATTAGGGCCTGAGTAGGAAAAAGTCCTACGAGGACAATATAAAAAAGTCCTACGAGGACAATATTTTGGGGGTGTCGCACACGGTCGCAGCGAAATCGCGAAATAGCGCCCCCTACAAATTTTTGAAAAATCCCACCGCATTGGGTTTTTTTTGTCGCAGCCTCACGAAATTCGGTACACTTATTTACCATGCGAGGATGCACAGAAAAGTCTCTTACTGTCATGGTGAAATATCAACAGGAAGTCGGCCATTTTGATTTTAAGTTTCAATTTTTAACTAATTTTTGCCATTTTTGGCCATTTCCACTACTTACATTTGAACGAACTCGTCACATGTGTGACTCGCATAGACGTACAAAAAAGTATCTTGCACCATGGGTCTACTCCAAACAGGAAGTTGGCCATTTTGAATTTTCTGGTCATTTTGGTGTGATTTCCTCATGTTTTATTTGAACGAACTCCTCCTACGGATTTTGTCCAATGCACTTCAAATTTCTTTCACAGCATCACAGCTTTTCTCTATGTCGAAGGGTGTGGCCGCCATGGCACCGCCATTTTGACCCTTCGCCATGGAACATTATACTTAAACAGGTACTGAAGTCACATAGTTAACCCCATGAACTTCCTTCCACTTCTAAACCATGCAGAACAAGTTGTTGAATGTAGGCGAGGATCGCCGTGAACTTACGAGTAACGGCTTCTGTGTGGCAGCGTACCGAATATCACCCTTTCGCCATGAAATTACGTTCTTCCTTTTGACGGCTTTAATTTTGTCATATCATCATGAAAAACGATACCCAGGTCAAGCACGACAACCTCTTACAATTCATAGGGGCCTCGCCCATGGGCGGGGCAAAATGTCAATAGCACCCCCTTGAAAATTTCAAAAACCCCTCCCCATAGGGGTTTTTTTGGAGTAGGGAGATGAAAATTGGTACACGTGTGAAATGCATAGACGTACAAAAAGTCTCTTGCACCATCAGTCTACTCCAAACAGGAAGTCAGCCATTTTGAATTTTCTTCTCATTCTGCAATGATTTCCATATGTTATATTTGAACAAACTCCTCCTAGGGATATTGTCCAATGCACTTCAAATTTCTTTGACAGCATCCAGAGATGACACTGACCAAAAGTTATCGAAAGCTTTTCTCCATTTTGACCCTTCGCCATGGAACATCAAGTCATGATAACTCCTTCATGCTTTGCCTGATTGACTTGAAACTTCACATGTATGATGACGGTTGGCTCCTGAACACACCCAGCTCTCTGTTTGTACACTGAGTGCCCCCTAGTGGATGAACAATCAACATGTCATAATTCCTTGATGCATTGTGTGATTTGTTTAAAATTTTAACTGTGTGATGAGTGGTTGCCCCTGCATGCACATGCCCACATGTGGTCACAAGGGCACCCACTGGCCTGGGTAGGCGGTCGAGCAGAACGAGGGCCCGTATATGACTGCTTGCAGTCCAAGTTATTATTATTATTATTATCACTCTTGAAATTGAAATTTCGGCCTGTTCGCGTGCTCAAAAACTCACCAACTTTCCGAACTCATCCGGCAGGATCCGAAATTTGATATTTTGGGGGCGTCGCACATGGTCGCAGCGAAATCACAAAATAGCGCCCCCTAGAAATTTTCAAAAACCCCTCCACATTGGGATTTTTTCGTCGCAGCCGCACGAAATTCGGTACACATATTTACCATGCTAGGACGCACAAAAAAGTCTCTTACCATCATGGTGAAATATCGACAGGAAGTCGGCCATTTTCACTTTAAGTTTCGATTTTGAGCAAATTTTTGCCATTTCCACTACTTACATTTGAACGAACTCGTCCTAGGGATTTCATCCGATCATCTTAAACATTTGGTCAACATCATCACGACACAATGGTGATCAAAAGTTATCAAAAGATTCTAATTAGGCCAAAAGGCGTGGCTGCTAGGGGTCGTCAAACTTTGGCGAGATTTTCGGAGCACGCCGTTTCACGTCGAACGGCTGTCCCGCCCACATAATTCATCATAGATCCTTCAAACTTGCTGAACATGATGAGGGCTCCGCCTTGAACATCTACATATGTTAAGTTCCCACCTCCGCCATAGCACCCCCCGGTGGTGGTGGGAAATGTCCAATTTTTACTTTAAGAGGTCCTGATGTCACATACTTAACCCAATCAACTTCATTCCACTTCTAAAACAGGCATAACAAGTTGGGGAACGTAGGCGATGAACACCATGAAGTTACGAGTAACGGCGTCCGTGTGGCGGTGTGCCGAATATTGCCCATTCGCCATGAAATTACGTTCTTCCTTTTGATGGCTTTAATTTTGTCATATCATGATGAAAATGATACACAGGTCAAGCATGACAACCTCTTACAATTCATAGGGGCGTTGCCCATTGGCTGGGCAACATGCCTCAATAGCTCCCCCTTGAATATTTCAAAAACCCCAACTTGAAACATCACGTGTGATCACGGTTGGCCCCTGAACAAACCTGGCCCATCTGTTTGTACGCTGTCTGCCCCCTAGTGGATGAACCATCAACATGTCATAACTCCTTCAGGCATTGTGTGAATTGCTTGAAATTTTTACTGTATGATGAATGATTGCCACTGTACCCACATGTCCACATCTGGTCACAAGGGGATGCACTGCCCTGGGTAGGCAGTCGCGCGGAACGAGGGCCCATATATGACTGCTTGCCGTCCTAGTTATTATTATTATTATTATTCTCACTCTTGAAATCAAAATTGCGGCCTGTTCCCATACTCAAAAACTCACCAAACTTTCCAAAGTCGTCCGGCCGGATCCAAAATTCGATATTTTAGGGGCGTCGCACATGGTCACAGCGAAATCACGAAATAACGCCCCCTAGAAATTTACAAAATCCCCTCTGCTTTGGGCTTTTTTTTGTCGTAGCCTTACAAAATTCAGTACACATATTTACCATGCTAGGACGCATGAAAAAGTCTCTTACTGTCATGGTGAAATATCGACAGGAAGTCGGCCATTTTGATTTTAAGTTTCGATTTACGTTCCCACCTCCACCATAGCGCCCCTGGTGGTGGCGGGAAATGTCCTATTTTTACTTTAAGAGGTCCTGATGTCACATACGTAACCCAATCAACTTCATTCCACTTCTAAAACATGCAGAACAAATTGTTGAACGTAGGCGATGAACGACGTGAAGTTACGAGTAACGGTGTCCGTGTGGCGGCGTGCCGAATATTGCCCATTCGCCATGAAATTACGTTCTTCCTTTTGACGGCTTTAATTTTGTCACATCATCATGAAAATTGATACACAGGTCGAGGATGACAACCTCTTACAATTCATAGGGGCGTCGCCCATGGGCGGGGCAAAATGACTCAATAGCGCCCCCTTGAATCTTTCAAAACCCCCTCCCCTTAGGGTTTTTTTTGGAGTAGGGAGATGAAAATTGGTACACATGTGTGACTTGCATAGACGTACAAAAAAGTCTCTTGCACCATGGGTCTACTCCAAACAGGAAGTCGGCCATTTTTAATTTTCTTGTCATTTTGGCATGATTTCCACATGTTGTATTTGAACGAACTCCTCCTAGGGATTTTGTCCAATGCACTTCAAATTTCTTCCAGACCACCCAGAGACAATACTGACCAAAAGTTATCAAAAGCTTTTCTTTATGTTGAAAGGTGTGGCCGCTATGGCGCCGCCATTTTGACCCTTCACCATGGAACACTATACTTAAACAGGTACTGAAGTCACATAGTTAACCCCATGAACTTCCTTCCACTTCTAAAACATGCAGAACAAGTTGTTGAACGTAGGCGATGATCGCCGTGAACTTACGAGTAACGGCTTCTGTGTGGCGGCGTACCAAATATCGCCCTTTGCCATGAAATTACGTTCTTCCTTTTGATGGCTTTAATTTTGTCACATCATCATGAAAATTGATACACAGGTCAAGCACAACAACCTCTTACAATTCATAGGGGCCTCGCCCATGGGCGGGGCAAAATGCCTCAATAGCGCCCCCTTGAAAATTTCAAAAACCCCTCCCCATAGGGGTTTTTTTGGAGTAGGGAGATGAAAATTGGTACACATGTGTGATATGCATAGACGTACAAAAAAGTCTCTTGCACCATTTGTCAAACAGGAAGTCAGCCATTTTGAATTTTCTTTTTCATTTTGCCATGATTTCCACATGTTGTATTTGAACAAACGCCTCCTAGGGATTGATCCAATGCACTTCAAATTTATTTAACAGCATCCAGAGATGATACTAACCAAAAGTTATCGAAATCTTTTCTCTATGTTGAAGGGTGTGGCCGCTGTGGTGCCGCCATTTTGACCCTTCGCCATAGAACATCAAGTCATAATAACTTCTTCATGCTTTGCCTGATTGACTTGAAACTTCACATGTATGATGATGGTTGGCCCCTCACCACACCTGGCTCCTCTGTTTGTACACTGAGCGTCCCCTTGTGGATGAACCATCAACATGTCCTACCTCCTTCATGCATTGTGTGATTTGCTTGAAATTTGAACTGTGGGATGAGTGGTTGCCCCTATACGCACGTTCCCACATCTGGTCACAAGACAACACATTGCCCTGGGTAGGCGGTCGCGCGGAACGAGGGCCCGTATATGACTGCTTGCAGTCCTAGTTATTATTTGGGCCCGAGTAGGCAACGTCCTACGAGTACCCTATTGTAATTGCGCTGTTTATTATTATTATTATTATTATTTATTATTCTTTACACTTTTAAAATCCAAATTTCGGCCCTTTCCCATGCTCAAAAACTCACCAAACTTTGCAGCGTAATCTGGTCACATCCGAAATTTGATATTTTTGGGCTCGCGCACAAGGTCGCAGCAAAATTGCGAAATAGCGCCCCCTAGAAATTTAGGCGGTTGCGTGGAACGAGTGCCCGTATATGACTGCTTGCAGTCCTAGTTATTATTATTATTATTATTGCCACTTTTGAAATCGAAATTTCGGCCTCTTAACATGCTCAAAAACTCACCAAACTTTGCAAAGTCATCCGGCCAGATCCGTAATTCGATATTTTGGGGTGTCGCACATGGTCGCAGCGAAATCACGAAAAACCGCCCCCTAGAAATTTTCATAAACCCCCCCGCTTTGGGCTTTTTTCATCGTAGCCTCACGAAATTCGGTACACATATTTACCATGCCAGGATGCACGAAAAAGTCTCTTACTGTCATGGCGAAATATCGACAGGAAGTCGGCCATTTTGATTTTAGCTTTCGAATTTGAGCCAATTTTTGCCATTTTTGCCCATTTGCACTACTTACATTTGAACAAACTCGTCCTAGGGATTTCATCCGATCGTCTTCAAATTTGGTCAAAATCATCACAACACAATGGTGATCAAAAGTCATCAAAAGATTCTAATTAAGTCAAAAGGCGTGGCTACTAGGGGTCGTCAAACTTTGGCGAGCTTTTCGGAGTATGCCATTTCACTTCGAACGTCTGTCACGCCCACATACATCATCGTAGATCCTTCAAGCTTGCTGGTCATGATGAGGGCTCCGCCCTGAACGTCTACATATCTTAAGTTCCCACCTGCGCCATTGCGCCCCCCGGTGGTGGTGGGAAATGTCCTATTTTTACTTTAAGAGGTCCTGATGTCACATACTTAACCCAATCAACTTCATTCCACTTCTAAAACATGCAGAACAAATTGTTGAACGTAGGCGATGAACGACGTGAAGTTACGAGTAACGGTGTCCGTGTGGCGGCGTGCCGAATATTGCCCATTCGCCATGAAATTACGTTCTTCCTTTTGACGGCTTTAATTTTGTCACATCATCATGAAAATTGATACACAGGTCGAGCACGACAACCTCTTACAATTCATAGGGGCACCGCCCATGGGCGATGCAAAATGACTGAATAGCGCCCCCTTGAACCTTTCAAAAACCCCTCCCCATAGGGTTTTTTTTGGAGTAGGGAGATGAAAATTGGTACACATGTGTGACTTGCATAGACGTACAAAAAAGTCTCTTGCACCATGGGTCTACTCCAAACAGGAAGTCGGCCATTTTGAATTTTCTTCTCATTTTGGCGTGATTTCCACATGTTGTATTTGAACGAACTCCTCCTAGGGATTTGGTCCAATGCACTTCATATTTTTTTGACAGCATCCAAAGATGATACTGACCAATAGTTATCGAAAGCTTTTTCTCTATGTTGAAGGGTGTGGCCGCTATGGTGCCGCCATTTTGACCCTTTGCCATGGAACATCAAGTCATGATAACTCCTTCATGATTTGCCTGATTGACTTGAAACTTGTTTGAGTCTCCCATGTACCTTCTGGCAAATTGTGTCTGACATTCCACATCATCTTCCTTCTCTGTGCCTTATCAATTTGTATGTTTTTCCAAACTTGACAATGTTTTGTTGAAACACCCATTACCTCTAAAAGTGAATATGAGTAATGAATATGAGAACAAAAATGCTACAACTAAGAACAGCAGCGTTTACTAAATGCAACAATCCATGCAAAATAAAACAAAAAGAAAATTGCTGCAGCAATGGTGCACAAGTGCAAAGAGTCATTTTGATCTACCTGTGAGACTGTGATGCTGGACTGTGCTCGAGGCTGTGGCTGAGCTGATTTTGGCTCATCAGCTTTGCCGTTCTTCACAGCATCTACTGCGGTCATAGTTGATTCTGTGCTCAGTTTGGGAGTTGAATGTGGACTGGTTTCATTGTTGTTGTTCTGTTTTAACAGGTGTGTCTTCATTAAGTTGGGTATTCTGAAAGAAATTACAACAAACTGTAATGACATATTCCATAAAAAGCCCAAAAGTACCATATAATTTTAAAACAGCTTATAAAGGGCTTTCAGTTCTTCTTTGTCCATTTGTCTGGTGTGAGTCTCACACTCCCACCAGACAAATGGATGCCCACTGTTGCTGTTCTTCACCTGTCAAGCTGTCATTTCTTGCTTCTCGTCATCTGGTAAATACATAATTTAACTGCAGACATGAACCAAACATGAACCCATGGATGTTGAGAGTATCAAAACTGCTTATAAAAAGCTATGACAACATATTATCCTTAAATAAACAGTTTCTCTGTCCATTTCAATCCCATCAAAAATTAAGCAGAAGAGGTCCTGATTTGTATTTAGTTAACCCTCTGGGGCCGACGCCATCGTATACGACAGCTAAGACCAAGCTTTACTAAATTATAAATAAGTTTTGAATGATATGGGATAGAAATGTACTTTTTTTTGCTGAAAAGTTAACTCCGCGGACTTTCGAGCCAGCCATGGGACATCTTTGTACTCCTCATAGAAGCTGTGTGATGACGTGCGCAATGTGAGTGTCCAATCGGAATTGGTTCACCGTCACATGATTTTCCAAAATCCAATCGTAGGGCAGTTTTCCCTTACGTGAAAAGACAAAGATCATTTTCAGGAATGATGTGTTACTAGTTGGCCCATTTGAATAGCCCCCTGGGTGCTCCAATGAGTACATACTTTTAGTACATACTCAGTGCGCCCTGCGCCATTACGCACAGAGATCAGTGAAAGCAGGAGCACATGGAGAGCCTCTGATGACAATCTCAAATGCTCAAACAAAGATTGTGTAACTATCAGGAATGCTCCACTAGTTTGCATGTGAATGTTACTGGATAACTCTGTTGCTTTCTCTGCGTAAAACACTGTTTACCATATCAATGGACAACAAAATACATAGACCATTTTCAAGATTCAAGATTCAAGATGTTTATTTGTCACGTGCAAATATACAATATGTAAAATGCAGTGAAAAGTGTCTTTGTACCTACGCTGACAAAACAATAACAACAACATAGCAAAAGCACGCAATCATTAACACTAAAAAAGTAAAAGGTGCAATAAAAGTGAACTAATATACATATATATATATATACATATATATATATATATATATATATATATATATATATATATATATACGAGGGTAGGCTGAAAAGTTCTAAGGCTCACTATGATGCAGTTAATGCATTAACTGTATCATAGTGAGCCACAATAAAGTGGCAACAATGAAACAAAATTGTGCAAACATTGTGCAAAAAATGTGCTTAACAACAGTTAGGGCCCCTTCACAAATAGTACGAATAAGTACAAATCAGGGCGAATCATGGCGGAACAACTTGTATGAGTGAACCACAAAAACATCGAGCTGACGGGCAAATGTGAACGATCCCACTACAATGGTTTTGTGTACATGACAGTGTTGTGCACAAGTGTGGATGAAACCATCGCAGCGGGAACACTGTGAGCAGCTGTGATGTGTTGCACCACAAATAAAAAACAGCTGTATAATTAGTGAATATCACTGGGTTGATATAAATAATAAATAAAAGGGCATGCAATACAGAACCTTGTGGTTAAATAAGCCTGGTTAAATAAAAAAATAAATGCTACTCACGGGATTCGAACCTGCAATTTACAAAAGCTCTGATTACCAGATGGAGCAATATATGTTTTTATGTATTTCGACGTGAGGACAGCAAGCACACACACACGCATGTCCATCAACATGGTTCACGGACGTCTCACAGAGGTATCGAAGGATCGGAGTTCGTCCAGCCATGCTGAGTGCTTCATGTCAGCCAGTTATCGAAGAGGGGATTTTTAAACCATGTCTTCGGACAGAGTCGTCACAGGGGAGTTTAATTTACCGCCGCGGGTGGAGACACCGCACTCATCGATCAGGTAATTTACCAGCGCGGGGGGAGAATTACATGGTCAGCACCCCAATACATGTCCGCGAGGTCGCTGGACAGACGATATTTTTCAACTCATAAATATTTTGCCCTGTTTTTCTTAAAACAGAAAACAGATGACGAAAAACACCTACTGGTGCCTTTTGCTCTAAAAAACACCCCCTCCCTCTCTACCATCTGGTGTGACACACACACACACACACACACACACACACACAGTTCTAACCTCTGACACAGTCACTAAACACACAAACACAAACACACACACACAGTTCTAGCCTCTGACACAGTCACTACACACACAGACACACACGGGGTCATGTTCCGGTGAGGAGCATCTTGTTTCAGTGAGAGGCTATTTCTTTAATTAATCCAAAAAAAAAAAAGCTTTTTTATTTTAACACCTATTAGGTATTAACGTTAGTGGGGCTCATGGGATGTGATGCAAAAGAATCATGTGACACCTGGGGCTCTCGGTGCAAAGACTTTACCCTCCCTCCATTACATTAAAGAGGGGGTTATTTTTTAATCGCTCTTTAATTTAAGAATTAAAAATATTAAAGGGGTATTAAAATATTCGCGTTTAATTAAAGCATAACTAGATATTTCTGTGATTAGTAAATTAAAGAAATCCTTAAGAATTAAAAAATATTAAAGGGGTATTAAAATATTCACGTTTAATCAGTAAATTAAAGAAAACCTCCCACAATTGTGTAAAAGATATGGGTATTTTTTAATCGTTCTTTAATTCAGGAATTTAAAAAAACAAAAGGACATGCTTTAATTTAAGAATTAACAATATTAAAGGGGTATTAAAATATTAGACACTGTTTTAGATATTCAGCTTCAATTATTTCATAATTAGTTAATTCTTTAATTAATACATTAAAAAATCACCCATAATTACATTAAAAAAGATACAGATATTTTTTAATCGTTCTTTAATTCAAGAAATAAAAGGATATTAAAATATTCGACGCAGGTGGGAGTGGGGGGGAGGTGGGGCGTGGTTTGGAGGTGGGACTTGAGGCGGAGCTTGGAGGCAGGGCTTGGGGGGGTGGGGAGTGACCTTTGACCTTTAGGTCATAAATCAGGGGACCCAACCCTTTGATGTGACATAAGGTGGGTTATTTTTCTCTCTCACAGGACAGGTTGACTCTCGCTGTTCTCAAGCCAGATTCATCTCTGACTCTGAAGGCTTTGTCTCTGGCTCTCAGCAGCTTGTGGACATCACCTGTCAGCCATGGTTTCCGGTTGGCCCGGGTGATGATGGTTTTTGTGTGGGTCACATCATCAATGCACTTTGTGATGTAGGAGGTCTGTGTACTCCTCAATGTCAGTGTTGTTGTAGGTTGCTGCGTGTTTGAACATTTCCCAATCCGTTGTGTCAAAGCAGTCCTGGAGAGTAGAGGTTGCTCCCTCTGGCCACACTCTTACCTGCTTCTTAGCAGATCTGATGACTTTCATAGTTTGTCTGTATGCTGGCATTAGCATAACAGTGATGTGGTCAGATAGTCCCATGTGGGGGAGGGGGGTGGCTTTGTATGCTCCTTTTTGTGTGGTGTAAGCCAAGTCCAAGTTATTTTTCCCCTTGTTGGGAAATCAACATGCAGGTGAAATTTTGGAAGGACAGTTTTGAGATCAGCATGATTAAAATCTCCAGTGAGGATGATAAAACGTGTGCATGATAAAATGTGTGCATAACCACCCAGAAAGCCTTTTTTAAAATTGTGCTATTGGATACATTGTTAGTGCAATTTGATGAGGTTATTATTACCTCAAATCCAATACTTTATGCCTACCTTTAATTGGTTGTGAGGATGTCAAAGCAAACGGTTTTATTATCAAGCAAGATGAGATCATGAATGAAAAGATTATTTAAATTATTTGTATTTTTTACCATATTTGTTCAATTACTTCTAATTATAAATCCACAGCATGAGTCCCCATAGGCCCTCTGGGGCTTCATGTGTGCCTCATTGTGTGCCATAAAATTTTAGCCTGTGTGAAGCCCTTGCTGAGGAATGTTAAATACTGTATGAATTCTACCTGTCAGTACAGTTCAACAGCAACACAATTTGCATCCTCCAAAATGACAAAATAAGTCAACATCTTTCTCAAACTCATTGATGAGAAACAGATTGCACAACTGTTGTGTTATGGTGCATTAGGTTGATCCATGTGTTTTCACTATGATTGCTTTCTGAAGGTCAATGTGGTCAGGGCTGATCACTCACATGTAGTGCACAGAGTGTTTGCAGGACGGATAAAAAAAAAACAAAAACTTTTACTATCACCTCCAGCTGCACATCCTGTCCATTCAGTAATTACAGTTTTACACATCTGTTCTTGTGTCATTAAAGTTTTGCCCACTCACTAAAAGGGCAAAACTAAAAGGCTATGGTTAAGATTTTAATGGCACTACTACTCTGAGAGGTACTGTTTATCTAATCCAATCCTTTATTGGTACTTTTTGGAGTGAAGAATCAATTTAAGACATTGCTGGATTTTCAAAATACAATTTAACATGAAAATGTACAGCAGCAAACTGCAACAACATTGTTGTCAACAAATCAAGATGACATGGATCATATGGGGGGCTGTTACGATCATCAAACCACATACAGCCTCAGAAGAAGGGAAAGACAGAGTTAGAGACAGACACAGAGAATTCTCTATATTAAAAGCCAAGTGGCCTATGTATACGTGTATGCGTGTGTGCATGTATGTGTATAACTTTGATCACAAACTAGGGAGAGTTGACATTTGCCTTTTGGTATACTTATGTATTTTGGATCAAGGAGGAATGTCACCAGAATGGAATGTTGATTGAACAAATATTCTTGGAGAATCTATAGATATTTGGTAACAACAGTGAACAATGGACATTGATAACTACATTCTGGACTCACATGCCATTCCAGCAGGGGGCGGTAAATCATTGATATACAACCTCAATTCCAATGAAGTTGGGATGTTGTGTAAAATGTAAATAAAAACAGAATACAATGATTTGCAAATCCTCTTCAACCTACGAGGTCTATTAGAAAAGTATCCGACCTTATTATTTTTTTCAAAAACCATATGGATTTGAATCACGTGTGATTACGTCAGACAAGCTTGAACCCTCGTGCGCATGCGTGAGTTTTTGCGTCATTCGCCTGTGAGCAGGCTTTGAGTGAGGAGTGGTCCACCCCCTCGGCGGATTTTCATTGTCAGGAAATGGCGGAATGATTTGGGCTTTTTTTCCATCAGAAATTTTTCAGAAACTGTTAGAGACTGGCAGCTGGAAACCATTAGAAAAATTTATCTGGCTTTCGGTGAAAATGAAACGGGCTTGGTAGAGAATAAGGAGTGTTACTGTCGCTTTAAGGACGGCCCCCAGCGGCTGTGGGGCGCGCTGCGCTCTGCAGCTACCATCGACAGGCTGAACGACCATTTCACTTCTAAACGGATGGCTGTCTGGATCCATGACCATCGTGTGACATTTTTCTGGTTATCACAAGAGCTGGACATCAACCATTTTCCGTCAGATTTCACTTTTAACAAGAAGTTTTGTCATGGAAAGCCGAGCGGAGGCTTCGTGCGTCACGATGGATTCGTTACTGGAGCGAGACAAAACCACCTCCATTTTGGTCTCACAGGACGGCTTTGAGACAGCTGTCGGTGGTTTTTCCATCGAGTGATTATCCGAGAAATTGTGGATGTGCCTGGACATGCCAGAACATGTCCCGTGAGGCTTCATCATGGTGTTGCTTTGTGCCATGCGGCACCGCCACGATGCACGGAATTCCTCCGCACGTCTGTCTCAATGTGCCGAAAAAGTGCTGATGTCCACGTCTTTTCACAATTCCTGTGCTAGTCAGACGACGTCCCGGATAAAACACAGCGTCCAGTCCAGAACTTTCAGAAGAGGTCGGGATCAGCAGTTTATCCGGACATTCCACTGTTAAAGGAGATTTTGTAATGAAAGACGTGCGGACGGATTGGCGCATCAGTAGGCAGCCGGCGGGGCACACCGCCACAGGAAGAACACCTCTGTGTTGATAACCACTTGTAAAAACCAGGCGGCTTTTGATGGCTTTCAGTTGAGTGAGTATCTGAGAAACTGTTTAACAGCTGGACATGTTCCAACTTGTCCATAAGGCTTCCAATGGAGGTGTTTTTCCTGTGGCGGCGCGCCGCACCGGCTGCCTGCCAACGCACCAATCCGTCCGCACGTCTTTCATTACAAAAGCTCCTTTAACAGTGGAATGTCTGGATAAACTGCTGATCCCAACCTCTTCTGAAAGTTCTCTGTTCTCTCACGATGTCCTGGGTCAACAGAGGCTTAAATTTGGAGGTTTTCAGCTCGAAACAGGTTGACGACGGCGTCTCCGAGCGCGGCGCGATGTCCCGCTCCGTGGGAAGTCCTTAAGGCGACAGTAACACTCCATAATCTCTCGTCAGCCGTTAAAATTTCACCAAAAACCAGCTGAATTTCTCGAATGGTGTCCACTTCGATGTGCCTCACAGGTTCTGAAAACATTTTGATCAAGCAAAGCGCCAGTATCTCAGGAAGAAGTCAGACAAAGGAATTCCGACGAGGGGGGTGGACCACTCCTCACTCAAAGCCTGCCCACAGGCGAATGATGTAACCGACAGGCATAAAAAAACTGACGCATGTGCACGAGGGTTCAAGGTTAGCTGATGTAATCGCACGTGATTCAAATCCAAATATTTTTATAAAAAAATAAAAAGGTCAGTTTCTTTTCTAATAGACCTCGTATATTCAATTGAATACACCATAAAGACAAGATATTCAATGTTCAAACTGATAAACGTTATTATTTTTGTGCAAATATTTGCTCATTTTGAAATAGATGCCTGCAACACATTTCAAAAAAGCTTGGACAGTGGTATGTTTACCAGTGTGTTACATCACCTTTCCTTCTAACAACACTCAATAAGCGTTAGGGAACTGAGGACACTAATTGTTGAAGCTTTGTAGGTGGAATTCTTTCCCATTCTTGCTTGATGTACAACTTCAGTTGTTCAACAGTCCGGGGTCTCCGTTGTCATATTTTGTGCTTCATAAAGCGCCACACATTTTCAATGGGCGACAGGTCTAGACTGCAGGCAGGTCAGTGTAGTACCCGCACTCTTTTACTACGAAGCCACGCTGTTGTAACACGTACAGAATGTGGCTTGGCATCGTCTTGCTGAAATAAACTGGGACATCCCTGAAAAAGACATTGCTTGGATGGCAGCATGTGTTGCTCCAAAACCTGGATGTACCTTTCAGCATTGATGGTGCCATCACAGCTGTGTTAGTGCCCATGCCATGGGCACTAACACACACCCATACCATCACAGATGCTGGCTTTTGAACTTTGAGCTGGTAACAATCTAGATGGTCTTTTTCCTATTTTGTTCAGAATACATGACATCCAAGGATTTCCAAAAACAATTTGAAATGTGGACTCATCAGACCACAGCACACTTTTTCACGTTGCATCTGTCCATTTCAAATGAGCTCAGGCCCAGAGAAGGCAGCAGCATCTCTGGATGTTGTTGATCTATTGCTTTCGCTTCACATGGTAGAGTTTTAACTTGCACTTGTAGATGTAGCAACATACTGTGTTAACTGACAATGGTTTTCTGAAGTGTTCCTGAGTCCACGCAGTAAGATTCTTTACACAATGATGCTTCACCTCTCTCTTCACCTGAGTGTCCAAACATATGGTTGCAGGTCTGATGACAATGATTACAAAGTCAATCATTAACCTTTGACCTAGGGTGCTGTGGTACCAAGTGTACTTATGAACACCCTTGTGCACAAACAAGGTGTTTCCTATGGAGAAGGGCCTTTTGTCAGGGAGGTGACCAAGAACCCAATGGTCACTGTGTCAGAGCTCCAGCATTCCTCTGTGGATATATGAGAACCTTCTAGAAGGAAACCATCTCCACAAGAATCCACCAATCACACCTGTATGTTATAGTGGCCAGACAGAACCCATTCTTTAGTAAAAGGAACATGGCAACCCATCATATTCAAGAACACTTGAGGCTGTAATTGCTGCCAAAGGTACATCAAAAAAGCACTGAGCAAAGGGCACAAATACTTATGTACATATGATTTCTTTTTCTTTAATAAATTTGCAAAAAAAAAAACTTCTTTCATGTTGTCATTATGGGACATTGTGAGTAGAATTTTGAGGGAAGAAAATTAATTTACTCCATTTTTGAAAGGCTGCAACATAATAATGTGGAAAAAAAGTGTAGCACTGTGAATATTTTCCGATTTTTTTTTTTTGGAATGCCTCACTGATGCTTCTCTATTACCAATAGAATGGTACTGAATTCGGGAATTCTGACACCCTCAGGCATTTTTGTGACAAAGTTGGGAACTAGTCTTGTTTTGTCAGTTTGGGTGTGCTGAATTCAAATCTGCCACATGTCATTTACCTTTACGACCAAAAACGGCAAACTAAAAACATTTTCTGGCCTTCATAGAGAAACCTGGAATAGTAGTATGATGGATGAAAGTGAAAATTGGTTTTACATTGCTGATATACAGAAGTTAAATTGAAATATTCCATGTGTCTTTATTAAAATTGCATGTATGTGTTAGTCCAATAAAGCAAGCGTTGAGCTTGGCACAAAGAGCCAAGCCTCTGCAGTTGTTGTGGCCTCAAGAGACACAGATGTATTGGTTCTTCTTGTAGCTCATTTTTCCAACATCAGCTGTGACAAAATATGGATGATGGCAGGCACATCAAAGAAGCAGAAGTTTCAAAGGATTCAAGGATTCAAAGGATTCAAAAGAAGTTTATTGTCATATGCTGTCATATGCACATAGGAACATGTTCCCTGCACAATGAAATGTGTTTACTGCATTTTACCCATCCTAATTGCCAGTTAGGAGCAGAGGTCACCTTTTTGGCGCCCGGGGACCAGCTCTAGATGTATATCCCTGCCCTAGGTCACGAGCAGGGCTGAGCAAACCTTGACCGGCCTCATGACACTCTTAACAAACAACACACATAAGCCGGTCCGGTACATGAACACATATAAAAGCACACACAAGGACAGAATTGGGAAGAAAAACCTCCATTGCTGCTGTGTTGAACTCGCAGTACCACTGGAGAGCAAAAAAAAAAAAAAAAACCATAGCACAGAAAACAGTCATAACAAAACAAAAAAAACACAATAGACGACAGACAACAGCCGAGACTTGGATGTGTCCACTGTCCAGACAGACAGCCCGGAAAGGCCGCCCTTGAAGCGCCATCAGGCCTTATCTGTCCATCCTGGAGGGGGGGCATCCCAGTCCTGAATCAGTCCACCAGAGTTTCAAGGTCCCACAGTCAAAATCTCAGGACTGGGAAGGGAGGGAGGCAGTGGAAGACAAGGAGGTGGGGGAGACGAGGAGCGAGGCTATCAGGAGTGTTCTTCGGGGGGAGGATTTTATCCCAGCGGCCTTGAAGGACAGCTGGTGTTTGGGAACCAAATAGATATCCAGATTAACAGACGCCTGGCAGAATCCACAGTCTGAAACTTCAAAGTGGCTCCCAAATACATCTGAATAGAGGAAAGATGTGGTCTTACAGATGATCAAAGCGGTTTTCCAGTGCAGCCATTCTCCCCGAGATGGATTCCAATGTGCGGTTGACACCCGCCGACTGAGCTGACACTGCCCTTCCAATCGAATCAATCATGTGGGGCAGCCTGGATGGGCCAATTAACGCCGCCTCCACCTTCTTAATTTTCCGGTAAACCAGTGCTGCGGCCGCTCCACACAGCAGAAACCCGGTCACCACAGCTCCAAATAAGTAAACATCTTCAACGTCCTCCACAGACAATGTGTGCAGGCACATGACTTGCTACCTCCGCCAGCTGTCCATCACGTAACCCGCCACATGTGTCCCGGCAGGACAGGTCGGGTCCTCCGCTCCCGAGTGCCTTGTGGAAAAAAACAGTATCAATTGCGTTCAGAGACCACTTGATCAGATCCATTTTGCCGTTTTCCAGAGGAGCAGGGCTGGCAGCCTCACAGACAAAACATGCTACAGTAGCAAGAAAGTTGGGGAGGGAGGAGGAGAGAAAAATGCGACCGTCCCGACCGAGAGCAAGAAGGCAAAAAAAAAAAAAGTGATCCTTCTGCAGGTTCACCTACGGAAACCTTGTTACGACTTCCAATACACACAGTGGCTGAGAACCCAGGTAATGCTTTGCTCAATTGCTTGCCAGCCGTCCATGCTATCACAGGATGTGACACCACTTCATTCCTGGCAGGTCACTCAAAGAAATCTAGTTTCAAAGTTTTCATTGAGCACCATGATCTCCTGAAAGAACTTGGAAGAGGTGACGCCTGTACTGATGTGGAGGCCTTTATTTGCAAGGTCTTTAAAGCTGGCTTATGCACCTCATCAAACTATGCGAGGGCTTCTCTATTTGCCCAGGCTGTACCTCTGGAATCCTTACCTCCAAGCCAAGATGCTGTATCTTTTCATATCAAGAGGGCATACTATCAAGCAGCTGTATGGCTCCAAGCAAATCTACAAAGATCAGAACTACCTCCACAAGACACAATGGGTTGGCGAATTGAGAAAGATGCGCTTTTACCAGTTCTTGTTGTGTGGGCCGCTGAAGAGGAGGTACTGCTGGCCCACCACCAGAAGGCGCCCTGCCTGAAGTGTGGGCTTCAGGCACGAGAGGGTGCTGCCGCCTCAGGAACAAGCCGTGGTGACAGCTGTCACCCATCATCCGTGACAGCTGTCACTAATCAACACATCTGGTATAAAAGCAGGAAGACACCTCCACCAAACTGCCGAGATATCATCTTCATCTGGAGGTAATACTCTCAGCCCTTTTTGTGAGATTTATAAATCTGTTATTGTGAGTGTTCGCAGGAGAACCGGTCGTTTTTGCGGAGGCTGTGCAAGACGGCGCTCCTTTTCATCTGAGACCGCTGCAACGTGTTGAGTGAGAGGTGGAGGTGGCATTCCCACCATTGTTACTGGGTGTTCACACACCCACCCTTTGACTGTCTTTTGCTTTCTGCCAGCAGTACCAGATCCGACACACCGGGAAGGTGGCCATCTGGGGACTCCGGGACTTGGCGGCTCCAGTATTCCTCGGGTTCAGGTGGCGGTGGAAATCGTGTGGTTCCGGTTCGTTTCCAGACGGGCGTCTCTTATCGTCGAGCCTGCCCACACGACACCTTTATTAATTGACTGTTGCACATTCTGAATCTGCTGTGTTTGGTTGTGACATTCACAACAGTAAAGTGTTATAATTTGACTCCTTCCATTGTCCGTTCATTTACGCCCCCTGTTGTGGGTCCGTGTCACTACACTTTCCCAACAGGATATCTCGGCCAGCGTCATGGACTCCGAGGGGCGTCACCAGGCTGTTGAACAACCAATGGGAGAGCAGGGAGCGCAGGCATCTGCAGGAGGCGTGATTGGTGAGCTACAGCATATTCTCACCGCCTTTATGGCTCGAATGGATCAAATAGCCGAGCAAAACATCCTCCTGAACCGCAGGGTGGAGGCTCTCTCCGCGCAAGTGGTGGCGAGCGCTCAGGGCGCTGCTGCAGCTCCTCCTCCTGTCGATCCTGTGCTAGATATTAATGTTCCAGTGGTGATTCAACAACCCCTCCCACCATCCCCTGAAGCATACATAAGCCCTCCTGAGCCGTACGGAGGTTGTGTGGAGACGTGCGCGGACTTCTTATGCAGTGTTCGCTCGTCTTCGCACAACATCCCGTCATGTACGCGTCAGACGCAAGCAAAATAGCTTATGTGATCACTCTGCTTCGGGGAGAGGCACGCGCTTGGGCTACGGCGCTTTGGGAGCAAAATTCACGGCTCCTTCACACATACACTGGGTTTGTGAGGGAGTTCAGAACTGTGTTTGATCACCCTAACAGGGGAGAGACCGCTTCAACCGTGCTGCTGTCGATGAAACAGGGACGCCGGAGTGCAGCCGCTTATGCAGTCGACTTCCGCATCGCGGCTGCGAGGTCCGGCTGGAATAACGCTGCGCTCCGCGCCGCCTTTGTAAACGGACTGTCGTCAGTCCTAAAGGAGCACCTAGTGGCCAAGGATGAACCGCGGGAATTAGATGGGCTTATTGATCTCGTTATACGGTTAGACAATCGGTTGGAGGAATGCCGTCGGGAACGAGACGAAGGACGTGGCCGGGCGCGCGCCGTCCCTCTTCCTTCCGGGTCCGAGAAAGGTCCGCCCTTCCCACGCTCCCTGGCCTCTACGTCCCGTGGGGCGACAGCTCCCCCTGCTGACGAAGCTATGGACACGAGCAGGGCCACATTTAGACCACCTAATAGACAGAGGAGGTTTCCACGCGGGGCGTGTTTTGTTTGTGGCTCAATGGAGCATCAATTGAGCGATTGCCCTGAACGGTTAAACACCAAAGCCCGCCCCTAGAGACTGGGCTTAGGGTGGGCCAAAAAATTCACGTGGGACACACACATATTGCCGCACGACTCCCAGTTACAATCCTTAGTGGGGATTTAACCCTTCAGGCCTCAGCACTGGTAGACACAGGGTCAGAAGGGAATCTGTTAGACAGCAGATGGGCCAGGGAGGTAGGGCTCCCTCTGGTGGCGCTACCTACACCATTGCAGGTGCAAGCACTAGATGGCACCCTACTCCCTTTACTCACACACAAGACACCACCAGTAACTCTGGTAGTGTCAGGGAATCATAGGGAGGAGATTGAGTTTTTTGTGACTCCTTCTACCTCCCGTGTGATTCTGGGGTTCCCCTGGATGTTGAAACACAATCCCCGGATTGATTGGCCGTCCGGGGTGGTGGTACAGTCGAGCGAAACCTGCCATCGGATGTGTTTGGGATCCTCGGTTCCTCCCGGTTCCCAGGCTAAGGACCAGGTCCAAGTTCCCCCCAATCTGTCGGCGGTGCCGGTTGAGTACCACGATCTTGCTGACGTTTTTAGCAAGGATCGGGCACTCACTCTTCCCCCGCACCGTCCATATGATTGTGCCATCGATTTGTTGCCAGGCGTGGGGTTCCCGTCCAGCAGGCTGTACAACCTCTCCCGACCTGAGCGCGAATCGATGGAGACCTACATCCGGGACTCCTTAGCTGCCGGGCTGATTCGTAACTCCACCTCTCCGATGGGAGCGGGTTTCTTTTTTGTGGGAAAAAAAGATGGCGGTCTTCGTCCATGCATTGATTATCGGGGCTGAACGAGATCACGGTTCGCAACCGATACCCGTTGCCTTTGTTGGATTCAGTGTTCACCCCCCTGCATGGAGCCAAAATCTTCACAAAGTTGGATCTTAGGAATGCATACCACCTAGTTCGGATCCGGAAGGGAGACGAGTGGAAGACGGCATTTAACACCCCGTTAGGTCATTTTGAGTACCTGGTCATGCTGTTCGGCCTCACTAACGCCCCCGCGACGTTCCAAGCTTTGGTTAATGATGTCTTGCGGGACTTCCTGCACCGATTCGTCTTCGTATATCTGGATGATATACTCATCTTTTCTCCGGACCCTGAGACCCATGTACGGCATGTACGTCAGGTCCTGCAGCGGTTGTTGGAGAACCGGTTGTTTGTGAAGGGTGAGAAGTGTGAGTTTCACCGCACTTCTTTGTCCTTCCTGGGGTTTATCATCTCCTCCAACTCCGTCGCCCCGGATCCCGCCAAGGTCGCAGCGGTGAGAGACTGGCCCCAACCTACAAGCCGTAGGAAGCTACAACAGTTCCTCGGCTTCGCAAATTTCTACAGGAGGTTCATTAAGGGGTATAGTCAGGTTGTTAGCCCCCTGACGGCCCTGACCTCACCAAAAGTTCCCTTCACCTGGTCGGATCGGTGCGAAGCCGCGTTTAGGGAGTTGAAACGTCGGTTCTCGACTGCACCGGTCTTGGTGCAGCCCGATCCTGGTCGCCAGTTTGTGGTTGAAGTGGACGCCTCTGACTCAGGGATAGGAGCCGTGCTATCCCAGAGCGGAGAAACCGATAAGGTTCTTCACCCGTGTGCCTATTTTTCCCGCAGGTTGACCCCAGCAGAGCGGAACTATGACGTGGGCAATCGAGAGCTCCTTGCGGTGAAAGAGGCCCTTGAGGAGTGGAGACACCTGCTGGAGGGAGCGTCAGTGCCTTTCACGGTTTTCACTGACCACCGGAACCTGGAGTATATCAGGACCGCCAAGCGACTGAACCCCAGGCAAGCCCGCTGGTCACTGTTTTTCGGCCGTTTTGACTTCCGGATCACCTACCGCCCCGGGACCAAAAACCAAAGATCGGATGCCCTGTCCCGGGTGCATGAACAGGAAGTCAAGACCGAGCTGTCGGATCCACCGGAACCCATTCTCCCGGAGTCCACTATCGTGGCTGCTCTGACCTGGGACGTGGAGAAGACCGTCCGGGAGGCCCTGGCACGGAGCCCGGATCCCAGAACAAGACCGACGAACAGACTATACGTCCCACCAGAGGCCAGGGCTGCCGTCCTGGACTTCTGTCACGGGCCCAAACTCTCCTGCCACCCAGGGGTGCGTAGGACCGTGGCAGTGGTCCGGCAGCGCTTCTGGTGGGCGTCCCTGGAGACTGATGTCCGGGCTTACATCCAGGCCTGCACCACCTGCGCCAGGGGCAAGGCTGACCACCAGAAGGCACAGGGACTTCTACAGCCACTTCCTGTGCCTCACCGCCCCTGGTCCCACATCGGTCTGGATTTTATCACGGGCCTCCCGCCGTCCCGGGGACACACCACCATACTCACGATAGTGGACCGTTTCTCCAAGGCGGCCCACTTCGTGGACCTCCCAAAGCTCCCGTCGGCCCAGGAGACGACGGATCTCCTCGTCCACCATGTTGTCCGGCTGCATGGGATACCAACAGACATCGTTTCGGATCGCGGTCCCCAGTTCTCCTCGCAGGTGTGGAGAGGTTTCTGCCGGGAACTGGGGGCCACTGTAAGCCTCTTGTCTGGGTATCACCCGCAGACTAACGGACAGGTCAAACGGGCCAACCAGGAGTTGGAGCAGGCCCTCAGGTGCACGACCTCCGCACACCCAACGGCTTGGAGTGAACATCTGGCCTGGATCGAGTACGCTCATAACAGCCAGGTGTCCTCTGCCACCGACCTCTCCCCATTCGAGGTGTGTCTGGGGTACCAGCCCCCTTTGTTTCCTTTGGTGGAGGGAGAGGTCGGTGTGCCCTCGGTCCAGGCCCACCTGCGGAGATGCCGTCGGGTGTGGTGCACCGCCCGTTCGGCCTTGTTGAGGGCCCGGACGAGGGCTAAAGCCCATGCAGACCGTCGACGGTCCCCGGCCCCTACTTACCAGCCCGGGCAGGAGGTGTGGCTTTCCACCAAGGACATTCCACTCCAGGTCGAGTCCCCCAAGTTGAAGGACCGATTCATTGGACCCTTCCCCATCCTCAAGCTCCAACCCCCGGCCTCACTGCGGATCCATCCGGTCTTTCATGTCTCCAGGATAAAACCGCATCACACCTCGCCCCTCTGTGCACCCGGTCCAGCGCCGCCTCCTGCCCGTATTATCGACGGGGAGCCGGCTTGGACAGTTCGCCGGCTCTTGGACGTCCGTCAAATGGGCCGGGGTTTCCAGTATTTGGTGGACTGGGAGGGGTATGGACCCGAAGAACGCTCCTGGGTGAAGAGGAGCTTCATCCTGGACCCGGCCCTCCTGGCCGATTTCTATCGTTGCCACCCGGACAAGCCTGGTCGGGCGCCAGGAGGCGCCCATTGAGGGGGGGGGGGGGGGTCCTGTTGTGTGGGCCGCTGAAGAGGAGGTACTGCTGGCCCACCACCAGGAAGGCGCCCTGCCTGAAGTGCGGGCTTCAGGCACGAGAGGGCGCTGCCGCCCTCAGGAACAAGCCGTGGGTGACAGCTGTCACCCATCATCCGTGACAGCTGTCACTAATCAACACATCTGGTATAAAAGCAGGAAGACACCTCCACCAAACTGCCGAGATATCATCTTCATCTGGAGGTAATACTCTCAGCCCTTTTTGTGAGATTTATAAATCTGTTATTGTGAGTGTTCGCAGGAGAACCGGTCATTTTTGCGGAGGCTGTGCAAGACGGCGCTCCTTTTCATCTGAGACCGCTGCAACGTGTTGAGTGAGAGGTGGAGGTGGCATTCCCACCATTGTTACTGGGTGTTCACACACCCACCCTTTGACTGTCTTTTGCTTTCTGCCAGCAGTACCAGATCCGACACGCCGGGAAGGTGGCCACCTGGGGACTCCGGGACTTGGCGGCTCCAGTATTCCTCGGGTTCAGGTGGCGGTGGAAATCGTGTGGTTCTGGTTCGTTTCCAGACGGGCGTCTCTTATCGTCGAGCCTGCCCACACGACACCTTTATTAATTGACTGTTGCACATTCTGAATCTGCTGTGTTTGGTTGTGATAATTTGACTCCTTCCATTGTCTGTTCATTTACGCCCCCTGTTGTGGGTCCGTGTCACTACACTTTCCCAACAGTTCTCTTGTCCCTACCTTCTGTGCCACAGACTGTAATCAATCTTGTGACGTGGCTGCACCACACAGTGTCAAAGAAAGAACTGCAACTGCAAGAAACACAAGCTGCAGTGTTTCGTTGCCACACTTCAGGCAGCATTTGCCGAAACACAGCAGACTAGTTTTGGATGTACACAAAATTTTGATGTCCAGTTTGCGAAAGGAACCAATATAAATGCAATGTTCATCATGCAAATTAAACAAAAGCAGTTACAAAAATCAGATTTGTAAGCAGATGGGATACAGTACAGGACAATTTCAGAGCTCAACGCTTGCTTTATTGGACTAACACATACATGCAATTTGAATAAAGACACATGGAATATTTCAATTTAACTTCTGTATATCAGCAATGTAAGACCAATTTTCACTTTCATCCATCATACTACTATTCCAAGTTTCTCCATGAAGGCCAGAAAATATTTTTAGTTTGCTGTTTTTGGTTGTAAAGGTCAATGACCTTTAGAGGTCACCGGAGGTCACACAGACTTTTTAAGTTAGATTTATGAATTTAAGATCTTAGACTTGACAAAAGAGGGCCATTGCTTGAGTTAATTCATCACTTCAGTGCATCTCATTACTTATCAAACTGAAAAACTGGGTTCTGATGGGGCATTTTGGGTCAAAACGTTCAACGACCTCTCGATGACATGATAGCTTGTCATGTGGCAGATTTGAATTCAGCACACCCAAACTGACAAAACAAGACTGGTTCCCAACTTTGTCCCAAAAATGCTTGAGGGTGTCAGAATTCCTGAATTCTGCACCAGTCTATTTGAATCGCATGATCATCACATCTGTCTGTGTGATGCTAATTAACCACATTAGCACCATAATTCACATTTCAACAAAGTTGAGAAGGGAACAATTCAGGGGTTTAATAATAAAATACTTATAATAATAATACTAATACTTGTTGTGTGTTGGGGGGCTTGGCTGGACACTGTTTTGTTGGGTTTGTGTTTGTTTTCCTTCCTAGGTGGTCTGGGACTGACCTCTGGGAAAATTGTGCTGCAGAAGAGTCTCTCACCTCTGTGATGATTGGTTGCACCTGTTGCATCCTCGTGCGGCTCTTTATCAGGATGATCTGCAACACTTGTGACATTCACGTGCAGACTAAGGACTCTCAGCTGGTGTCAATGAAGAAATGAGGAGTTGCATTTTAAGCCAGCAGTGAATGAGGGGCTGTTTGCCTGAGATACAACCTTGTTATGACCTTGTATTGACCGTTGGGACGCTGAGGGCCGCTCCAGAGTTTGACATTACGTCTGTGAGGGAGGACTAGGGTAAGAGGCAAAAGCTGTCAGCACACATCAGAGGTGATTATCTTTAAAGGCTTATTTGTGAATATAATGTGGCGTTTTTTGCACAGCTAAATTTGAACTTGAAGAAATTGTCTTGTTTGCTCCTCGCGGCTGTGGTGTGCGGAATAATAAACCTACACAAGCCGTGAGCAGCTGTTCATCTGAATTAACTCTGAAACCTGTACTGAACGTGTTGCTGATAAGTGTGCCTTTAATAGCTTTCTGGTAATAGTATGGAATAATCTCACCTCTGTTCCCCCTCCACAGAGTACAGTTCTGGGAAGGGCCACCTGGGGGGTGTCGCCGGAAAACCTGAGTCCAGAACGTTCGGGCTCCGGTCCGTTGAGGCACTGAGAGAGCGCGCGGCCTCTTCACCCCACCAGTATTATTTAATTTGTATTTCTTGTACAGTACCGATGGGTGATTAGAAAATAAAATTGTTTCTTTGGGAGCTGCTTCTGGTTATTTAGCGCTGGGTTCAGTCAGACGCTGGACCGCTCCTTGAGCCGCGTCCCACACATAACAGAATTCTCCGGCCACAGCAGTATGGACCCAGCGGCAGAAGCAGCTCCATTTCAGGAGAGAGTCCAGAAACACCTGGAGATGATTTGGGAGCAAATACAGCACCTTTCAATCCAGATTAAGCAGACAGACGCCCGAGTGACGGAGCTTGTAGCGCAGGCTGTTCCGCTTATTGCGGCTGCAGCTCCGGTTCCATCAAGCCCGGGGCGGATAAGTTCGCCGTCTAGAGATTCGGCAGTTGAACCGGTTATTTGTCACCCAGAGCCTTATTCGGGAAATGTAGAGGCTTGTGCTCCGTTTTTAACGCAGTGTTCTTTAGTTTTTTCTCAGCGACCGGCATCTTTTTCTTCTGAGAGTAGCCGCGTTGCATACGTTATAAATCTGCTGCGGGGTGATGCCACTGTTGGAAACCTTCGATGAATTTTCCCGTGAATTTCGTTTGGTTTTTGATCATCCGGTGAAGGCAGATACATCGGTTCAGCGAATTGCTGAATCTCTGCCAGGGGGCGACGTAGCGCAGCAGACTATTCTGTGGATTTCGAATCTTTTCCGCACAGTCTGGGTGGAACGCTGCTGCTTTGGAGGGGGGTGTTTATAGACGGGTTTGAACGATTTCCTGAAAGACGAGCTAGCGGTCCGTGATGAATCGAAGGAATTAGATGAGTTGATATCCTTGGTTATCCGTCTGGATGATCGGATTAAGGAGCGTGGACGGGAGAGAGGGCGAGTGTCCAAGCGGAGTTTTGGGTCTCGGGGTTCTCCTCGACACAAGTCCGGACCGCCTCTTCTTGGTGCCACTGAGACTCCTCCGACAGGACCTCTAGCTCCTCTAGTGAAGGAGCCGATGAAACTCGGAAGGAATAGAACTGTTATATTGCCCCGGTCGACTGAGCAACTGGAAACAGCTCAGTGATGTTGCTCCAGGTGTTTTTTGGAGGGGTTGGGATGTAAATGGGAAAAAAATCGGTATTTTGATTTATGGGCACAGTATTTGTATGTAGTCCTGGTGGAGTGAACAGGCTGATCAGAGTTCGTTTGGACTCAGGTGAGTAGGAGTTTTTTTTTTTATTGTTTATAGTATTTAATTTTTTTTAGTGGGGTGGGTTGTTTTGTTTTGTTGGTTTTTATTTCCCTGTCCTCTAACCCCAACCTCACACATTTCTGACCATTTGTCTTTAGTGTTGTGGGGTGGTGCAGGTTGGTCACTGAGCATTCCCATGAGGACCTCTGCACCTGCGGGGGCGGTTGCGTTTTTCCTGTTGTCTTCACCGGCTCAGTAGTCCTGAGCCGATTGCCACGACGTGTCTGCCGATAGACTCTGGGCATGTTCCGGGGTCTTTCGGGGTGCTGGGGAGGTCAACGGGGCTTCCTGTTGTTTTTGTTTGCTCCTGGGGTGGTTTTTGGGGATCCCTGGGGGTTTGGGGTTTTTGTTTCCTCCTGTTTCCCCCGGGGTTTGATGGGACGGTCCTCTGGGGGGGAGGTTGGCTGTGGGGCCAACCGGCCGTGTTGGGCTGGGGTGTGGTTCCTGGGTTGTGGGGGTGTCTCCTGGGGTTTGATGGAACGGTCCTCTGGGGGATGTTAAGGCTCCTGTGTATGCCTGGGGATTCCTGGGATGCTCCACATGTTGTGGGAGGGCGTTGTTGTTTTTTCTTTTGACCTGTGTTCTGGTGTGTTGGGGGTTTTTTTGGGGGTTTTTTTTGGGTTTGTACGTTTTTCGTTTCTCCCCAGGGTTTGATGGGACGGTCCCCTGGGGAGGTGTTGGGGTGGGTGTTATGTTTTTTCTTTTGTTTTTCCCCGGTGTGCTTCCCTGGGGTGTGTTAGTGAGGTTCTCTGGGGGGGATGCTGGGGTTTTTTTTTTTTTTGTATTTTTGTTTTTTATGTGGGGTTGTGTTGGGACTCTTTTGGGGTTTTTGGGGGTGTTTTTGTTTTGTTGCCAGCCTGCCTTCCGGCCGCATTTCCTGGCCCTGTTGCCTGCTGTGGACCCTGTGGGCGTCGTTGCTGCCTGTTTCCTGTTTGGACCCCGACCAGGGGGCGGTTTTCGGGTCAGGTCTGTGCGGTCGCCGGGAGGCGTCCCACACATAACAAATACTACTACTAATAATAATAATGATAATAACAACAACAACAATAATAATAATAATAATAATAATAATAATAATAATAATAATAATAATGAGCCTAATTCACCAATATCTTCTTAAGAATCTTTTTAAGTTCCTTCTTAAGCTGTCCCTAAGAAGGTTCTTAAGGAAACTCTATGTCAGATTCATCAACATGTTCTTAAACTGCAGAAATGTTCGCAGCTGTGTTCTTAAATTGATAAATCTCATCTCCTCATAAAATGAAAGCACGCATGTTCAGTGTAAAGAGGAAACAAAATGCCAAAAGCAAAAGGAAAATCAATTTCAGTGCAGCAGACAAAGAGAAAAAAGAACTGTGGCAGTTCAGAGGAGAAGGTAATGCTGCATAATTATAATTCGTGATAAATTTTATTGTGTAAAAAAAGTATAAATTCAAAAAATAAAAGTACAAATTTGTATATATCGACACATCATAACAACACAAAAAGGGAAAAAAAAGATTTAAATCCTTGTGGTGTTACTATAATACAAATCAAAATTTTGTTTAAAAGCATCCACACTCGGCAAGGGAACCACATACCAAGGCAAACTATTCCACAGTATAATAGCTCTATTGCTACTGATTTTTTTTTTCCTTATATTCAAGCTAGTCCTTTCAATCTCAAGGCTCAGCCCACGGCCTCTAAGGCCAGCATATCTTCTCATTTCAAAGAAAGTTTCTAAATGAATATTTTCATGTCTATGTACGATTTTGTACATTTCAATTAAATCATCTCTAGTGTGTCTATCTTCTAAAGCAGGGCTATTCAACTGGTGGCCCGTGGGCCAGAACCAGCCCTTTAATAAATTTTGACCGGCCCGTGGCCCATCTACCGGTAAATAATAATAAATACACGATCAAAAGCCGCAACAAAGCGCATTTGCCAATTTTCTGCATTTTACAACACTTTGTGGCGCTTTGCGGCACGTTGAGTCCTTTACGGCACGTCAGTACTGTTTCCAAACAGACCCGTGTCACATGAGGGCATTGCGGGCACTGAACAGTTGGTGGCGGTAATGTACCATCTTGGTTTGCAAACCGCCAATAAACTTGAACAAAGAAGAAGACGACGATATCATGGCGCATTCAAAGGAGAGGAGACGTAAAGTTGATAATGAAAATAGAAGATTTAATAATGACTGGACTGATAAATATGTGCACATAGAAAATGCCAAAGGCAATCCTATGTGCTTGCTGTGTTATGACTGCTGTTCGGTGAATAAGGAATATAACGTGCGGAGGCACTTCATTACGACTCACTCCCGTTTTGACAATGAATATCCACCAGGTTCTGATGCTCGTCAAATACAAATAAAAGGACTTAATATGAACTACAAGCGAAGCACTGCAATCTTCTCTCGTAGCTGCACTCTGCAACAGAAGACAACAGCAGCATCCCTGCGTGTTGCGTGGGTTCTTGCTAAAAAGAAAATGCCGTTCACTGACTCCGAAACAGTTAAAGAATGCATATTAGCTGCCATCGATGAGGTGGTAGCGGACGACAAGCTGAAACAGCACGTACGGTCTTCACTCAAGTCAATCCCTTTGTCAGATACAACAGCTGCAAGATGAGTGGATGTTTAGCTACAGATGTTTTTGATACCTCTTCTATCTCAGTTGAAGAAAGCTGAATTCATGTCGCCGGCTGTGGATAAGTCACTGATAGCTCTGATACAGCACAACTTTGTTTGTATGTGCAGTTTTTCAATGGTGACTGTTCAAGGAGGATCTGTTGGGCCTAATTCCCTGGAAGGACAACAACAGGGGAAATAATTTTCCAAAAGATTATTGCTTTTTTTAAAGACAATGGACTGGACCTGGAGCATCTTAACCTGCTGGTTACAGATGGAGCTCCCTCGATGGCAGGAAGGGTCAAAGGACTGTCTGCACGACTGTCTGCTGTTGCACCAAAACTACAGTCTCTCCACTGTCTCGTTCACCAGAGTGTCCTCTGCTCTCAGCTTAGTGGTGAGTTGAAAAGTACCATGGACTCTGTGATTGCTGCAGTGAACTTTATCAGAGCAACATCCAGTCTTCAGCACAGGTTGTTTCGCAGACTACTTGCTGATATGTCAGCTGAGCACTCTGACCTACTTTTACACAACATTAGGTAGTTAAGCCAGGGCAATGCACTTCAGAGAGTCTGTGAACTGAGGGAGGAAATGATCACCTTTCTATGTGAATGCAAGCACAAGAAGGCTGAAACATTTCTGACAAAAATGTTGGATGAGAAATTTGTCTCAGAAATGTGCTTTTTAAGTGATGTCATGCATCATTTGAATGGTCTTAATCTGAGTCTTCGGGGGAGGGATAAAACAGTGGCTGATGTGGTTGAAAAGCTAACTGCTTTTATTAAAAAAAATAGACATTTTCGCATGTGAACTTAATGACAGGCTGCTGCACTTTCCCACACTTGAACACTTGAATTCATTAAGTCATCACAATGTGCCAGTGTCACAAAAGTAATGTCAGATTTTCAAGATAAGCTGAGGCACAACTTTGCACAGAGATTTAATGATTTTGGCATCCCAAAAGAGCTGCTGGGTGTAGTGAGGGACCCATTTACCAATACAACACACATTTCTCCCAAAGCAGGAGACTTCCTCAGGCTACATGACATTGATGAAGGGCCCATGCAGCTGGAGATTGTTGACATGCAGGCATCAAGTGAACTGAAAGATGCTTTTAAGCAACAGGGCTGTCCAGAGTTTTGGACCAGGTGTGTTGTTCCAGAGAAATTCCCTAAAATGAAAAGGTTGGCTTTGTGTGTGTTAACGGTGTTTGGTTCAACATACACCTGCGAATCCAGTTTCTCTCACATGAATGCCATAAAAACAGACAATTGTGCCTCTTTGACAAATAAGCGTCTGCATCATTGTTTGTTGTGCTGTGCACAGAGAGGCAGCAGCTGTCACCTTTCTCCACCCACTCCACCCTGCCCGCACTCTCTTCTTCACCCTCTCTACACACTCTCCATTACTTTGGACAGTTGACCCTAAGTATTTAAACTCATCTACTTTCAACACTTCTACTCCTACTTCTACTCTCATAAAGCGGAAAATTACAATTCATTGCATGCAGGCTCAGAGCTGAACAGATCTCACATAAATGTTCACCTTCTAACTCTCCAACAGCGGTCCAGAGGTGCTTCACAGCGCAGACGAGGACATGAAGCCAGGACAGCAGCCTGTAGTTAGAATCCTCTCACCCAAAAGAAAAAAATTATTCCATGTAATAATCCAACCATTGCGGTGTCCAGAGTTGCGTTGTGCTGCTGAAGTGGTCAAACAAGAAAAAAGAAAGTTCCCTGGAAAGCCTCCATCGGAGGGACTGTATGGCCCAACTGCCAGCAAACTTTGGAGTGAAGCTGTCCACTTGTCCAGTGGAAGGCGCGTGCAGGTGCACCCCGTGCGCTTAGTTGCCCATGCAGTGTTATGCGCACACACACACACACACACACACACACACACACACACACACACACACACACACACACACACACACACACACACACACACACTGCTGAGTGATAATTACAGCCCCACACATGTGCGCAGAGCACAGGTGAACACACGCAGACATGCGCATGAGGAAAACAGCGCTCCGGTCTGCCTGCAGCCATCTGGAGATCGGGCAGTCTGCAGCACCTTTTCTGGCCATCTGACCACAATCTATGTCATCCACCTGCTGTCTATCTACGCTTTGGATACCATTGTACAGGTGTGGATGAGGCAGGTTGTTTGCGTTTGGACCACAACTGGCCACACCTCTTTTCCACCAGACTGCATCAGATAATGGCAATGTTTGCCATGTCGGAATGGCTGTTCCACATTCTTGCTATGTGTGAGGGGGCCTTAGTGACGCCGTCTCTAAGCCGTACAACATAGCTGGTCTCACTACTGTCTTGGAGACTTTCTTGCTGATATTCTTCTATCACAAATTACGCCTGCCACCTTTCTCCACCCACCCCACCCTGCCTGCACTCTCTTCTTCACCTCTCTACGACACTCTCCAATACTTTGGACAGTTGACCCCAAGTATTTAACCTCATCTACTTTCAACACTTCTACACCTTGTAACCGCACTATTCCACTGGGCTCCCTCTGATTCACACACATGTACTCAGTCTTGCTCCTACTGACTTTCATTTCCCTTTTCTCCAAAGCATATCTCCACCTCTCCAGACTAGACTCAACCTGCTCTCTACTCTCACTACCAGATCACAATGTCATATGTAAACATCATAGTCCATGGAAACTCCTGTCCGATCTCATCTGTCAACCTGTCCATCACCACTTCGAACAAAAAATGACTCAAAGCTGATCCTTGGTGTAATCCCACCTCCACCTTGAATGAGTAGATCATTCGTACTTCGCATCTCACCGCTGTAACACTATTCTTGTACATGTCTTGTACTACCCTAACATACTTCTCTATCACTCCAGACTTCATCATACAATACCACAACTCTTCTCTTGGCACTCTGTCATAAGCTTTTTCTAAGTCCACAAACACACAATGTAACTCTTTATGGCCTTCTCTATACTTCTCCCACAGTATTCTCAGAGCAAACATTTTATCTGTAGTGCTGTTTCTCAGCATGAAACCATATTGCTGCTCATAGATCTTCACCTGTTTGCTAAACCTAGCTTAACAAATAACACCTGAATGTTTCATTGCATGGCATTTTAAATGACAAATTGTCTTTTAAATGTTGTGAGAAGGAATGGAAACATTACAGGATGGAAAACATTTTAGCTTCTCAATCATTTTGAAAATGTCTTTCAGGCCTTAAATGAATGAATGGATGTATTAAATGGAATGAAGCTGACCACAAAAAAACATGAAATATCTTGAGGTCATACTGTCCGCAATGAAATAGAAGTCACAGTCAAAGTAAGGATCACTTTTTTCCACACTTTCCATCTCATCCCATCCCATGCTAATTTGTTTCTTATTTGAGGATCCAGATCAAAGCATGCAGGTGAAATATTGACATTGTGAACTGTGTCCAAATGCTAGAAGAGAATACATTTAGGATATAAGGTTCATCCTGCTTGAAATGTGGTCAGTAAAGTACTTTTCCAAAGATAACTGGCTCATTTCAGGAATGCTCAGAGATTTTAAGATTTCAGTTTTTCTACATCTTCCATGTCTTTTCTAAGTTATTCCTTAACCCTCTGGGGTCTAAGGGCATTTTTTGGACAGTTCACTCGCCTGGCATAAATGTTTTATTATTGCTGTTAACAACTCTCCCTACATCCCACAATCAAGTTTTATGTCTCTTTTTTTCAGGACAACCTGTACTTTCAAAATATATATGCTGTAGTTGTGTTTTATAAGTGTAATAAAGGTTTACAATCAGAAATAAGAAAGGAAAAAGTAAAGCGGAAATAATTTTCCACAAACATTTATTCAAAACACACAGCAAACTATAATAAACTAGTTACACATGACTCGTAAAAGCAATCTTTGGTGTGTCATGTGAAGTGAATCTGCTCTACGATTAGATTTTGGAAAACCATGTAACGGTGAACCAATTCTGATTGGACACTGACATTGCACACGTCATCACACAGCTTCTATGAGGAGTACAAAGATGGTGATGGTGGCTCGAACGTCCGCGGAGTTAACTTTTCAGCAAAAAAAAGTATGTTTCAATCTCATATCATTAAAAAGTTATTTCTAATTTAGTAAAGCTTGGTGTCAGCCGCCGTATAGGACGACGTCGGCCCCAGAGGGTTAAAGTGAACCATATATCTATAGTGCCATTTATTTTGCTTAAGCGACAAAGTGTACTTACTTGGTTGCCTTCTCTTTCTTCTCTGGTTTGTGTTCGGACACCCTGCTTCTCGAGGCCAGGGAAATGTTGATATAGAGAACTGTCATAATAATGACAGGGAGATAGAATGCTGCTATAGCTGTGCCGAATGTCACTGCAGGGTTAGACAGGAACTGGGAGGGGGGACACAGAGAGAAATATTGATCACATTAGACCTTATACAAGATGATAGTCCTCTCCTTACCTGCCAGAGTGTTGACAAACATTCTCTTGTCACTACATTTTAGGTCCATTTTCACAGTGTGGTGGGCAGTAGAACTGTGAAAATATTCATTGAGAAGCTATCACTAATCAGGCATTTTAGAAACTATCAACATGGTGTTGCTTTTTAATGTTTCTCTGTGGCCATTCTTATTATTTTCCTGATGAAACCTCATTTTGATTTACTAAATAGTCAAAGCTGTATAAGGTGCACAAAGTACCAAAGAATAAAACAGCATGCACAGGTCCCTAAGAGGTTTCTTTTTCTTTTTTTTCTTTTTTTTTTTTGTCTTCATTGGAGTGTCATCTGCACTGTTTTATTGGTTTATTTGAGAATAAAGCCAGTAACTTATTTTTATTTTTATTATTATTATTGTTATTATTCATATGCACACCTTTGTAAAATGTCATTCAGAATAACATTAGATGTTGTTGGTTTTTTTTTCAATAAATATTTTATGTTTAATTTTCATAATCACATATTTTTAATGTCTATGATTGGACCGGCAGGTATATACCTACCCAGGAAAAACATTATTTTATTTTAATTTAATTTAATTAGCTTATAATGTGCCAAATCACAGCAAAAGCCGTCTCAAGGCTCCTTACATAAAACAAGTCAACATAAAATTGAATAAATAATTAAAAATTAATAAAAAATTCAAATACATAAATAAAAACAGAAGTAAAAGAATAAAACAAATAAAAATAAAAACTATCCATATGAAAAAGAATAAAAATAGGTTTTGAGTCTTGACTTAAAAATGTCCACAGACTCAGACTGCCTCATGGTCACAGGAAGACTGTTCCACAGGGTGGGTGCATGATACAAAAAGGCTCTTTGACCTGCTGACTTCTTCTTCACCCTGGGAACACAAAGAAGTCCCGCATCCTGCGACCGCAAAGCCCAGACCGGCACGTAGAGTTCCACCAGATCAGCCAGATAAGATGGCACCAGTCCATGAACAACCTTATAAGTCAATAACAAAACCTTAAAATCTGCTTTCACAGAGACAGGGAGCCAGTGCAAAGATGCCAAAATGGGTGTGATATGTTCAGACCTTCTGCTACGTGTCAGAAGTCTGGCGGCAGCGTTCTGAACCAGCTAAAGACCCCTAATGCTGGACTGTGGTAACCCTGAAAATAGAACATTACAATAATCTAGTCTAGCAGAAACAAAAGCATGAATCAGGGTCTCATCATCAGCCATGGACAGGATGGAGCGGATCCTCGCTATATTTCTCAGATGGAAAAAAGCAGTCCTAGTAACATCCCTGATGTGGAGGTCAAAAGACAACGTGGGATCAAAAATTACCCCAAGGTTCCTCATTTTGTCTGTATGATGTATGACACAGGAACCCAGGCTGAGCGCTAGCTGGTCAAGCTGATGCCGATATCTCGCTGGACCAAGAAACATCATTTCAGTCTTATCAAAGTTTAAAAGTAGGAAGTTACTAGATATCCAACTTCTCACTGATAGAAGACAGTCCTCCAGGGATTTTATGGGAGTGCGATTTCCCGCAGTTATCGGCATGTACAACTGAGTATCATCAGCATAACAATGAAAGGCAATCCCAAAACTCCGCAGTATACGCCCAAGGGGTGCCACATACAGGGACAAAAGCAAGGGGCCTAAAACAGATCCCTGTGGAACCCCAAATCTCATGTCAGCAAGGTCAGAGGTAGTGCCATTATACAAAACACATTGAGAACGACTGGACAGATATGACGTCAACCAGGCAAGGGCACTTCCAGTAATCCCAAAAAAATTCTCCAACCTATTGAGCAAAATATGATGATCCACTGTATCAAACACAGCACTGAGATCTAACAACACTAAAACTGTAGTGGTGTCTGAGTCCATTGCTTGCAGAAGATCATTCACAACTTTAGTGAGCGCTGTCTCTGTGGAGTAATATTTCCTAAAAGCAGACTGCAGCGGCTCAAAAAGATCATTCTCAGTACGGTGGTCTATGAGCTGCCGTGAAACCACCTTTTCTAAAATTTTGGAACAGAATGATAGATTTGATATCGGCCTGTAATTTTTCAATACACTAGGGTCAAGATTAGATTTCTTAAGTAATGGTTTAATCACTGCTGATTTAACCCCTTAACGCCTGAATTTATATAGCTGTATATAAAAAAATGTTTTGTGTGTGTTTTTGCCTTTAAGTAGATGGTAAATAATGTTGAGATTATTAATTTCACTTTTGCACAAAAACTAGATAGCAATATTGAGTATTCTGGTAATGACTTTATGTTATAATGTTATAATAATAATGATGGTATGTTGCAAATTTGCGACAATGGGCATACAGGTCAATTTGGTAAGTTGCATATTTGAGTCAGAGATTGTAGCATATATGTGACGATGGGCGTTAAGGGGTTAAAATATTTCGGAACAGATCCACAGGTTAATGACAGATTAATAATTTCCAGCACAGTCGGCCCAAGAGTGGGCCACAGGTCCTTAAACAATTTTGTTGGTATGGGATCAAATAAACAGGTTGTGCTTTTTGTAGACGCCACAAGTTTCGTCAGCACGCCCAATGAAATACTATTAAATTCTGTCAATCTAGCTAACACCTCAATGGTAGCGCCCACCTCCATAGCAGGTTTTAATGGCTGGGCCGAGGCGTGCTGAGATATGCTCAGCCTAATATCGTCTATTTTCTTCTCAAAATAATCCAAGAAATCCTGTGCTGAAAAGGGAGAATGACTAACAGGTGGCTGCCCATGAATAAGAAATGCGACCATGTCAAACAAAAACTTTGAGTTATGTTTGTTTTTACTGATCAAATCAGAGTAATAGGTCCACTTCGTGGCCAGTAGTGCATGCTTATAATCTAAAATAGCATCCCGCCACACAAGGCGGAACACCTCTAATTTGGAATAATGCCATTTCCGTTCCAAACCTCTAGACTTCTGCCTGAGGTCACGCAAATAATCATTGAACCAAGGTGACTGTGCCTTAGGAGGGCGTGACCTTAAAATAGGAGGCGCAATCTTATCAAGTGTAGTTTTAAGCCAGGGGTAGGCAACCTGTTCCAGAAAGAGCCAAGAGGGTGCAGGTTTTCTTTGCAGCCACTGACTCCACCAGGTGATTTTACTGATTAATATCACTTTGAGCAGATGGAATCAGTTAATCAGTGAAATCACCTGGTGGAGTCAGTGGCTGCAAAGAAAACCTGCACCCTCTTGGCTCTTTCTGGAACACGTTGCCTACCCCTGTTTTAAGCGTTAAATTTAGACTATCCATGAGGCTGTCCACTGATTTAGCATTCTCCAGATTCAAAACCACACATATTTGATACATCATGGGTATAACTCTAAATTTAGATTTTTTTGTGTGTGTTTGTGTGTAAGCATTTACTGACTTTCACTGAAAAAATATGAATGTGTTTAAAAATATCTTTCACTTTATCAGCTGAGATTTATTTTGTCTCCATGATTCAACAACACACGTTATTGTATTATAATATACAAGTAAAATGCTGGTGTTATACTGTATGACAATATTTTACCCTGAATGACACCTATCAAGATGGCCACAAAATATTGATTGAATGTGATTTGTTTTACAAGAACAACCATGATCATATGCACAATTATCAGCAGAACCACCAGTATTGTATTTTATTTTATTTTATTTTTTTATTTTTAAGTTAAAACAGTATGAATAGATACGATCTTTAAAATCTGCTAACTGAACTTTGAATTTTGCTGCACAACATAAAATAAAACTTTTCTGCACTCTGAACATAAAAATATTAACCACATCCAATCTCTGAAAGGAAGTTAGTTATTTGAGATACGAGAGAAAGAGAGAGAGAGAGAGAGAGAGAGAGAGAGAGAGAGAGAGAGAGAGAGAGAGAGATGATGGATGATCCATCCTGAACATACGAGGTCTATTAGAAAAGTATCCGACCTTATTATTTTTTTCAAAAACCATATGGATTTGAATCACGTGTGATTACATCAGACATGCTTGAACCCTCGTGGGCATGCAAGAGTTTTTTCACGCCTGTCGGGTACATCATTCGCCTGTGGGCAGTCTTTGAGTGAGGAGTGGCCCACCCTCTCGTTGATTTTTTCATTGTTTAGGAATGGCTCAGAGACTGCTGCTTTGTTTGATAAAATTTTTTTCAAAACTGTAAGGCACAACTGAGTGGACACCATTCGATAAATTCAGCTGGTTTTCGTTGAAAATTTTAACGGCTGATGAGAGATTTTGGTCTGGTAGTGTCACCGTAAGGACAGCCCACGGCACCTGACGGCGATCTGCGCTCTGAGGCAGCGTCATCTCGCTGTTTCAAGTTGAAAACTTCCACATTTCAGGCTCTGTTCACCCAGTAAGTCGTCAGAGAACAGAGAACTTTCAGAAGAAGTCGGCATGAAGAGTTTATGCGGACATTCCACTGTTAAAGGTCATTTTGTAATGAAAGAACGTGCGGGCAGAGTTGCATGTCGGGCCGCACCCGACCACGGGGGGTCGCGACAGGAAAAACACCTCCGTTGGAAACCTTAACGGACAAGTTGGAACATGCCCAAGCTGTTAAACAATTTCTCAGTTACTCACTTGTTGAAAGCCATCAAAAGCCACCTGAATTTTACAAATGGTTTTCAACACGGAGGTGTTTTTCCTGTCGCGGCGCACACAGATTCGCAGCATCGTCACGGAAACGATTCAACGAATTTGCGCGCACGTTCTTTCATTACAAAATGACCTTTAACAGTGGAATGTCCGCATAAACTCCTCATGCCGGCCTCTTCTGAATCGTCTCTGTTCTCTCACGACGTCCTGGGTCAACAGAGCCTTAAATTAGGATGATTTCAGCTCGAAACAGCCAGACGACGTCGCCTGGGAGCGCTGCGTGACGTCCCGCTCCGTGGGAAGTCCTTAAAGCCACAGAAACACCCCATAATCTCTCATCAGCCGCTAAACTTTTCACCGAAAACCAGCTGAATTTCTCGAATAGTGTCCACTCGGATATCCCTCACAGATCCTGAAAAAAGTTTGATAAAGCAACGCGCCGTCTCGAGCAGCGTCTCAAACAAAGGAATTCAGCCGAGAGGGCTGGACCAGTGCTCACTCAAAGCCTGCCCACAGGGAAATGACGTCACAGACACGCGTGAAAAAACTCACGCATGCGCACGAGGGTTCAAGCATGATTGGTGTAATCGCATGTCATTCAAATCCATATAGTTTTTTTTTTTATAAAACTGCCGGTTAGTTTTATAAGATACCTCGTACACATAGAGTGTGGGTTTTTCTATGCAACATGTAATTCAAATAGTATAATATGCATATAATGAGTGATAACATGATAATTCAGATGAATCCTCTGAAACATGAAATGGACTGTCAATGGATGTGTGATTACATGCTCAATCTAGACGTTATAGCGGTATAACGTCACACAGGCGATGCATCAGTGAGTCAGTGCATCTCAGAGCCAGCAGCCGGCTGTCACTGTGACGCTGGGCATCACTTTTCTCCAGAAGGCATTCGGCTTGTCCATGTGGTCAGCTGCAAATTTCAGGATTGAAGATGTCAATCTTGGAGCAGCGGCTTTGTTCTTGATTGGAAACCTCTCAGTCCATCTATTCATGCATCCATTTTCTGTACCTTCTTACTCCAATTAAAGGTCACGGTAGGGGGACTGCAGCCTATCCCAGCAGTCATAGGGAGTGAGGTGGGGTACACCCTGGGCAGGATGGTAGTCTATTGCAGGGCCCTCTCTGTCCATGACAGTGTAAAACTTGCTTAACTGTGAACCTTGATGCTGGTGTTCCAGTAGTTTCCAGTTCATGACAGGCCTGAGACTTGGTGATTCCTGGGTTGTTCCAGAACATGCTAACAAGTTTCCACTCATTTGAGGGTGACAGTGTGGGTCTTCTTCTAGACCTTGGCAAGGTCTTTCACTATCTTACAGAATGGTGCATAGACTTTTGTCACAAATTTGGTAGTCAGCCTATTGAAACTGTTTGACCATGGCTAACATAGCTGCTGTAATATAACTTAGGTGGTTGGAATTTCATGCTTTTTAACTGGTCAAAGCTCGACACTAATCTGTTTACCACCATGTCTCCCAGGATCCTAATGCCATTGTCATATCATACAATGAAGTAGTCCTGTTCAAGACTGGGAGGGAAATCTGGTGTCGCAGACCAAATGGTCCCCCCTAAAAATCAGTCCACCCTGCCTTCACTGCACATGCATCATTAGCCATGGTTCAGCAAATAACACCTCGTTTCTGCTTCAAACTGCACTCCAGTCATCATCTATCTCAGCGACAGATATCTGAAGCTTTTGTACAACAATCATTTCCACATAAATTCAGCCTTATTTCATAATAAAAGATGGAGGAAGCGATCAGAGCGCCACAGCTACACGAGCTGTTAGCTGACGCATTCACTGCGAGTCAGTTATTTCAAAGCGTCACTAATTGTTGCCTCGTTTCTGCTTAAAACAGCCTCGTTTCTCCTTAAAACTGACTTTAGAATGGTTTAAGAGGTTTTTACGTTGTCATCTGATGGTTAATAATCCCTTTAATCCATTTGTTTGCTTTGGATAAAGAGACTCAGTCTCAGAGCTCCGTAATGACACATGTGCAGTGGAGGCAGGGCGGACCAATTTTTAGGGGCGGACCGTTTGGTCTGCAACACTGGATTGAAATGTAGTGGGGTCAGTGGAGATGAGACATCATCCAGACATTTTCCACTGCTGTTGCTTTCAGAATGATATTTTGTAACACATCGTTGGACATATGAAGGAAATCCACCTCATGGTTTGTAATATTTTGGTTTGGGGGAACACCTTTATTTCTATGAAATTGCCAGAGCGCCATCCACCTGATTTGATCTGAAGTTAGACCTTAATTGTGCAAAGCACCTTGAGGCAGCTTGTTGTGTTTTGAAGCTGTATAAATAAATGAAAATGAAAATGACCTTGTTGACCTCCAGATTTTAAGAGTGCTTTGTAAAAGAATGTCCCCCTTAATGGTTGATACTTCCTAGAAGTATACAAGACATTCTTCATAAGTATAGAGGATATACAGTCTGATTCAATATCAAGCCAGGTAGACTCTGGGTCTTCCTGAAAACAGTCTCAAATACGTATATCTGCAGAGGCAAGACAGTTGGTCCAATTTAATGTCAGGAACAGCTAGACCACCCCTTTCAACTGGAGTTGTAAACGGGCAAGTTTTAGCCTTGATCCCTGGATGAGCTAGAGAAAACCTATGAATGCACGGTTTAACTGTGAATATAGAAAAAGGATGTATGTGTCAGTAATAGAGGGGCCATTTGGAAGGGGTATAGTAAATGTGGTCAAATATTCATTTTAACCCTCGGAGGTCGACGAGGTCGTATACGACCTCAGAGAGTATGCTTTACATTTTCGCATGTATCTTTTGATCCGTAGAAGCAATTTACTTTTTTGTGCAGAATAAAGTTGAGATTTCAAGCTTTCAGTGCATGTCTCCACTTTCCAGTTTGGCCCTCCACAACCTGTGTTTATAAAGCTCTGAAATGCCTGTCCAATAGCAGCATGTGCCTTACGCATATATGACGCGTGGTTCTCCAGTCAGAGCACAAAATACTCATGACAAAGGTTGTCAACAAGAGAATGATCTGCTTCGACTCTGTACGCTTGTAGTCACTATATACTTTTTCTGGGAAGAAGCAAGAATAGCAAAGAAAACTTTCACCTGTCCAGGAAGCTTTGCTGCAGACTTTTGACAACAGTGATGGAATTTTTACACCAACGAGGAGCTGGACTGTCTCGTGCGTTTGGATCCAGTTGAGGAGTAAGTATCCAAATTATTATAGGTAATAAGAAGTGCAGTAAAACTATTATATCTGTAGTAAATTGTGATAAACAGCAGTGCATTATGTTGTTCTGAGTGTATGTTGTTTTTTTTTTGGAGAATATGCAGTTTTCCCCTGCTCAGCAGTGTAAACAATATGAACATGTGCGTCTATGCATTTGTTATATGAGTAGACTATGTGAAACTCAGATTTTAGTGATTCTACACTAGTATTCACACATACTTTAATGTACGTGTACTGACTGTAAAAGCTAAGATTGTTGTTTTACTTTGGGAGTTTACTTGGAGCTCCTTTGTTCCTGTCTGTCACACTATTTTACACCTTTGGCCTGGGGGAATGGGGGTACTTAGGTGTGGCCCCTGGGGGATGAAGTGCATAAATTTGTAGACTTGTCTTTGTGAGATTACAGTGTAAATGCTATATTGTTATAATATAATAATAGTATAATGAGAAGTATTGCAAGATACACAAAGTAACTTATTTCTCTTCTGTTTTAGTGATGAATCTCCACCTACATCTCCTGTCCAGCCTGAAGAATCCCCCACCCAACCCAAGTGTTTTCTATGTCATGTCCCTCTGTGACTGATGGCTGACAGGAACTGTTTTTTTGAGTAGCACCACACCTAATCTGTCAGGACGAGTGACTTTTTTTTATTTATTAAAAAAAAATTACTTATTCCAGAAATTCTAAATTTTGCACATTAGTCAAGTAGACCTCCAAGATCATATTTCAGATGTGACTTTGCTTATTCATTGTTGTTTAGTGTGTTTTTCCATAAGATTATGATTTAAGATTTATTTATTTTATTTTTCGCCTAAATTTTTCCTTTGCATTTCTTGTTCTATACCTTTTTCTACCTTCACGCAAAGAGAACAAAGTGTGTATATTATGAAAATTTAGCTTGTCCTGAAAAAAAGGGTATATAGTACTTGATTGTGGCTCATAAGGTGGTGTTATAACAGCATAATAAAAAAAAAAAAGTCCAGGCGAGAGAAATGGCCAAAAAAGGCCTTAGACCCAGGAGGGTTAAATAAGTGTACCTTGCCCAGAAATTACAGTGGGAAACTGGACCAATGAGCAAGGTCACGGTGTAAAAGAGAGGGAGAAAATTGGCCTTACATAAAATTGTGTGGGGGGGGGGGCAGTGTCCTCCCATTGGTTTAAAATGTAAATTTTTGGCCACTGGTTGGACTGTGTTCTGGAAGGCTCTAACTTAACAAAAAATTATGTTTCCATTTTTTTTTTTTGGTAGTTTCTTTATACTTTTCATCTACTTTTAATATAATTATATTACCCCAAAATACATTCTGTATGCAAAGCAAACACCAAATATTTTGCTAAAAGTAATGTAATAATTAAGGAAAAAACTCTCCTTTGACAACTCAAACTTTTTTTTTTTGTTCTTGACTTTTAAATTGTACATACAGTGGTTAATCTCATAGCTCAAACATGTTTTATTTAGTTCTTTCGGGGCAACTGTTTGTTGTGATTTGGCACTATATAAATAAAATTGATTTGATTTGAACATTATCTGACCAAATTATGACATTTTAATATTATTCAAAGCTCACAAATCAATGAAATGAGAAGGAGGTGGGAATGGGCTTCACTGGGATTTGCATCCAAGATCCAAGGTGATGCAATAGTGTGGTGGATGCAATAACATGCTCCAACACATGCTCCCAGACCTAGCCTTACCTTGTTACAAATAATAACTAATAACAAATACTTGCCGATACAGCTGATAACATCGAAATCCCAAATCATAAAAGGTTTCCCTCTGTATGCAAACCCTTCCCTGTTGTACTACCAATAAACTGACCATTAGCTTTTAATTGCTTGCAGCCTCTGAGATCATTTTAGGTCTTTTCTGTCAGACTACAATTGAACCTTGTGTTCTCCTCTTAGTAGTCGTGCTGCAAGACACCCATAAACACTTGCGCAGCTCATATCCTATTTTATCAAAGATTAAGTAAAATTTAGGGCCCCTTTACACAGAACGCGATCGAAGCCGACTTTCGCACAAAGGAGGAATTGCATGCATTTGTGAAAAATCGGAGCCCCCTCAAATGTGTTGTACACCTGTCGCTGCAACTATTCGCACACACAAGTGGTCAAAAGACAGTGAATGCCTGCGTGTGCCCATTCGATCCCCCTCTCGGCAGGTGTTGGCCAAATTCCAGGTGTTACACATGAACATCTAACACCGCTTGCTACACACTTAGAAAAGGTGGGGCTATTCATGCACCTGTTATGATAGTAGACAGCAGGCAAGCACATGCGACCCGTCTGTGAAAAGTGTCAAAGTGCAACACCAGTATGGCGTCACCTAGTAACACACATGGGTGTAACTGTTCAAAACCCCGCTGCACACACACACACACACACACACACACACAAATGGCTTGTGGAGTGTGTCGTCAAACACATAATAATGCATACATGAAAGTAAAATCACAGAACAAAGCAACAGAGAGTGAGCCTTTTTGTTCTGTGAGCTACTGAGGTCCACTGACAGAGGTGGGCGTGTCCCCCTGTGACGTGCAGGGGGACACCTGTAGTGGCTTGTAGGATATTAAGTCGCATAACTACAGCGTGAAGTGCGAACATCTGCAAGCTGTCCTTGCATGGAAATAAATTAATACACATATTGCTTCAGTTGACCTCTGCATCAGCACACCGCTATGCTGGTGAATATCATCCCATGCAGGAGACCAACTTCAGATGTAGAGATGCTGTCTCGGTCAAGGCAAGGTCACACCTTGAAGATTTAGCCTGCATTTGTTGACCATATTAAACATGCTGGCATACATAGGCGTACGTCTAATAAATTAATGCAGCTGTCACACCTTGAAGATTAGCCTGCGTATGCCGATAGCCCTGTTTCTACCAAGCAGTTTGGGTCGGTACTGCACAGTGTGGTGCGGGTCAGAAACAGAGTAATTTAAATTATTTTATTTTATTTTTATCTTAGTGCATCATTTTCATCTCAAGCAGAATGCAAATGAATCAACTGATGACTGTGGTAAGCGCTGCCGTGAATGAAAGCGCTGTGAACAAACTTTTCAAGTGCTGGTCACCTGTCAGATCGGTTCCCCCCGTCTGAGGAACCAATCAAACTGGGTTTTTCATACATCCATCACTGGCCAGCATTGATGGATGTATTTTGACTCATGAATAAGTTAAAAGCAACGTGTCAACAATCACATAACTTACACACAACTTATGTCCCACATGTGCGGGATGTATACAAGTCATACGCTGGCATACATTGAAAATTTTCAGCATGCCCAAAATTTTTTGAGGTGCTCAGCGCATGAGGACATACGAGGGTAGGCTGAAAAGTTCTAAGGCTCCCCATGAAGGAGTAATGCATTAACTGCATTATAGTGAGCCTTAGAACTTTTCAGCCCACCCTCGTATATCAGCATGCTTTAACATGCTGTTAACTAACTTAATGTATCCATAACATATTAGACATATCCCAGCATTTTAATATGGTTGGCATATGCTGGCTAAATAGTCATGGTATGACAGGGCCTTCAGGAGCAGACCCTAAATAATCATGTTTCTTGATAGTGGGAGAAAAAACGGAGTGCCTGGAAGAAACCCACATGGGGAACATCCAAACTCCATACAGAAAGGATGGGAAGGGATCCCATGACCTTCTTGCTGTGGGGCATCAGTGCTAAACACAAATCCACCGTGCCGCCGCTATCTAAATTGTGTTTTGATGGAAAGTGTCTGTTTTAATATGCACAACTAATAAAGGGGTGTAATTAACAAACTGAAAAAAAGAAGCGAAGGGGGTCCAGAAGCACAATCTCCTGAAATTTTTTTCTAACTTGGGTCTTTTTTCCTTGCATTTCATGCATTTTAGAATACAAATTTGGGTAAAAACAATGCATATTCAACAGAATAAACCGTGTAATCAACCACATTTCACAACTAATGTAAACAAGACAAGGTAAAAGGTAAGCTGCAATAACTGATATTTTAATAGTAAAAAGTCAAACTTTGAGCAAACAAAACAGATTTTGCCAAATGTTAGTCAACTGCACTATCACATGACGCGACAGTACTTCACAGTACCTCAATCAATACCAATTAAAATCTCAGGCCTGTAGCCAGGATCTGAATAGGGGGGGGGGGGGGCTTTTTGGTGAAAGTGCATTTTCAACAATTTTGTATTTTTTTATGCCCAGGGATGTATAACCACAAGAGCTGTAATCATTTTCACATCATTGATTTCCCTCATCCTAACCAAACTGGAGCTACTGTATTGGCAATTTGTTCATGTAAATGGGGAATCTTCTTCACAGACTAAAGTTAATTATGGAGTTCCACAAGGTTCTGTGCTAGGACCAATTTTATTCACTTTATACATGCCTCCCTTAGGCAGTATTATTAGACGGTATTGCTTAAATTTTCATTGTTACGCAGATGATACCCAGCTTTATCTATCCATGAAGCCAGAGGACACACACCAATTAGCTAAACTGCAGGATTGTCTTACAGACAAAGACATGGATGACCTCTAATTTCCTGCTTTTAAACTCAGATAAAACTGAAGTTATTGTACTTGGCCCCACAAATCTTAGAAACATGGTGTCTAACCAGATCCTTACTCTGGATGGCATTACCCTGACCTCTAGTAATACTGTGAGAAATCTTGGAGTCATTTTTGATCAGGATATGTCATTCAAAGCGCATATTAAACAAATATGTAGGACTGCTTTTTTGCATTTACGCAATATCTCTAAAATCAGAAAGGTCTTGTCTCAGAGTGATGCTGAAAAACTAATTCATGCATTTATTTCCTCTAGGCTGGACTATTGTAATTCATTATTATCAGGTTGTCCTAAAAGTTCCCTAAAAAGCCTTCAGTTAATTCAAAATGCTGCAGCTAGAGTACTGACGGGGACTAGAAGGAGAGAGCATATCTCACCCATATTGGCCTCTCTTCATTGGCTTCCTGTTAATTCTAGAATAGAATTTAAAATTCTTCTTCTTACTTATAAGGTTTTGAATAATCAGGTCCCATCTTATCTTAGGGACCTCGTAGTACCATATCACCCCAATAGAGCGCTTCGCTCTCAGACTGCAGGCTTACTTGTAGTTCCTAGGGTTTGTAAGAGTAGAATGGGAGGCAGAGCCTTCAGCTTTCAGGCTCCTCTCCTGTGGAACCAGCTCCCAATTCAGATCAGGGAGACAGACACCCTCTCTACTTTTAAGATTAGGCTTAAAACTTTCCTTTTTGCTAAAGCTTATAGTTAGGGCTGGATCAGGTGACCCTGAACCATCCCTTAGTTATGCTGCTATAGACGTAGACTGCTGGGGGGTTCCCATGATGCACTGTTTCTTTCTCTTTTTGCTCTGTATGCACCACTCTGCATTTAATCATTAGTGATCGATCTCTGCTCCCCTCCACAGCATGTCTTTTTCCTGGTTCTCTCCCTCAGCCCCAACCAGTCCCAGCAGAAGACTGCCCCTTCCTGAGCCTGGTTCTGCTGGAGGTTTCTTCCTGTTAAAAGGGAGTTTTTCCTTCCCACTGTGGCCAAGTGCTTGCTCACAGGGGGTCGTTTTGACCGTTGGGGTTTTACATAATTATTGTATGGCCTTGCCTTACAATGTGAAGCGCCTTGGGGCAACTGTTTGTTGTGATTTGGCGCTATATAAAAAAATTGATTGATTGATTAATGCCTGAGTTTAGGCATTACGTCCAGAAAGTATTCACAGCACTTTTCCCACATTTTGTTATATTACAGCATTATTCCAAAATGGAGTAAATTCATTTTTACCTCAAAATTCTACTGACAACATCTAATAATTACCCCATATACCTTTTGCCAAAAATCCAGGTGGGCTGCCATGTGCCTTTTACTAATGAATGGCTTCTGTCTGGCCACTCTACCATACAGGCCTGATGGTTGTCCACAGAGGAATGCTGGAGCTTTGACACAGTGACCATTGGGTTCTTGGTCACCTCCCCGACTAAGGCCCTTCTCCCCGATCGCTCAGTTTAGAGGGACAGTCAACTCTAGGAAGAGACCTGGTGGATCTGAACTTCTTCCATTTATGGATGATGGAGGCCACAGTGCTCATTGGAACCTTCAAAGCAGCAGAGATGTTTCCGTGCCCTTCCCCAGATTTGTGCCTCGAGACAATCCTGTCTAGGAGGTCTTCAGACAATTCCTTTGACTTCATGCTTGGTTTGTGATCTGTCACACACTGTCAACTGTGGGACCTTATATGTAGACAGGTCTGTGCCTTTCCAAGTCATGTCCAATCAACTGAATTTACCCCAGGTGGACTCCAAATAATGTTACCCCAAATAACGTCCAAATAATGTCACCCCAGGTGGACTCCAGTTAAGCTGTCGAAACATCTCAAAGATGATCAGCAGGATGCACCTGAGCTCAATTTTGAGCTTCATGGCAAAGGGTCTGAATACTTATGTACATGTGATTTATTAGATTTTTTTTATTATTATTATTTTTAATAAATTTGCAAAACTATAAAAAAAAAAAACCTTTGTTCACTTCATCATTATGGTTACTGTGTGCAGAATTTTGAGGGGAAAAATGATTTTATCCATTTTGGAATAAAGCTGTAACATAAATGTGGAAAAAGTGAAGCGCTGTGAATACTTTCCACGTGCTCGCACTGCATTCGTGCACGTGAACACGGGTGTGCGCATGAACACGAACATGCACAAAACCATTGCCGAGATATCGTGCATGCCTATTCGACCGTGCATTCCTCCCGACTTATAGTGCTTCAGCAGCAGCAATCCAAAAATGTTCTTCAAACAGGGAAGATTTTTTGGAATTTTTTCAGACATGGATCCTGAAGGATTGTAAAAGTACCCTTTAGTAATCCTTCAGACAGGGGATCACCAAAGGGTTCGTCTGCCCAAAACAACCATCCATTAAAGGGTCCAGCAATTGCATCTCAAACAAAGAAAATGAGACCTGAAACAATAAACTGGTTAGTTTATTAATAAACTAATAAATAATTAATAATTAATAAACTAATAAACTGGTTATTAGCAACTCTCAAAATAATATTTCTGTGCAGTAATATAACAGAAACAGACTGGATACGAAAGTGGACATCAGCAGTTAGCCTTTAGCTTCACTAACAGACCCAGAATTTAAAATTATGAGATTGAAACCTACTCCATTGTTAGTAACATAATTATAAAGAGGGGAAGAAATAGATCAGTACAGTATAAGTATTCATATGAGAGAACAGATGTGTTTTTAATCTAGATTTGAATGTTTCCGGAGTATCAGGCTGTTTTATTTCGGCAGGCAGATTGTTCCACAAAATAGGTGCATGGAAAGAAAAAGCTGCTGACTCCTTTTTAACTTTTAGAAAACACAGCAGTCTTGCCTCTTGAGAATGCAGAGGATGGGGCATGCATAAGGTTTAATAGTTCGGTCATATAAGAAGGCAATAGTCCATGGTCATAACAAAACCTGACCTGACCTCATATGCACAGGAAGCCAGTGAAGGGAGGACAGAATTGGGATAATTTGGTCAAACTTTCTTCTTCTTCCGTGGTATAACTCACAAACTCGCAGCTTAAAGCACTGAAACACTGGCAGCTGTGGTTACCAGGGAATTCCTGTAAAAATGCAGCAGCACAGTAGATAACATTACAGACATAATATGTAAATGGATTTACAGTGAATGAACCACGGCTGACTCACATTAAAGAAACTGTTAAATCTACAAACAAGAGCTCTCTTTTTTTGTACATTTAACTGCTGTATTGTTTTACAGGAATTCCCTGGTAACCACAGCTGCCAGTGTTTCCCTGTAAAAACAACAGTCTTTTTTTACAGTGTATATATACATATACGAGGTCTGTCCGTAAAGTATAGGTCCTTTTTATTTTTTTCAAAAACTATATGGATTTCATTCATATGTTTTTACGTCAGACATGCTTGAACCCTCGTGCGCATGCGTGAGTTTTTCCACGCCTGTCTGTGACGTCATTCGCCTGTGAGCACTCCTTGTGGGAGGAGTCATCCAGCCCCTCGTCGGAATTCCCTTTGTCTGAGAAGTTGCTGAGAGACTGGCGCTTTGTTTGATCAAAATTTTTTCTAAACCTGAGAGACACATCGAAGTGGACATGGTTCGAAAAATTAAGCTGGTTTTCAGTGAAAATTTTAACAGCTGATGAGAGATTTTGAGGTGATTCTGTCGCTTTAAGGACTTTTCACGGTGCGAGACGTCGCGCAGCGCTCTCAGGCAGCGTCATCAGCCTGTTTCAAGCTTAAAACCTCCACATTTCAGGCTCTGTTGATCCAGGACGTCGTGAGAGAACAGAGAAGTTTCAGAAGAAGTCGGTTTCAGCATTTTATCCAGATATTCCACTGTTAAAGGAGATTTTTTTAATGAAAGACGTGCAGGCGGATTGCAGCGTCGGCTCGCAGCCGCCGCGACGCTCCGTCACAGGAAAAACACCTCTGCTGGAAGCCTTAAGGACAAGTTGGAACATCTCCAGCTGATAAACAATTTCTCATATACTCACTCCACTGAAAGCCATCAAAAGCCAACTGGATTTTAACAAATGGTTATCAACACGGAGGTGTTTTTCCTGTGCCGCCGCACCGCGTCGGCTGCGACCCGACGCGCGGACCCGTCTCTCAGCAACTTCTCAGACAAAGGAATTCCGACGAGGGGCTGGACGACTCCTCCCACAAGGAGTGCTCACAGGCGAATGACGTCACCGACAGGCGTGGAAAAACTCACGCATGCGCACGAGGGTTCAAGCATGTCTGACGTAAAAACATATGAATGAAATCCATATAGTTTTTGAAAAAAATAAAAAGGACCTATACTTTACGGACAGCCCTCGTACATATATGTATTAGCTTCTTGAAAGCCTGGGTGGAGCTGGGAGGAGAGAGTTCAATAATCACACAGCCTGGTGTATGAAGCTCTTTGTGAGTCTGGTGCGGGACCAAACTGAACTGAAGTCTATGAACAGCATTCTCACATATGAGTCCTTCTTGTCCAGATGGGTGAGGACTGGGTGCAGGGCTGAGCAGATTGCGTCCTCTGTAGATCGTTTGGCTCTATATGTGAACTGGGAGGGGTCTAGGGTGTGGGGGAGGATGGATTTGATGATGTGACATGACTAGCACTTCATGATGATGGGTGTCAGTGCCACCGGACCGTAGTCACTGAAGCAGGATGGAGCTGATTTTTTTGGCACAGGTATGATGATGGCAGCTTTGAAGCATGATGGAACAACGGCTTGCTTCAGGGAAGTGTTAAAGATGTCTGTGAAGACATCCATAAACTCCTCTGCGCAGTCCTTCAGCACGCGACCAGGGATGTTGTCTGGACCTGTTGCTTTGCGGGTGTTGATGGCCACTAGTGTCTTCTTCATGCTGGCGACAGAGAGGCACAGGGTCTGGTCGTGGGGAGGGGGTGCGGTCTTCTGTGGCTGTGTGGTGTTCAGTGCTTCAAAGCGTGCAAAGAAGCAGTTCAGGTTGTTGAGCAGAGAGGTGTTGCTCTCACAGCTCTGTGGAGCTGGCTTGTCATCAGTGACAGCCTGAATGCCTCGCCATAGGCTCTGTGTATCCTTGCTGTGTCTGAAGTGGGACGTTATCTTTTGTGTGTAGTCCTTTTTGCCTTCCTGATGCCACGGGACAGGTTGACTCTTGCTGTTCTCAAGCCAGATTCATCTCCGGCTCTGAAGGCTTTGTCTCTGGCTCTCAGCAGCTTGTGGACATCACCTGTCAGCCATGGTTTCCGGTTGGCCCGGGTGATGGTGGTTTTTGTGTGGGTCACATCATCAATGCACTTTGTGACGTAGAAGGTCACAGTGTCTTTGTACTCCTCAATGTTAGTGTTGTTGTTGTAGGTTGCTGCGTGTTATATGTAATGGTTAAATACACTATAATGGTTAAATAACATTTTACAGTGTCTTGTGCCAGTTGATTCTAAAATTCACATTCAACAAGCAGAATATTCAGACATTTTTGGCAAGAACTATTCTGTTGTATTTGGGATATAATTTGAAAATACAGTAAAATCTGCCAGTAATGAAGCTGTATATATTAACTTTCCTTCCTTAAAGAAATCATTTACAGGCCCTGTTACTTAATAAACATTTATTTATTACTGATATAAAGTTTTAGAATTCCTTATACAAAAACTCAATTTCTGTGTCCCTTGCATAATGTTTCATTTGCATTGTGTGTGCATACTGTTTATGGTACCATACACCTGAAACATATGTTGGAGAAAGTGTAAGCCACGGACCCACACAGGGGGCGTAAATGAACGGATAATAGAGATGCCAATAAATACAATTTAATATTGCAAATGTGCACTACAGGTCAAAATACTGCTTTAGTATGTCAATCAAAGTTCCACAAAAAAGGTGACGTGTGTGCAGGCCTGAGGATAGGAGACGCCTATCCAGAGAAGAGCTGGGACCCACAAGATTCCACCGCCAACGGAGACCTGCAATACACCGGAGCCGCCAAATCCCGAGTCCCCAGGTGGCCACTGCTCCCTCAGATCCGGTACTGCTGGCAGGGAAAACAAACAGGTTACAGTGGGTGTGTGTACACCCAGCAAACAGTCAGCAAAAAGTTCAGTTCCTCTCCTGAGGGAAAAATCCACCACTCCCAGAACACAGGAACACTGAAAACGTGCAGTACCAACAGTATACTTAGAGATAAGGAAAGTGAGGAGTGGAAACGCCAACTCCCTCCAACTTCCACAAACCCAGCTCCAAGCTGCGAGTATACAAGAGGTTACGACTGCAAAGGTCAGTAGCAATAAATGTGCGAACGGCACAAAGCGGCTGAGTAGGTTTACCTGTCAGGTAAGCTGATAACTCGGCAGAGTTGTGGTGTCTCTTCCAGACTTTTATGGAATGTGGTGATGATGAGTGATGTCTGACAGCTGTCAGCTTCGGGCTCCTGGGGCTCCTGTGAGGCGACTACGCCCTCTGGTGCCTGAAATCCGACGACAGGCAGGGCGTCCTCTGGTGGTGAGCCAGCAGTACCTCCTCTTCGGGCGGCCCACACAACAGGACCCCCCCCCCCAACAGGCGCCTCCTGGCGCCCGACCAGGCTTGTCGGGGTGTCGTAGAAGTCGGCCAGGAGGGCCGGATGCAGGATGAAGCTCCTTCTTCACCCAGGAGCGCTCTTCGGGTCCATACCCCTCCCAATCCACCAAATACTGGAACCCCCGACCCCTCCGGCGAACATCAAGGAGCCTTCTCACAGTCCATGCAGGCTCCCCGTCGATGATGTGGGCAGGAGGCGGCGCTGGTCCGGGGGTGCAGAGATCGGACGTGTGGCAGGGCTTGACTTTGGAGATGTGAAATACTGGATGGATCCGCAGTGAAGCTGGGAGTTTAAGCTTCACTGCGGCCGGACTGATGACTTTGACGATGGGAAAGGGTCCGATGAATCTGTCCGTTAATTTCAGTGAGTCCATGTGCAGAGGAATGTTCTTAGTGGATAGCCAAACCTCCTGCCCGGGCTGGTAAGCGGGGGCCGGGGTGCGTTGGCGATCTGCATGGCCCTTCGCCCTCGTCCGGGCTTTCAGAAGGGCAGAGCAGGCTGTTCGCCACACCCGACGGCACCTTCTGAGGTGGGCCTGGACCCAGGGGACCTCGACCTCTCCCTCCACAGCCGGAAACAATGGGAGCTGGTACCCCAAGCACACCTTGAAGGGGGAGAGGCCGGTCGCCGATGAGACTTGGCTGTTGTGGGCGTACTCGATCCAGGGCAGATGTTGACTCCAGGCCGTCGGGTGCGCGGAGGTCACACATCTTAGGGCCTGCTCCAGATCTTGATTAGCCCGCTCTGCTTGTCCATTAGTCTGTGGGTGGTACCCGGATGAGAGGCTCACGGTGGCCCCCAGTTCCCTACAGAAACTCCTTCAGACTTGCGATGAGAACTGGGGACCACGGTCTGAGACGATGTTCGTAGGGATACCATGCAGACGCACGACGTGGTGGACCAGGAGGTCTGCAGTCTCCTGGGCCGTCGGGAGCTTCGGGAGGGCCACGAAGTGGGCCGCCTTGGAGAATCGGTCCACTATCGTCATGATGGTAGTCATTCCCTGGGACGCAGGGAGACCTGTGACGGAGTCCAGGCCTATACGGGACCAGGGGCGTCGAGGCACCGGCAACAGCTGGAGGAGTCCTCTCTCTGCTTGATGAACTGCCTTGCCCCTGGCACAGGTGGTGCAGGCCCGGACACACTCCCGGACATCGGCTTCCATTGACGCCCACCAGAATCGCTGCTGGACCACTGCCACGGTTCTTCGCACCCCTGGATGACAGGAGAGCTTGGAACCGTGACAGAAGTCCAGGACCGCAGCTCTTGCGTCTGGTGGGACGTACAATCTGTTCGGTGGTCCACCGCCAGGGTCTGGGTGACGCGTCAGGGCCTCCCTGACGATGTTCTCCATGTCCCACGTGAGGGTGGCGACGATAGCGGACTCTGGGATGATGGTGTCAGGTGGATCCGACAGCTCTGTTCTGACCTCCTCTTCATGCACCCGGGACAGTGCGTCAGACTGTTGGTTTTTGGTCACGGGGCGGTATGTTATCTGGAAGTCAAAGCGTCCAAAGAACAGTGACCAACGGGCTTGCCTGGGGTTCAGACGCTTAGCAGTCCGGATGTACTCCAGGTTCCGATGGTCAGTGAAAACCGTGAATGGAACCACAGCTCCCTCCAACAAGTGTCTTCACTCCTCCAGGGCCTCTTTCACCGCCAGGAGCTCCCGATTGCCGACGTCATAGTTCCGTTCTGCTGGGGTCAACCTGCGGGAAAAATAGGCACAAGGGTGGAGAACCTTATCGGACTCCCCGCTCTGGGACAGCACGGCTCCTATCCCTGAGTCAGAGGCATCCACTTCAACAACAAACTGGTGGTTAGGATCGGGCTGCACCAGAACTGGCGCAGTCGAGAACTGGCGTTTCAACTCCCTAAACGCAGCTTCGCACCAATCTGACAAGGTGAAGGGGACTTTTGGGGAGGTCAGGGCTGTCATGGGACCCACCACCTGACTGTAGCCCTTGATGAACCTTTTGTAGAAATTTGCGAAGCCGAGGAACTGTTGCAGCTTCCTACGGCTTGCTGGTTGGGGCCAATCTCTCACCGCCGCTACCTTGGCCAGATTGGGTGCGATGGAGTTAGAGGAGATGATGAACCCCAGGAAGGACAAAGAAGTACGGTGGAACTCGCACTTCTCGCCCTTCACAAACAGCCGGTTCTCCAACAACCGCTGCAGAACCTGACGTACATGCTTCACATGGGTCTCAGGATCTGGGGAGAAGATGAGGATATCGTCCAGGTATACAAAGATGAACCAATGCAGGAAGTCCCGCAAGACATCATTTACCAAAGCTTGGAACGTCGCGGGGGCGTTAGTGAGGCTGAACGGCATGACCAGGTACTCAAAGTGACCTAACGGGGTGTTAAATGCCGTCTTCCATTCGTCTCCCTTCCGGATCCGAACCAGGTGATAAGCATTCCAAAGATCCAGTTTCGTGAACATTTTGGCTCCATGCAGGGGCGTGAACACTGAATCCAATAGAGGCAACGGGTATCGGTTGCGAACCGTAATCTCGTTCAGCCCTCTATAATCAATGCATGGACGTAGTCTGCCGTCCTTCTTGCCCACAAAAAAGAAACCAGCACCTAACGGGGAGGAAGAGTTCCGGATTAACCCGGCAGCTAAAGAGTCCCGGATGTAGGTCTCCATTGATTTGCGCTCAGGGCATGAGAGGTTGTACAGTCTACTGGACGGATACTCAGCGCCCGGAATCAAATCATTGGCACAATCGTACGGTTGGTGCAGGGGAAGGGTGAGTGCCAGATCTTTGCTGAAAACGTCAGCAAGATCATGGTACTCAGCCGGCACTGCCGTAAGATTGGGGGGAACACGGACCTCCTCTTTAGCAGTCGCACCGGGTGGGACCGAGGATCTTAGACACTCCCAGTGGCAGGTTTCGCTCCATTGAGCCACAACCCCAGTCGGCCAATCGATCCGGGGATTGTGTTTACTCATCCATGGATAACCCAAAATAATTCTGGAAGTAGAAGGTGTTACAAAAAACACAATCTCCTCCCTGTGGTTTCCAGACACAACCACTGTTAAGGGCTGTGTCTGGTGTGTTATTAAAGGTAGAAGGGTGCCATCTAGTGCCCGTACCTTCAATGGTGAAGGAAGGGCCACTAGAGGGAGCCCTACTTCCTTAGCCCATCTGCTATCAAGCAGATTCCCCTCTGACCCCGTGTCGATGAGTACTGGGGCATGAAGGGTTAAATCCCCACAGAGGATCTTGACTTGGACTCGTGCGGATTTTCGTGCATTTCCTGCGTGTGTGTTATGGCCCACCCTTAGCCCAGTCTCTAAGGGCGAGCGTTGGTGTTTAACCGCTTGGGGCAATTCTTCTGCAAATGCTCACTCGAGCCACAGATAAAACACTCTCCGCGGGCCAGCCTCCTTTGTCTGTTGGCTGATCTCATTTTCGCCCTGCTCGTGTCCATAGCTTCATCAGCAGGAGGAGCTGTCGTCACGCGGAGTGCTTTGGCTTTGGAGCGTGGAGAAGGCGGCGCTGTTTCGGACCTGGAAGGGAGAGGGACGGCTTGTGCCCAGCCACGCCCTTCGTCTCGCTCCCGTCGTCGTTCCTCTAATCGGTTGTCTAACCGTATAACGAGGTCGATAAGCCCGTCTAATTCCCGTGGCTCATTCTTAGCCACCAGGTGCTCCTTAAGGACCGGAGACAGTCCGTTTACAAAGGCGGCACGGAGTGCTACCGTATTCCGGCCGGCTCTCGCTGCCGCGACGCAGAAGTTGACTGCATACTCAGCAACGCTCCATCGCCCCTGTCGAATTGACAGCAGCAAGTTGGAAGCAGTTTCGCCTCGGTTCAGGTGATCGAACACCTGTCTGAACTCCCTCACAAACCCAGTGTATGTCATTAGGAGCCGCGAGTTCTGTTCCCAAAGCGCCGTAGCCCAGGCGCGTGCCTCACCTCGAAGCAAATTAACGACATAAGCCACCTGGCTGGAGTCTGACACATACATAACGGGACGTTGTGCAAAGACGAGCAAGCACTGCATCAAGAAGTCCGCACACGTCTCGACACAACCTCCGTACGGTTCCAGGGGGCTGATATATGCTTCAGGGGATTGGGGGTGGGGGGTGGTTCGTTGAACGACCACTCAGCAACAGGAGGAGCTGCAGCCGCGCCCTGTCCGCGCGCTTCCACCTGAGCGGTGAGAGCCTCCATCCTATGATTGAGCAGTATATTCTGCTCGGTCACCAAATCCAGCCGAGCAGTGAGGGTGGTCAGTATTTGCTGCAACTCACCCATCATATATCCTGCTGGAGCCTGTGCACCTTGCATCTCCATTGATTGTTCAACGAATTGTATGTGCCCCTCGGAATCCATGACATATGGCCGAGTTATCCTGTTGGAGAAAGTGTAAGACACGGACCCACACAGGGGGCGTAAATGAACGGACAATAGAGATGCCAATAAATACAATTTAATATTGCAAATGTGCACTACAGGTCAAAATACTGCTTCAGTCTGTCAATCAAAGTTCCACAAAAAAGGTGACGTGTGGGCAGGCCCGAGGATAGGAGACGCCTATCCAGAGAAGAGCCAGGACCCACAAGATTCCACCGCCAACGGAGACCTGCAATACACCGGAGCCGCCAAATCCTGAGTCCCCAGGTCCCAGCTGTCAGATCCGGTACTGCTGGCAGGGAAAACAAACAGGTTACGGTGGGTGTGTGTACACCCAGCAAACAGTCAGCAAAAAGTTCAGTTCCTCTCCTGAGAGAAAAATCCACCACTCCCAGAAAACAGGAACACTGAAAACGTGCAGTACCAACAGTATACTTAGAGATAAGGAAAGTGAGGAGTGGAAACGCCAACTCCCTCCAACTTCCACAAACCCAGCTCCAAGCTGCGAGTATACCAGAGGTTACGACTGCAAAGGTCAGTAGCAATAAATGTGCGAACGGCACAAAGCAGCTGAGTAGGTTTACCTGTCGGGTAAGCTGATAACTTGGCAGAGTTGTGGTGTCTCTTCCAGGCTTTTATGGAATGTGGTGATGATGAGTGATATCTGACAGCTGTCAGCTCTGGGCTCCTGTGAGGCGACTACGCCCTCTGGTGCCTGAAACCCGACGACAGGCAGGGCGTCCTCTGGTGGTGAGCCAGCAGTACCTCCTCTTCAGGCGGCCCACACAACAACATAAGGACTTCTATGCTATACTGCTGAGGTTTAGCACCTTATCTGGGGTGGAAAAACTGGCCTGACCCAACAAGAAATTAATTTTTGGAGATTCTTTTGATGGGTAAATAGATCTGAGAAAGCACCAGAATGCATTTGAGATTTTTCTGGGGGACAACCACCAAACCACGCCAGGGCCTTGCCAATATATTTCAGGTTTTTTTTTCTATGGCTCACTTTCATCACTCAGTTCATTCACAGATTTGTCCGTGCTCACGATGAAAGGTCAACAGCATTGGCTTAATCATTTGTAAAGCATAGGATTTAATGTAAAGTGGGAACTTCTGTATTAAGGTTGTAACATGTGGATATTTATATTTTGTGTTCCAGGAGAAGCAGAATGACATCATTCACAGTATCAAACAGCTGAATGACAAAGTTGATGCACTGCATCCTTGGACCATCCCGGTTCCCGGACATACCGGGAGAGAGAACAATGTGGACACTGTTGAGATGATCATCTGAAGAATGGCCAGCTCTAAACCAGAAGTGTGGGCTAGAACCAATTACAAGCAGTGCCTGGAAGTAATGGGCCTTCCAGTAAAGTCAGTCGAAGAAGTGAGTTAATGTATTTTATGTTTGTTAGATCCTCTTCACTTCAATAAAGTTTTGCCGTTTTATTTTTTACACAGTATATTATGAAACATGCTCTATTTTTGGAAATACAGTAGCTAAAGGGCCTTTCGCATTGCATGCTTTATACACATCAGGCTACGCATCAGGCAACGCCTCCCAATGCGTCTTGACGTCAATCGTGTCAATGCCTCCCGATGCCCCCAACACGTTGCATGCAGCAAGGAGGCGGAGATTTTCACACTGATTTTTTCCAGAGGAAAGCTGACAGATTGCCATGTTGTACAACCCCACTTCCAATGAAGTTGGGACGTTGTGTAAAATGTAAATAAAAACATAATACAATGATTTGCAAATCCTCTTCAACCTATATTCAATTGAATGCACCACAAAGACAAGATATTTAATGTTCATACTGATAAACTTTATTGTTATTGTGCAAATATTTGCTCATTTTGAAATGGATGCCTGCAACACATTTCAAAAAGTTGGGACAGTGGTATGTTTACCACTTTGTTTGTCACATCCCAGCTCAGTCTCACGTTTTTTTTGGGGGGGTTTTTTTTTCGTGCTCCCATGACGAAATGAGTCAAATTTTCGTGACAGGGTTTTTTTTTTTTTTTAAACTCACCATTACTTACCCTACTCCTACCCCCAACCCTAACCTTAATCATAATCTAGTAATCCTACTCCTTACCCTCACCCTAACCATAACCACCCCGACCCCCCGCTTCACTTTTAATTTCATGCAGCCATTACGGAATGAATTAGAATGAATTTGTGCTGCCGTGACGAAAATGAGGTGCTTTCGTCACAATATCACAAACCAATAGATTAATGTATATTTCGTGCTGCTGAATCACGACTTGCCGTGAGACTGTGTTGTACATTTTGACTAGCACAGAGTTAACGTTAGCCGCAGGCAAGCACAGGCCTAATTAAAATTTTGTCTGTTATTTATCTATTTTGGTATGAAGCCAGGAGCCTAAAGTTGTCAATAAGGTGCGCAGGCATCCCACATCAAAAGACATGCAGGTTTGGTGAATTGGAAACTTTATAATTGTCCAGGTCTCCCATGTAAAAGAGAACTCAATCTCAATGGGACTAATTTGGTTTAATAAAGGTTAAATTTAAAACGTACATACCTTTTTATGACCATGATTAAAATGTATACTCTGTGTTTTATTAGGTGTTGAGGCAATAGTAATGTAAAAGTAATGTCAGTGCACAGAAAGAGACTTTATGAAGATAGGTTTATGATTCTGTGATATTTTTTCGTTCCCACAACTGTCTTGCACTGTTTCTCTGTGAATATTTAATTACTGATAGTAACTTTGCTTAGCACCATAGAAAAGTTTGTATGAGTATATTTCAGCTTGTTTATTTGTGCTTTACAAATGTGGTCAATAATAATATTTTTGCATTATTGCTTATTGTTTTCTAACAGCAACCATGCCTGCTGTCATAAGAGTTGTTAAATAAATGAATCCTCCATCTGACCAGTCGGTTGAGCATGTGCCTGCAGTTGAATCACACCAACAGTACAATCCTCTGAGGAGAGGAGTGAATCCACAGGTTTGTATTATTATGGTTATATAAAACTGTACAGTGTCTTGTGCTGGTAGATTCTAAAATTCACATACAACAAGCAAAATATTCAGACATTTCTGGTAAGAAATAATCTGTAGATTTGGGATGTAATTTGAAAATACAGTAAAACTGCCAGTAATGAAGTTGTATATACTGACTTTCCTTCCATAAAGAAATAATTTACAGGCCATGTTACTTAATAAACATGTTTATTTATTACTGATATAAAGTTTTAGAATTCCTTATATAAAAACTCAATTTCTATGTCCCTTGCATAATGTTGCATCTGTATAGTGTGTGTGTGTATACTGTCTATGGTACCATACACTTGTTTCAAGTGTATGGTACCATAGTGTGTGGGGGGGTACATAGATCTGAGAAAGCACCAGAATGCATTTGAGATTTCATATTTTTTGGGGGGGGACAACCACCAGACCCCCTGCCAGGAGCTTCGGGCCATTGGCCCTTGCCAAGATATTTCAGGTTTTTTTTTTTTTTTTTTTTCCATGGCCCACTTTTGGCACTCCATTCGCGCACAGATTTGTCCATGCTCATGATGAAAGGTCGACAGCATTGGCTTAAACATTTGTGAAGCATGAGATTTAATGTAAAGTGGGAACTTCTGTATCAAGGTTGTAACATATGGATATATACATTTTGTGTTCCAGGAGAAGCAGAATGACATCATTCGCAGGATCAAACAGCTGTTTCTGTTCATTAGATCCTCATCACTTTAATAAAGTTTTGCTGCTTTACTTTTTTACACAGTATATTTTGAAACATGCTGAATTTATGGAAATACAATAACAATCAAATAGCAGTGGGTACATAGGATTCATAATTTTTATCTGATCTGCTTTTACTAGTGTGGTATACCTAAATGATAACTTCAGAAAATTTCTGCAAGCAATATAAACAGCTTGTTAAAAATATAGGGCCTGTCCAATAAGGTGTTGAGTTGAATACCAGTTATGACCATGCAGCTCAAATTATACAGTATCTGAACAGTAAAATATAGTTCATTGCTTGTGACTAACAGTGGAAATTTTCAACTTGCAGCTGAAGAGTGCTAATGACAAACTTGATGGCAAGGACAAGGAAACCAAGCACCGGAGGAATGCCTTAATCAATACCTTGACTGCATACACCCCTGGAATGGAACAAGGGAAGAATACAGTAAGAACCACTGTCAGGGGCTGCTTGTATGCTACGGCTCCTGTTTATCTTTGGCAGTGCTTCAGCAGTCAGGGTAAGTCAGGAACCGTCAAAGGCAGCCTTGCCAGGGATGTGCCACAAATTTACAGAGTTGTCATGGCACCTGCAATAAATATTAATCAATGGACAGTACTACCATCATTTCTACAACTGTGCCATAATCTGAAGACAGTCACAGTAGCGAGGCACCGTGACATCTGGGTTCTCTTTGGCTGCTAATCCAACATGGCGGAATCTGCTTCAAACCTGCTTTATTTCATTGTAATCTAACATGTCTATCATATATGTATTATGCTTTTAAAAATGATGTGTGTGTTCAATTGCACTGTCGTATCTGACTAATGTCATACTGAGTCTTCAAATCTATGTGATAAAAACAGAATATCTTTTCATATGAATTTTCAATAGATGAAGTTTTTTAGGGTTCATTTTAATTTCTGAAAGATTTATTCCTTTTGTCTGAACATTTTTTTGGAGTAGTGTCTGGTATACGATGTAAGAAATGTTTTGAAAATAAAGTTGAAAATTTTTCATTTTATGTGCATTATATTTTTGAGCAATGATTATTATTTCTGTAAAGATGAATTCCATCATTTAATCTGTTCTCAATCAAGTGATTTCAAAAGTTTCTGCATTATTGATTTTATATGTTAATTCCATAAATACATTGCAAGTCACTATTGCAATAAAACCTATTGAATTTTAAAATATTTATAAAGTTTCTTTTACTTCATTTTTAGTTCTCAATAGGAACAATTACAAAGATTTTAGGTAATTGAGCAAGAAAATTGCAGGAACAGCATATGAACAAAGAATGAGGATGGGTAATGTTCACATTCGGACATTCTACAAATGTTCATTTAATGTTCTGCTGCAACTGTTCATATGATGTTTGTGAACATTTGTGAATGTTTGTATAATGTTCATGCAAACATTACCTGTTCTCATTCTTTGTTCATATGATGTTCATGCCATGTTTGCCAACATACTCATGTAAACGTTCAATGAACATTCAAAGAATGTTCAGTTTGTGGGTGGGTGATGAAAAGAAATAAAAATGTACATTTTGGTTGTATAATGAATGAATGAATGAATTTATTCAGCACACACAGTCCAAAACAACAACAAACTTACAACGAAGAAAGAAAATGATTTCAATGCATCCGTGTGCCTGAAAGTGAAGCAAAGGCAGAAGCAAAGCTTATTAACGCCTCCCCCTTTAACCAAAAATGAAATTATCTAGTTCAAAAGGAGTGGGGAGAAGTAAAAAAAAAAAACATCTATTCCCACTCCCATTTTTAACCACTTCAAACCTTTCAGCTTAAAGGACACAATCCGAATGCTACCAAACAAATTTACATTTACAATTTTGCAACAGACAAAACTCAGCCTTCTTCAGCAGATACATATCTTGAAAACATCATGTCTTTATACTGCCGGAAAATGGCTGATGTCCAGCTCTTGTGATAACCAGAGAAAGTGCACACGACGGTCTCGGATCCACAGAGCCATCCGTTTAGAAATGATCCGGTGGTTTGTGGCTCTCGATGGCGGCATGGAGCGCGGCGCGCCGAGCGTCCTTAAAGCCATCCTTAAAGCTGTAGTAACAGTCGTTATTATTTGTGAAGCCCATAAAATTTTCACCAAAAGCCAGATACATTTTTCGAATGGTTTCCAGCTGCCAGTCTCTAACAGTTTCTGAAAAAATTCTGATGGAAAAAAGCCCAAATCATTCCGTCATTTCCTGACAATGAAAATCCGCCGAGGGGGTGGACCACTCCTCACTCAAAGCCTGCTCACAGGCGAATGATGCAACCGACAGGCGTGGAAAAACTCACGCATGCGCACGAGGGTTCAAGCTTGTCTGATGCAATCACACGTGATTCAAATCCATATGGTTTTTGAAAAAAATAATAAGGTCGGCTACTTTTCTAATAGACCTCGTATGAATGGCATATTTTACAAAAGCACATTTATATGTAAACCAACACGCACGTCACATTAATGTGTTGGTTTTTACATAGAATGAATGAGTCCAATCAGTGTTAGCAGAGGCTAATTTTACCCATAATGCCTTTGGCATCTGTGTGTGTTTGTTACAAAACTTCAGAATTAGTGCATTATGTAAAATTAAAACATATGTGTTATATTTTAACTTTGTACAAATGACAGAATTGTCATCAATGGAGTAACTGACCATAAGTCAAAACTGCTTTATATTCCAAGACTTCTGAAGAATGATGACTTTTCTTTTTTGTGTGTGTGTTAACCTGGTGGCCAGGTTGCTTTTGCTGCTGTACAGTTGAACTTAGCACCTCAAAACTGCTTCATTGCTGAAAAATAGTGGGCAGGGCGCTCAAAGACAGAAGTGGTGGCTCACTGTTTGGGTTTGTGATCATGGTGTTAAAACTCAAAATCAGCTTGTTAGTACCTGAGCGTGTACTGGATACAATACTGAAAGTTATCGGTTAGCTTTAGCTTCCAACAAATTTGTGGGTGGTTTATCAGTTTAGCTTTATTAAAAGATAACTTTTCAGTTAGCCGATTAGCTGTTATCGAAGCTAACTTTTTGGTTAGGTGTGCCCACCACTGGTGGCACTAAAAAAAGACAGGAGACAGAGCTGGTGGTGACAGAGCTGAAGATATTGCAATTCTCTTTGGGAGTGTTGAGGATGGACATGATTAGGAACGAACATATCAGAGGGACAGATCAGGTGGGACAGTTTGGAGACGAAGTCAGAGAGGTGAGATTGAGATGGTTTGGACATGTGCAGAGGAGGGACCCAGGCTATATACAACCCCAGTTCCAATCAAGTTGGGATGTTGTGTAAAATGTAAATAAAAACAGAATACAATGATTTGCAAATCCTCTTCAACCTATATTAAATTGAATGCATCAGAAAGACAAGATATGTAATGTTCAAACTGATAGACTTTGTTTTTGTGCAAATATTTGCTTATTTTGAAATGGATGCCTGCAACACTTCAAAAAAGTTGGGACGGGGCAACAGAAGACTGGAAACATTAATGAATGCTCAAAGAACACCTAATTGGAAACAGGTGAGTGTCATGATTGGGTATAAAAGGAGCATCCCCAAAACGCTCAGCCGTTCGCAAGCAAAGATGGGGCAAGGATCACCACTTTGTGAACTGCGTGAAAAAATAGTCCAACAGTTTAAGAACAATGTTTCTCAATGTTCAGTTGCAAGGAATTTAGGGATTCCATCATCTACAGTCCATAATATAATCAGAAGATTCCGAGAATCTGGAGAACTTTCTACCCGTAAGCTGCAAGGCCGAAAACCAACACTGAATGCTCGTGACCATCGATCCCTTAGGTGGCACTGCATTAAAAACCGACATCATTGTATAAAGGCTCTTACCATGTGTGCTCCGGAACACCATTGTCAGTTAACACAGTTTGTCACTACATCTATAATTGCAAGTTAAAACTCTACCATGCAAAGCGAACGCCATGCACCAACAACATCCAAAAACGCTGCTGCCTTCTCTGTGCCTGACCTCATTTGAAATGGACAGACGCAAACTGGAAAAGTGTGCTGTGGTCTTATGAGTCTACATTTCAAATTGTTTTTAGAAATCATGGACATTGTGTCCTTCAGACAAAAGAAGAAAAGACCATCCAGATTGTTACCAGTGGAAATTAGGACATTGGTGGACATTAGGTTAAGCATATCCCGGCATGCCTTAACCCAGCCACTACACCATGCTATTGAGGTGGGTGCCACTAATGAGGTATTACCTAGATTTACAGAATTTGATAGTATCTCACTCGGCATGCTGACGAAACTCCTAACATCAACAAAAAGCACAACCTGTTTATTTGATGCCATACCAACAAAACTGTTTAAGGACCTGTGGTCCACTCTTGGGGTGACTTGGCTGGAAATTATTAATCTTTCTTTAACTTCTGGATCTTAAGTAATTAACCATTACTTAAGAAACGTAATCTTGACCCTAATGTATTGAAAAACTATCAGCCGATAACAAATCTATCATTTTGCTCTAAAATTCTGGAAAGCAGTGGTGTCACGGCAGCTCGTAGACTATCTTACTGAGAATAATCTCTTTAAGCCACTGCAGTCTGCTTTTATAAAATATTATTCCACAGAGATGGCTCTCACTAAAGTGGTGAATGATCTTCTGCTTACAATGAATTCGGACACCACTACAGTTCTGTTGCTGTTAGATCTCAGTGCTGCATTTGATACAGTAGATCAGGGGTGGCCAAGTTCGGTCCTCGAGAGCCACCTTCCTGACACTCTTAGTTGTCTCCCTGCTCCAACATACCTGAATCCAATGAAAGGCTCATTAAAAGTCTGCTAACGGGTCTTTCATTGGATTCAGGAAGGTGGCTCTTGAGGACCGAACTTGGCCACCCCTGCAGTAAATCATCATATTCTACTTGATAGGCTGGAAAATCATTTGGGGATTACTGGGAGTGCCCTTGCATGGCTGACGTCATACTTGACCAGTCGATCTGACTGTGCTTTGTACAGTAACACTACCTCTAACCTTAGTGACATGAAATTTGGGGTTCCACAGGGGTCTGTCTTAGGCCCCATGCTTTTCTCCCTTTATATAGCACCCCTTGGGCACATATTGCGGCGTTTTGGGATTACCTTTCACTGCTATGCAGATGATACTCAGTTATACATGCCGATAACTGCTGGGAATCTTGTTCACATAAAATCCTTAGACGATTGCCTTGCAGCAGTGAGAAGTTGGATGTCTCGAAACTTCCTACTTTTAAACTCTGAAAAGACTGAAATGATGGTTCTTGGTCCAGTGAAACATCGGCATCAATTTGACCAGTTAACGCTCAGCCTAGGCTCGTGTGTCATACATCACACTGACAAACTGAGGAACCTTGGGGTAATTTTTGATCCTTTGTTGTCTTTTGGTCTCCACATTAGAAATTTTACTAGGACTGCTTTCTTCCACCTGCGAAATATAGTGAAGATTCATCCCTGTCATGCCTGGCCGGGGTCTAGGCCTTGATCCTTATTTTGCCTCTCTCTTTGGCTCACCTCCTGCCCCAGCTTTGATGTATTAGTTTTTTTTTGTCATCATGTGGTTATCTTCTGTTCTAGTTTTGCTGTGTTACTTTGTTTTGTTACTTTTCATACTTGAGTCATAATCCAGATCCATTCTAGTTTTGTTCTGCCGGTTTGTGTTTGCATTATTGATCATTGTTTTTCACTTGTTGGTTTTGCCTTCTGTAGTTTGTTTTCTTATAGCTTGTTTACCACCTCATTTTCCTAGTTGAGTTTTGCTTAAGCTCCCCCTCTAGCTGCCACCTTATCGTGGTGGGGGAGTTTGCATGCCCGGATGATCCTAGGAGCTATGTTGTCGGGGGCTTTATGCCCCTTGTAGGGTCTCCCAAGGCAAACAGGTCCTAGGTGACGGGTCAGACTAAAGGCAGTTCAGAACCTCCATGACCAGTAAAAAATCAAGGACCGAGACATCGCCCGGTATGGTGGAGCCGGGGCCCCACCCTTGAGCCAGGCCTGGGGTTGGGGCTCACGCATGAGTGCCTGGTGGTCGGGCCTTAGCCCATGGGGCCCGGCCGGGCTCAGCCCGAAAGAGCGACGTGGGCCCGCCCTCCTGTGGGGTCACCACCTGCAGAGGGGGCCATGGGGGTCGGGTGCAGAGAGGATTGGTTGGCGGTCGAAGGCGGGTGGCCCGGTGGCCTGGTCCATGCTCACAGCCCCTGGCTGTTGGGACGTGGAATGTCACCTCGCTGGGGGGGAAGGAGCCTGAGCTTGTGCGGGAGGTTGAGAGATACCGACTAGAGATAGTCGGGCTCACCTCCACGCACAGCTTGGGCTCTGGACCCAACTCCTGGAGAGGGGCTGGACGCTTCATTTTTCTGGCGTTGCCCACGGGGAGAGGCGGAGAGCTGGGGTCGCATTGCTTATTGCTCCCCAGCTCAGTCGCCATGTGTTGGAGTTCACTCCAGTGAACGAGAGGGTCATGTCCCTACGCCTTCGGGTCAGGGACAGGTCTCTCACCGTTGTCTCGGCCTATGGGCTGAGTGGCAGTGCAGAGTACCCGACCTTCTTGGAGTCCTTGGGAGGGGTACTAGATAGAGCTCCGACTGGGGACTCCATTGTTCTCCTGGGGGATTTCAATGCCCACGTGGGCAGCGACAGTGAGACCTGGAGGGGGGTGTTCGGGAAGCACGGCCTCCCCAATCTGAACCCGAGTGGTGTTCAGTTGTTGGACTTCTGTGCTAGACTTCTGTGCTCCATAAGTGCACGTGGCACCAGGACACCCTGAGCCCGAGGTCGATGATCGACTTTGTAGTTGTATGATCTGACCTTCGGCCGCATGTCTCGGACACTCGAGTGAAGAGAGGGGCAGAGCTGTCGACCAAACACCACCTGGTGGTGAGTTGGATCCGCTGGGAGGGGAGGAAGCAGGTCAGACCTGGCAGGCCCAAACGTATCGTGAGGGTCTGCTGGGAACGACTGGTGGAACCCTTTGTCAGCGAGGTCTTCAACTTCCACCTCCGGGAGAGCTTCTCCCAGATCCCGGGGGAGGTTGGAGACATGGACCATGTTCTCCACCTCCATTGTCGATGCAGCCACTTGTAGCTGTGGTCGCAAGGTCTCTGGTGCCTGTCACGGCAGCAATCCCCGAACCCAGTGGTGGAGACCGGACGTAAGGGATGCCGTCAAGCTGAAGAAGGAGTCCTACTTATCTTTGTTGGTAGGTGGGACCCCAGAGGCAGCTGACAGGTATCGGCAGGCCAAGCGTGCTGCAGCCCGTGCGGTTGCAAAGGCAGGTCTGGGAGGAGTTCGGGGAGGCTATGGAGGAGGTCTATCGGTCGGCCTCAAAGAGATTCTGGCAAACCGTCCGACGCCTCAGGAGGCGGAAGCAGCTCTCCACCGGCACTGTTTATGGTGCGGGTGGACCGGAGGGTGTGTTCCAACTATAGGGGGATCACACTCCTCAGCCTCCCCGGTAAGATCTATTCCAGAGTACTGGAGAGGAGAATTCGACCAATGGTCGAGCCTCAGATTCAGGAGGAGCAGTGTGGTTTTCGTCCTGGTCGCAGCCAGGGTGTAGAGGGGGTCTGGTTTGGGAACCACAGGATCTCGTTTCTGCTGTTTTCAGACGATATGGTTCTGTTGGCTTCATCAAATCAGGACCTTCAGTGTGCACTGGGGCGGTTTGCAGCCGAGTGTGAAGCGTCCGGGATGAGAATCAGCACCTCCAAATCCGAGGCCATGGTTCTCGACCGGAAAAAAGTGCTTTGCCCTCTTCAGGTTGGTGGAGTGTACTTGCCTCAAGTGGAGGAGTTTAAGTATCTCTGGGTCTTGCTCATGAGTGAGGGACGGATGGAGCGTGAGATCAATAGACGGATCGGTGCAGCTTCTGCAGTGATGCGGTCGCTGTATCGGACCGTTGAGTAGGGGGGCAAAGCTCTCGATTTATCGATCGAGCTACTTTCCGATCCTTACCTATGGTCATGGGATTTGGCTCATGACCGAAAGAACAAGATCGTAAGTACAAGTGTCCAAGATGAGTTTCCTGTGCAGGGTGGCTGGGCGCTCCCTTAGAGATAGGGTGAGATGCTCGGTCACTCGGGAGGAGCTCGGAGTCGAGCCGCTGCTCCTCCATGTCGAAAGGAGTCAGTTGAGGTGGCTCGGGTATCTTTTCCGGATGCCCCCTGGAGAGGTGTTCCGGGCACTTCCCATTGGGAGGAGGCCCCGGGGAAGACCCAGGACATGCTGGAGGGACTACATCTCTCAGCTGGCTTGGGAACGCCTTGGGGTTCCCCCGGAGTTGCTGGGGGAGGTGTGTGTGGATCGGGAGGTCTGGGCGGCTTTACTTGAGCTGCTGCCCCCGCGACCCGACTCCAGATAAAGCGGAAGAAAATGGATGGATGGATGGAGTTTTGCTTAAGTATTTATGTTCCATTTTCAGTCCTCATGTTCATACCCTGTTCTCGATTATGTTATTCTGCCCTCCGCTTTTATTTTTGTCCTTACATCTCAATTTCCCTCACACCCAGCTAATTAGGTTCACTCCACGTCCTGCACCTGCCATTATGTTTTTCCCTCACTTTGATTCAGTCTGTTTTGTTTCCATTCACTCACGCTCTTGCACCAGCTCACGTGTCTTTGTCTATTACATCACGCCACTTTGTGCACTCCCTTCCTCGCTGTCTTGCCCCATATATACTCTTTGTTCACTAGCCACACCCCCTTTCTAGACCCTTCTCCTCACGTGCACCTTGTTAACACTTGCTTATTTAATCTCCTCCCAGCTTCCACCCTTTTGCCAGTTTGTTGTCACTTTTTGCACACATCCCAGCCTTTTGTTCTCAGTCCTGTTTTGCCAAGCCGTGTATCGATAGTTGCTCTGTTTTTCCTCAACCACGTTTTTTGCCTCATCCTTGATTACTGTTTGCTCGTGCCTTGACCCCTGCTGGATCATGACTGTGTTTTTGTCTGACCCCAATTGTACCTCTGCTTCCCTGCTTGATCACCTGTGCACCGAACCCAAGCCTGAAATAAAAAACATGTTTTTTCCTACTCCAACAACAAGTCTGGAAATCTGCATTGCGGGTCCAGCTGCTATGGATGTCGTGCAGTCGCCCACCCTGACAGTCCCATCCTGTCTATGGCTGATGGTGAGACCCTGATCCTTGCATTTATCTCTTCTAGACTAGACTACTGCAATGTTCTATTTTCTGGTTTACCGCAGTCTAGCATTAGGGCTCTCCACTTGGTTCAAAATGCTGCAGCCAGACTTTTGACATGAAGCAGAAAGTACAACCACATCACACCCATTTTGGCATCCTTCACTGGCTTCCTATCCCAGTGAGATCAGGTTTTAAGGTTCTGCTACTAACCTATAAAATTATTCATGGACTGGCACCTCCCTACCTAGCTGACCTAATTAAACCTTACGTACTAGTCTGGGCTTTACGTTCTCAGGGTGCAGGACTCCTTTGTGTCCCTCGGGTGAATAAGAAGTCTGCGGGTCACAGAGCTTTCTCTTATCGTGCCCCTGTACTGTGGAATGGTCTCCCTGCGTCAATAAAACAGATTCTGTGGAGACTTTCAAGTCCAGACTTAAGACGCACTTCTTTTCCCTTTCATATGGCTAGCATACTGGTACACTTTTGTTTTATGCTTTTTACTCTTTTAATTCATTTTATTAGTAAACGGAGTGTGTCGCGGCCTCAACTTTACCTAAATTCTGGGTCTTTTAGTGAAGCTTAGGTCTTGTGGCTGGCAATCACCTTAGTATTTTTCTGTTTTTCTTGTTGATTAATGCTGGCAAATTATACTGTATTTTTTTGTCTTTCTGATGCCTGATTCTGCCTGATCCCTTTAGATTTTACATACAAGGGTCCTGCAAAATCAATGCCAGTAACTTCAAAGGGAGGTGATTCAGTTACTCTGTCTCGCGGTAAAGGGGCAGTAACCTGCTTGGCTGCTTTAACCTTTAGTTTTTTACAAATGTAACAACCTGAAACAATGCGTTTTACAAGCTGTCTCCCTCTCAAAATCCAGTATTCTTCTCTCAATTGAATCAAAGTGTCTCTTACACCAGAGTGCATCACCTTTTCATGACATGACTGAACCAATAGCTCAGAGAACTTGATTTGTTGCTAGTATCCAAGGATGCTGTTATCTGAAACTAAAATCAGACTTCTGTAGTCTTCCACCAACACTTAACAGACCATTTTCATCTAAGAATTGTTTTAAGTCTTTGATTTTAGAGTGTCTTCTCACATTTTGCTTTGACCTTCGCTGTGATATTTCTAAGCTAAAACAACTCTCCTGTGTCAATTTTACCCAATACATTTCAGCAGCAGTGAGCTCCTCGGTGGTTAACTCTCCTTGGACCTTTTGACTAGACCTTGAGTTAGTGATAAACCGTTTTACCCATGCTGTGACTCTTAACACAGTTTTGAGTCGGCTGTACCTTTCTAAGTTCAACAGAGATTCAGTTTGTTCAGTACCAGTTAGTTGCACAAAGGTTGGACACTTAGATTTCAGCTCAGCATTTACCTCATGAACCACATAGTCATCGTCAATGTCCAGTTTTTCTTCAGCTGTGGATAGTGAACTAGGTCCATTCCACCACAGCTGGTTCTCAATAAGGTTCCGTACATGCTGACCTCGAGTGGGAAGGTCTGCAGGGTTCATTTTGCCAGCACAGTGGGACCACAGCTCTGGGTTTGAGAGACATTGTATTTCAGCTACTCTGTTAGCCACAAATGGCTTCCACTGGACTGAGCTGCAGATCCAGTGAAGAGTGATCATTGAGTCTGTCCACATGTTAAGCTGGTTCCTCTCCATGTTCAATGGTTTAAGAAGACTGTGTCCTAATCTTGCTCCAATAAGTGCTCCCATAAGCTCCAAGCGAGGCAATGTCATTTTCTTTAGTGGAGCAACTCGCGACTTGGAAAAGGCACTTTACTCGAACAGAGAAGGGAGTGAGAAAGCCAATAGGGTCGAATATGTGAGCTGATGTATGTAACACACTTCTTTTTGTATTTTTCTTGTCCTTTAAAATGTCCATTAAGCCCTTTTGATCAAACACAAAATCATCCCTCTCTGGTCGCCAAATGAGTCCTAGCACCTTGAGAACATTCCCACAGGACTCAGTATCTCCAGTGAAATCTCCCGTCTCCTTCCACATAGCTCTCAGGTCTGGTGAGTTAGTGGTCCATTTACCATTTACAGAGGTTCATGCCTGCCTGAGAGAGACTGTCCTTTGCTGCAGATGTCACCTGTAGAGCTTCCTGCACAGAAGGTGAGCTGGAAATAAAGTCATCTACATACAGAGTCTCTGAGAGTCTGTACTGCTTTCGGCTGCTCTGTTTCAAATTGCTTGAGATGTTTTCTAACAGTGGCAGCAAGCAAGAATGGGCTGGGAGAGACTCCAAAAACGACTCTGTTCATTCTGAGGACACGTACCTCGTTTCTGCAGTCCTTAACTGGAGGTCCATGCATCCACAGAAACCTAACAGCATCTTTGTCCCTCTCTGCCAGGGAAATCTGAAGAAAAGCCTTCGTTATAGCAGCAGTAAAGGCTATCTCGTGCAGTCTGAATTTAATAAGAACATCTAGCAGGTTTGGGTTCAGGTTAGGCCCAGTATGTAAACACTCATTGAGGGATGGGCTGTTTTCATCATATGAGGATGCATCAAATACCACTCTGAGTTTTGTTGTGGCCTTGTCCTCTCTCACTACGGCATGATGTGGCATGTAGTATTTCCCAGTCTCTTGAGTCCCTGCCACTGTTTGACCCTCTGAAACCTCCTCACAAATCCCTTGTTGTACCTGTCTAACAAGGTTGCATCAGCTTTAAGTTTTCTTTTAAGGCTCTCAAATCGTTTCCTAGCTACCCTAAAGTTGTCTGGAAGCTGGTCTTTGTCAACTCGCCATGGTAACTTGACTTGGTAACGTCCATTTTCAAAGGTTGTAGTTTCTTCAAAGTGTTGTAAAACGTCCGAGTCCTCTGAGCTCTCTGCCGGTTGGTTTACAATGCCTAAGGACACTACCTCCCAAAATGCATGTAACTGCTTAGAGATTTGGGTGTCTTCAGTCAAACTAATGTGCATGCATGTGGTGTCTGTTACACTAGAAGTAGTCACTGGTCCCTGTAAAGCCCATCCAAAAATGCTTTCAACTGCCACTAATGAATTTGTGACCTTTTGGACCTTTCCAGTAACTGCTTGCCAGTAATAGTCAGCTCCTATTAACACCTGCAACTCTTGGTCATTAGCACCCTCTAGTGGAAAGTCTGCAAGTTGTAACCCTCTTTTGTTTATCTCTGCTTGAATAGGGTCACTTGGTACCCTTATCACTGCAGTACACACCTGAGGAGTCTCTACAGCTTCAATCTCAAGTCTGTGTTCAGTGTTCCACATATTTTCAAGCTTAACTCTCACAACATTGCGTTTTTCTGTTACAGGAGTGGTAGAACCAAAAACATGGAGATTTAGTGTCTCTTGCCTTACAACAGGCAGTCCTAAAGCTCTGACCACACTTCGATGAATGAAACTATGCTGGCTCCCTCCATCGAGCAGGCAGCGAGTTATCTTTCTCTCTTTTGTTCTCTCTTTTGGCCCTACAGTCCATGTCTTGACTGTCTGCAACAGTACCGTTTTCTGAGTATTTGTCTTTACCTCTACAGGGCTTGTCATTGAAGACAATACAGCATCTGTCTTTTCACTATTATTGGCAGCGTTAATTTCTGACTTAGTTTCAGACTGTTCACAAACCAACAGGTGGTGTCTACGGTTGCATAAGTTGCACAAAACCTTCACTCTGCAATATTTTGCGATATGCTTTGGGCCTAAGCAGACATAACACCGTCCAAGTTTTCTCAGCTTATCCTTGCGTGCACTTACTGCATGTTCAGGACGGTTCTCTGGTTTATGGTCACTACTGTCACAATACACGCAGGTCTGAGGCATGGCGCTAGCAGTGTGCAATGCAGTCGCTGAAGGGACGCTCCACTTTCGGGGTTTATCACAGACATAGGATGACTTAACCACAGGCTTGTGTTGTGGGTTAAGGTCCTTCGATGTGTGGCCTCGTCTGGTAAGTTGAAGCGCTCGTTCTCTGCTTTGCACCTCATTTTGCAGAAAGTGAATCAACTCTGGCACCTTCCATTCATTGGTTGAGTTTGGTTGTCGAGTGTAGGCAAGCGCGATGTCCTCTGGGATGAGCTGTAGAAACACTGGACATAGCAGGCAGCCATACGTATCACTTTGCACTGCAAGGGACTCCAAGCTGCATATCTGGATCTCACATTCATCATATAAGTGTCTCAAGGCTGCAACATCAGAAGATCTTTTGACAGGTGTTAAGTTCAGTAGTTTGGACATATGGGCACTTATCACAATGTCCTTTCTCCCAAAACAGCTCTGGAGTAACTCTATTGCAGCATCGTAATTGGCATCTGTCACTGTAAGCCCCGCAATAGTTCTAGCCGCTGCTCCAGTCAGATAGGATCTGAGGTAAGTAAACTTGTCCGTCTTGCATAGTGCATCATTTGTGTGGATAGCTGTTTCATACTGTGACCAGAATTCCTGCCACAGAACACCCAATCAAAAACCCAGACAGAGCTTTAATTCATTTGAAAGCTTGACTCTTAGTCTTGTCCATCCAAATTGGAAGTCCCAAAAACCAGTTTTATTTGTTATTATCTATCGTCCACCTGGTCGTTACTGTGAGTTTCTCTGTGAATTTTCAGACCTTTTGTCTGACTTAGTGCTTAGCTCAGATAAGATAATTATAGTGGGCGATTTTAACATCCACACAGATGCTGAGAATGACAGCCTCAACACTGCGTTTAATCTATTATTAGACTCTATTGGCTTTGCTCCAAATGTAAATGAGTCGACCCACCACTTTAATCATATCTTAGATCTTGTTCTGACTTATGGTATGGAAATTGAAGACTTAACAGTATTCCCTGAAAACTCCCTTCTGTCTGATCATTTCTTAATAACATTTACATTTACTCTGATGGACTACCCAGCAGTGGGGAATAAGTTTCATTACACTAGAAGTCTTTCAGAAAGCGCTGTAACTAGGTTTAAGGATATGATTCCTTCTTTATGTTCTCTAATGCCATATACCAACACAGTGCAGAGTAGCTACCTAAACTCTGTAAGTGAGATAGAGTATCTCGTCAATAGTTTTACATCCTCATTGAAGACAACTTTGGATGCTGTAGCTCCTCTGAAAAAGAGAGCTTTAAATCAGAAGTGCCTGACTCCGTGGTATAACTCACAAACTCGTAGCTTAAAGCAGATAACCCGTAAGTTGGAGAGGAAATGGCGTCTCACTAATTTAGAAGATCTTCACTTAGCCTGGAAAAAGAGTCTGTTGCTCTATAAAAAAGCCCTCCGTAAAGCTAGGACATCTTTCTACTCATCACTAATTGAAGAAAATAAGAACAACCCCAGGTTTCTTTTCAGCACTGTAGCCAGGCTGACAAAGAGTCAGAGCTCTATTGAGCTGAGTATTCCATTGACTTTAGCTAGTAATGACTTCATGACTTTCTTTGCTAATAAAATTTTAACTATTAGAGAAAAAATTACTCATAACCATCCCAAAGACGTATCGTTATCTTTGGCTGCTTTCAGTGATGCTGGTATTTGGTTAGACTCTTTCTCTCCGATTGTTATGTCTGAGTTATTTTCATTAGTTACTTCATCCAAACTATCAACATGTTTATTAGACCCCATTCCTACCAGGCTGCTCAAGGAAGCCCTACCATTATTTAATGCTTCGATCTTAAATATGATCAATCTATCTTTGTTAGTTGGCTATGTACCACAGGCTTTTAAGGTGGCAGTAATTAAACCATTACTTAAAAAGCCGTCACTTGACCCAGCTATCTTAGCTAATTATAGGCCAATCTCCAACCTTCCTTTTCTCTCAAAAATTCTTGAAAGGGTAGTTGTAAAACAGCTAACTGATCATCTGCAGAGGAATGGTCTATTTGAAGAGTTTCAGTCAGGTTTTAGAATTCATCATAGTACAGAAACAGCATTAGTGAAGGTTACAAATGATCTTCTTATGGCCTCGGACAGTGGACTCATCTCTGTGCTTGTTCTGTTAGACCTCAGTGCTGCTTTTGATACTGTTGACCATAAAATTTTATTACAGAGATTAGAGCATGCCATAGGTATTAAAGGCACTGCGCTGCGGTGGTTTGAATCATATTTGTCTAATAGATTACAATTTGTTCATGTAAATGGGGAATCTTCTTCACAGACTAAAGTTAATTATGGAGTTCCACAAGGTTCTGTGCTAGGACCAATTTTATTCACTTTATACATGCTTCCCTTAGGCAGTATTATTAGACGGTATTGCTTAAATTTTCATTGTTACGCAGATGATACCCAGCTTTATCTATCCATGAAGCCAGAGGACACACACCAATTAGCTAAACTGCAGGATTGTCTTACAGACAAAGACATGGATGACCTCTAATTTCCTGCTTTTAAACTCAGATAAAACTGAAGTTATTGTACTTGGCCCCACAAATCTTAGAAACATGGTGTCTAACCAGATCCTTACTCTGGATGGCATTACCCTGACCTCTAGTAATACTGTGAGAAATCTTGGAGTCATTTTTGATCAGGATATGTCATTCAAAGCGCATATTAAACAAATATGTAGGACTGATTTTTTGCATTTACGCAATATCTCTAAAATTAGAAAGGTCTTGTCTCAGAGTGATGCTGAAAAACTAATTCATGCATTTATTTCCTCTAGGCTGGACTATTGTAATTCATTATTATCAGGTTGTCCTAAAAGTTCCCTAAAAAGCCTTCAGTTAATTCAAAATGCTGCAGCTAGAGTACTGACGGGGACTAGAAGGAGAGAGCATATCTCACCCATATTGGCCTCTCTTCATTGGCTTCCTGTTAATTCTAGAATAGAATTTAAAATTCTTCTTCTTACTTATAAGGTTTTGAATAATCAGGTCCCATCTTATCTTAGGGACCTCGTAGTACCATATCACCCCAATAGAGCGCTTCGCTCTAAGACCGCAGGCTTACTTGTAGTTCCTAGGGTTTGTAAGAGTAGAATGGGAGGCAGAGCCTTCAGCTTTCAGGCTCCTCTCCTGTGGAACCAGCTCCCAATTCAGATCAGGGAGACAGACACCCTCTCTATTTTTAAGATTAGGCTTAAAACTTTCCTTTTTGCTAAAGTTTATAGTTAGGGCTGGATCAGGTGACCCTGAACCATCCCTTAGTTATGCTGCTATAGACGTAGACTGCTGGGGGGTTCCCATGATGCATTGTTTCTTTCTCTTTTTGCTCTGTATGCACCACTCTGCATTTAATGATTAGTGATCGATCTCTGCTCCCCTCCACAGCATGTCTTTTTCCTGGTTCTCTCCCTCAGCCCCAACCAGTCCCAGCAGAAGACTGCCCCTCCCTGAGCCTGGTTCTGCTGGAGGTTTCTTCCTGTTAAAAGGGAGTTTTTCCTTCCCACTGTAGCCAAGTGCTTGCTCACAGGGGGTCGTTTTGACCGTTGGGGTTTTACATAATTATTGTATGGCCTTGCCTTACAATATAAAGCGCCTTGGGGCAACTGTTTGTTGTGATTTGGCGCTATATAAAAAAAATTGATTGATTGAATTGATTGATTGACTGGCTTATTTCACCATCATACTTTGTTATCATTAGCTTGGGAAGCTTAACAGTTTGTCTGGACTGTGATGTAAATGAACCACTGCTTACGTCACTCACGCGCACTCTCGGTGTGTCTCTAGCTCTCGTTTGTGACCCGATAACAGTTGTGGCGCGAACTTTCCAAGTAAGAAGGAGGTCCATGTAATCCTGAGTGTGGCTTAGTTCCGTGTCCAGACCATCTGTGGGCGTCTCCTCTTCTATGCCCTTATCCAAGTCCAATAAACTTTCTTCCTTCACTGACAAAAGCACCAGGAACTCACGCATTTTGTCGATATCTGGTCTCTCCTTGCCCACCTCCTCCTCTAGGCGGGTTAACAGCCTGGTAGTAGCGGCGCGAACGCTCGCCCGTTTCTTCTTCATCCGCTCCAGTTGCTCCATCATGGCGGCTGCTAACTAGCCGTTAGCTGTTCACTCCGTTCCCAAAAAATTAATTTAAGTCTTCATCCCAGGTTTCGGCACCAAAATGTTACGTAGTGAAAGCTTCTACAATCATGACGGAGGCGCGGATGTCTTTTGTGAGCCTTAACTGTTCAGAATTTATTTACACAAAAAAAAGAAAAGGGAGCAACACCAACTTGCCATTTCACATCATAGTCAAGATGGCCACTTGAACTCGGAACAGTTCCTGTTAATCGCCTTCAGTATAATACTTCCAGGTTTTCAAAATAAATGAATACAGAATCCTTTCAATACATATTTTGGCACATTTAAATCAATGCACAAGCATGTTAATTAAACTGTTCAAGTAAATCATGTTACATTAATTTCATATCAAATAACAATGAATAATTCACAACAATAAATTGAAATTAAAATTGAAATTGAAATTGGAAAGTTCAAGAGCCAGCATCTGTGATGGTATGGGGTTGTGTTAGTGCCCATGGCATTATCAACTTACACATCTGTGATGGCACCTTCAATGCTCAAGGTACAACCAGGTTTTGGAGCAACACATGCTGCCATCCAAGCACTGTCTTTTTCAGGGACATCCCTGCTTATTTCAGCAACACAATGCCAAGCCACATTCTGCATGTGTTACAACAGCGTGACTTCATCAAATCAAATCAAATCAATTTTATTTATATAGCACCAAATCATAACAAACAGTTGCCCCAAGGCACTTTATATTGTAAGGCAAAAGCCATACAATAATTACAGAAAAACCCCAACGGTCAAAACGACCTTTATAGTAAAAGAGTGCGGGTACTAGACTGGCCTGCCTGCAGTCCAGACCTGCTGCCCATTGAAAATGTGTGGCACATTATGAAGCACAAAATACGACAATGGAGACCCCGGACTGTTGAACAACTTAAGTCGTACATCAAGCAAGAATAGGAAAACCATTGTAAACCATTCAAGAAAAGTTGATCATTAATAGTTTACCATTTACAAATGTAAAATCAGTCACTATTCATTAGTGATAAAAATACTTTACAAATCATATTTTTATTGTCTTTACATTTTTTTTCCTCACAAATTAAGCACTCTTTTTTATTAGCTACTCGTTGGTAAGAACATAAATAGATGACTTAATATTATTAATAACAAAATATGTAATGTCTTTATAAAACATTTATAAATTATTTTCAATTCTCTAAAAACCATTTAAGAATCCCACAATACCGTCTTCTCTCTGCAACTATTATTTGTTCATCACATTCCTCTTCTGTTTTTTAGCTGCTACCTGTTCTATGTGCTCTAATTCTTTCCTCTTTTCCTTTTTAGCTCTCTCAAATACTGTACCTCCGGTTAAGGAGGTCCTCATATTGAGCTTTTTCCCAGTGTCCTGCCCTTGGCAGATAAGAACTATAAAACAGCGTTTTATCACCATGTCGTGGTTGTTTGCTAGAGCAGAAAATTGCATGTTAATACAGGATGTTGTCATATGCAGCTGCCATTTCATTCTCATGCACAACTAGGAGCAGACGTCTGTTCTCTTCTGCAGCCATCCATTCGTTTAGGCTTGTGAAAGCATCATCTGTAAGTTTTTTCTTGTTTGTTGGCTCATATTTAAGCCATATTTGATGAGACTTTGTTATAAGATGTGTCAGTTTGACACATATGGTAAAATGGGAACAGATTACATTTAAAGCTGCATTTAAAGTGCACGTGCATTGTCATTTCATTCACATACAGCATAAATAGATAAGATATTTAAGTTAGAAATTAATATGGTATGCAGTGAGCTAAAGCTACTTGTCATTAAGCAATGTTTGCTATTTCTGTTTATGTTTTGTACAGTTTCACTCTGGTTTATGGATGCATCATCAACGGCATCTTATTAAAGGGCAAGACTAAGATGATTCCTGACTCTGCATTTCATAAACGGAGTTTGGCTGGCTGTTAATTTGTGTCGCCACACAAAGAGAACAGTACAGTGAAAAGATGTAAAACCTGCAAGCAGCGAATCACATGGTAGTGGACCTCATGCTCTTTCTGCATCATGTCTGAAGAAGGCAGATCAGTAACCTTAGCAAAGGAAGCTAAGGATGATGGAACAGGAGGCTCTTCACATTATATGACAGAACACAAGGCTGAGTTGGGCTCAAGACACTCACGCTCATCTCGCCACTCACATCGATCTGGGTCATCTGCTGCAGCGGTTGCAGCCCAAGCTTGAGGTGATGCTGAAGCTGCATGTACATGTGCACTATTTTCACAAAGATAAAATGCTATCAAACTTGACAAAATGAGGTTGTAAATGAGCCATCAGCTTGACCAAGCAAAGGTAGAAGCAGATCTAAATGTGTTACATCATGAGAAAGAGGCAGCCGCAGCTCTAGCTAAAGCTGAAATACTAGAGGCAGCAGCATCAGAGTTTGGAGAAGACTTACCCAGAAAGAAAGATCACGCAGTTTCAATAGAGAGCAAAATGGAACACACAAGAGACTGTAAGGGGTTAAGCTCACTTCACAGGAAGCCATATAACCACAGAACACTCACTTAAGAGAGAACCATCTCTGTACTCAGCAAAAAGCAAGCAGCTTCACCCTTCAGACCCTGTAATTAAAGACAAAAAAATTACATCACACCTGAAGCAAAGCAAAGGTGACAACTTATTCTTGATAAGATAACTTTGGCACAAGTCCACATGCAGCAGTCCATCATCAGCCTCCATCTTGAGATATGCTTGATCTTGCAAGATTTCTAGCACATAGAGAGCTTGTGAATACTGGGCTCACAAAGTTTGATGGCCAACCAGAGACTTTCAGGGCATGGAAGTCTGCTTTCATTAATTCTACGTATGGCTGGTGTGGAACTGGACTTAATCACTAAATGGTTGGGCAAGGAATCTTTGGAGCATGTGAGAAGGATCCGGTCTGTCCATGTGTCAGACCCAACAGCAGCTCTAGAGATGGCTAGGAATAGACTAGTGGAGTGCTATGGTGCACCCGAGATGATCGAAAATGCACTTTTCAAGAAGCTGGATGCCTTTCCTAGAATCTCAAACAGGGACTTTGTCAAGCTCAGAGAGCTTGGAGATCTTCACCTGGAGCTTCAAGCAGCAAAAGATGATAGATACTTGCAAGGTTTGGCATATTTGGACACAGCTAGAGGCATTAATTCCATAGTTGAGAGGTTGCCACATTACCTGCAAGAAAGATGGATTTCTCACAGTACTAAGTACAAAGAAGAGAATCAAAACTGTTTCCCTCCGTTTTGGTATTTCACCAATTTTATCTGTCATGTGGCCAAAGCAAGGAATGACCCTAGCTTCACCATCCCCACTAGTTATCCTGTTAAAGCTGACAAAACTATGCCCAGATTCAGCAGAACACCCATCACTGTCAACAAAGTAGATGTCACCCCCAAAAAGGTCCCAGACACAGATCAACTTCCAAAAGACATTGACCTAAACAAAAACTGTCCTATGCATAATGAGCCACACCCACTGAAAAAGTGTCGAGGCTTCAGAATGAAATCACTCTTTAGAACTTTAGATAACCTTTTCAATGGAAAGGTTATCTAAAGGACAATGGGATCTGTTTTAAGTGCTGTGCATCTTACTCCCATTTGGCACGCAACTGCAATGCTGCAGTCAAGTGTTCAGAGTGCAGCAGCGAAAACCATTGCACTGCCCTTCATCCAGGTCCACCTCCTTCAACCTCTCAAGCATACAGCTCCAGTTTAGGTCATGGTGGGGAGGAAGACCCCTCATCTGCATCACCAACTGTAAACACCTTTGTGCATGTACAAAGGTCTATGGTAAAGGATTTACTGCCAGGTCCTGTTCTAAGATACGTTTGGTCCAAATCTATCCCAAGGGTAAAAGAGAGAATGCAGTGAAAATGTACGCAATGCTGGATGATCAGAGCAGTAGATCACTGGCAAAGTCAGAGTTCTTTGAGCACTTTCACATCAACAGCCTACTCACATCACATCTCCCTACTCACTCAAGACTTGTGCAGACATTACAGACACAGCTGGCAGAAAACCTGAGGGCTACCAGATAGAGCCTGTGCATGGTGGAGTCAGTCTATCACTTCCTGTACTGATAGAATGCAATGAGATACCCGACAACCGATCTGAGATACCCACAGCTGAGGTTGCTTATCACCATCCACATCTCAAGCTGACTACCAAAGAAATACCAAAATTGGATGAGGAAGCTCAAATCCTGTTGCTGCTAGGCCGTGACATCTTAATAGTGCACAAAGTGAGGAAGCGAGTAAATGGACCTTCAAATGCCCCCTGTGCCCTCAAGTTGGATCTGGGCTGGGTAATAGTAGGAGATGTGTGTTTGGGCAGTTCTCATGTTCCTAAAGTGCAATGCTTCAGAACCTCCATTTTGGAAAATGGTAGGCCTTCAACATTCACACCTTGTGAAAGCCACATCAACATCAAAGAAAAGTTAAGCATGCAAGACAGAATACAACATGGATTCCATCATACTCCAAAAGGCAGCTTGACAACAAAATCAGAAGATCTAACTGGACACACAGTGTTTGAACAGACAGAGAATGACCATACACTTGCTCTCTCCATAGAGGATGAAATCTTCTTGGATATCATGGAAAAGGAAATATTCCAAGACGAAACAAACAGTTGGGTAGCTCCTCTCCCTTTCAGACATCCAAGACCTCCTCTACCAAATAACAGAGAGCAAGCTCTGAATCGTCTCTTCTCATTGCAATGCACTCTAGAAAAAGAAACCAGAAATGAAGCAGCAGTTCATCAACTTTATTCAGAGGTTCTTTGAGAATGAACACGCTGAAGCAGCACCTCCTTTGGTCAAGAATGCTGGTATCTGCCGACCTTTGGTGTTTATCATCCAAAAAAGCCTGAGCAAATCAGAGTGGTATTTGACTCAAGCGCACAATACCAAGGTCTCTCTCTCAACAGCATCCTCTTGACAGGACCCAATCTAAACAACAACCTCTTGGGCGTACTGAACTGTTTCAGAAGGGAAACAGTGGCAGTGACAGCAGATATCCAACAAATGTTCCACTGTTTCATGGTAAGGGATGACCACAGAGACTATCTGAGGTTTTTGTGGTTCTGTGACAATGACCTGGACAAAGACGTCATGGAATACAGGATGAGAGTCCATGTCTTTGGAAACACCCCTTCACCTGCAGTAGCTATTTTCGGGCTCCGATGGACACCAAGAGAGGGTGAACCTGAATGTGGTACAGACGTGTAAGTTCATGGAGCGTGAGTTTTACGTGGACGATGGTCTTATATCACTTACCACTGAAGAGGAGGCCATCAGCCTACTAAGAAGGATGCAAGCTTCACTCGCAGAGTCAAATCTCAGGTTTCATAAAATTGCTACCAACAGTGCAACTGTGTTGTCAGCATTCCCCTCAGAAGATTGTGCCAAAGGCATTAAAGACCTTGACCTTAGAGATGGAAATGTGCTCATTCAGCAAAGCCTTGGTCTTTGCTGGGATTTCGCCACAGACACATTTACTTTCCAGACACCAAGTGGTAACAAGCCATTCACAAAGGGTGGAGTCTTGTCTACAGTGAATGGTCTTTATGATCCAATCGGCTTTACAGCCCCAGTTACAATACAAGGGAGATTTATGCTCAGACAACTCTCCAAGGAAGTTGACGACTGGGACACTCCGCTTCCAGAAGGAAAGCTCAAGGAGTGAGAAACATGGAAAAACTCTCTCAATGATCTTCAACAACTTCATATTCCTCGAACATACACCTCAGAGACCCTCTCAAAGGCAAAACACACCGTCCTCTGTCTTTTTTCTGATGCCTCCACTAAAGCAATAGATGCAGTCACATACCTCAGAGTCGTTTATGAGGATGGAAAGTGTGAAATTGGTTTCATCCTGGGAAAAGCAAAGCTGACCCCTCAACACGAACCAACCATACCCAGACTGGAGTTGTGTGGAGCTGTGCTAGCTGTGGAGATGTCAGATTTTATTCTGCAAGAAATGGATATCAAGCCAGATGAAGTACATTTCTACTGCAATAGTAAAGTTGTGCTTGGATACATATACAACCAAAGCAGACACTTTTATGTGTATGTACACAACAGAATCCAGAGTATCAGACAGTCGACAAGACCAGCGCAATGGCATTACATTACTTCCGAGCTCAATCCAGCTGATCATGCTTCCAGATCTGTTCCTGCTTCTCGACTTAGAGACACAAGTTGGTTGACAGGACCAGCTTTCCTCTACAAGACACATGACCTTACGACATCAACCACCTTTCAACTGATGAGTCTAGAGAATGACAATGAGATTCACCCCCAGCCCCAAGTTATCACACCTGTTACAACTGTAAAAAACAAACAACTTGGGACAGAATGCTTTAAGTGGTTCTCCACATGGAACAGTTTGGTGAATGGACTTGCTTTACTCATCCACATTGCTAATTGTTTTCAGTCCCCACCTGACAAATCCAAGTGCACTGGTTGGCACCAAGCCCAGAAAGTAGTCATCGTCTTGGTTCAGAAGTCAGTTTTCACAGAGGAATACAATGCACTCATGGAAGGGAAAAGTATTCCTAAGAATAGCCCTCTGGCCACACTGAATCCTGTCCTTGATGATAATGGACTAATGAGAGTCAGTGGTTGTCTGGCCCATGCAGAACTGAACAGCAAAGAAAGGAACTCCGTCATCCTACCAGGTCACCATCACATCTCCATCCTTTTGATACGACACTACCACAACCAAGTCAAGCATCAGGGTTGCCTGTTCACTGAAGGAACTGTACGTCACTGAAGGTGCCAGCCAGAAACCTGCTGTCACCAACCAGCCAGCAGGTTTCTGGCTGGTTGGTGGCAAAAGTTGCATCAGCAACGTTCTTCACAAATGTCTCATATGCAGGAAGCTACGTGGGAGAAGTCAGCATCAGATTATGGCCAACCTACCAGAAGAACGGCTAAGCACATCTCCTCCATTCTCCTATGTTGGCCTGGATGTGTTTGGTCCTTTCACAGTCACAGCTTGCAGAATGAGAGGAGGACACATATACAGTAAACGACGGGCCATACTTTTCTCTTGCATGGGCACCCGTGAAGTTCATATCGAAGTTATTGAGACAAAGGACACTTCAAGCTGTGTTAATGCACTCAGACGGTTCTTTGCTGTCCGGGGACCTGAAAAGCAGTTACGCTCCGACTGCGGAACCAACTTTGTAGGAGCAAGTAAAGAGCTGGGACTCCACAAAATGGCAAAGGACCCCAAGGTGCTGAAATACCTGAGGGACAACTTCTGCACATGGGAGTTCAACCTGCCCCATGCCTCCCACATGGGAGGTGCCTGGGTACGTATGACTGGGATTACCCAGAGGATACTGGACTCCATGTTGATGCAGGCAAAGTTCAGACCTCTCTCCCATGAGGATCTTTGCACCTTTATGGCGGAAATCTCTGGAATAATCAATGCCAGACTACTAACTCCTGTGTCGACAGATCCTGACTCTCCCTTGATACTCAGTCCATCCATGTTGCTTACCCAAAAGGGTGGACTACCCCCTCCAACTGGAACATTCTCTGGAGGTGACTGCTTCAGACAGAGATGGAACATGGTTCAGAGTCTTGCTGACCAGTTCTGGCATCGGTGGAAACGTGAATATCTTTCCACCTTGTAGACCTGCCGCAAGTGGAGAACAACACAGCCTAACATCCACAAAGGAGACCTTGTCCTGATGAAAGATACTCAAGCAGCAATAAACGGCCCTTGTGTCAGATGTTCTCAAGAGTCCAGATGGAAAAGTTCACAAGACAGAAATCAAGGTTTCCAAAGATGGATCTTGCAAGACATACCTGAGACCAATCACAGAGATCGTTCTCCTGTTGTCAAGAATGGATCAACAGTGTTAGGTGGAGATGACATCTTACAGATCAATCAATCAATCAACTTTTTTTTTATATAGCGCCAAATCACAACAAACAGTTGCCCCAAGGCGCTTTATATTGTAAGGCAAGGCCATACAATAATTATGAAAAACCCCAACGGTCAAAACGACCCCCTGTGAGCAAGCACTTGGCTACAGTGGGAAGGAAAAACTCCCTTTTAACAGGAAGAAACCTCCAGCAGAACCAGGCTCAGGGAGGGGCAGTCTTCTGCTGAGACTGGTTGGGGCTGAGGGAAAGAACCAGGAAAAAGACATGCTGTGGAAGGGGGCAGAGATCGATCACTAATGATTAAATGCGGAGTGATGCATACAGAGCAAAAAGAGAAAGAAACAGTGCATCATGGGAACCCCCCCACAGTCTACGTCTAAAGCAGCATAACCAAGGGATAGTCCAGGGTCACCTGATCCAGCCCTAACTATAAGCCTTAGCGAAAAGGAAAGTTTTAAGCCTAATCTTAAAAGTAGAGAGGGTATCTGTCTCCCTGATCTGAATTGGGAGCTGGTTCCACAGGAGAGGAGCCTGAAAGCTGAAGGCTCTGCCTCCCATTCTACTCTTACAAACCCTAGGAACTACAAGTAAGCCTGCAGTCTGAGAGCGAAGCGCTCTAATGGGGTAATATGGTACTACGAGGTCCCTAAGATAAGATGGGACCTGATTATTCAAAACCTTATAAGTAAGAAGAAGAATTTTAAATTCTATTCTAGAATTAACAGGAAGCCAATGAAGAGAGGCCAACACGGGTGAGATATGCTCTCTCCTGCCAGTCCCCGTCAGTACTCTAGCTGCAGCATTTTGAACTAACTGAAGGCTTTTTAGGGAACTTTTAGGACAACCTGATAATAATGAATTACAATAGTCCAGCCTAGAGGAAATAAATGCATGAATTAGTTTTTCAGCATCACTCTGAGACAAGACCTTTCTGATTTTAGAGATATTGCGTAAATGCAAAAAGGCAGTCCTACATATTTGTTTAATATGCGCTTTGAATGACATATCCTGATCAAAAATGACTCCAAGATTTCTCACAGTATTACTAGAGGTCAGGGTAATGCCATCCAGAGTAAAGATCTGGTTAGAGACCATGCTTCTAAGATTTGTGGGGCCAAGTACAATAACTTCAGTTTTATCTGAGTTTAAAAGCAGGAAATTAGAGGTCATCCATGTCTTTATGTCTGTAAGACAATCCTGCAGTTTAGCTAATTGGTGTGTGTCCTCTGGTTTCATGGATAGATAAAGCTGGGTATCATCTGCGTAACAATGAAAATTTAAGCACAGATGCCAGGTGGGGAGTGTCCTGCCCTTGGCAGATAAGAAATACAAAACAGCGTTTTAGCACCATCTACTGTTTGTTTGCTAGAGCAGGAAATTGCATGTTAATACAAGAAGTTGTCATATGCAGCTGCCATTTCATCCTCATGCACAACTAGGAGCAGACGTCTGTTCCCTTCTGCAGCCATCCATTCATTTAGGCTTGTGAAAGCATCATCTGTAAGTTTTTTCTTATTTGTTGTCTCATATTTAAGCCATATTTGATGAGACTTTGTTATAAGATGTGTCAGTTTGACACATATGGTAAAATGGGAACAGACTACATTTAATGCTGCATTTAAAGTGCACGTGCATTGTCATTTCATTCACATACAGCATAAATAGATAAGATATTTAAGTTAGAAATTAATATGGTATGCAGTGAGCTAAAGCTACTTTGTCATTAAGCAATGTTTGCTATTTCTGTTTATGTTTTGTACAGTTTCACTCTGGTTTATGGATGCATCATCAACGGCATCTTATTAAAGGGCAAGACTAAGATGATCCCTGACTGCATTTTTTAAACGGAGTTTGGCTGGCTGTTAATTTGTGTCGCCACACAAAGAGAACAGTACACCCAGTGCCATCTTTTTTTATTTTTATAGTTATTATTTTATTTATTTATTTATTATTATTTATTAGACCTTATTTTTATTTTGTTTTATTAAATTTCTTAATTTTCATTTTTAGCACCCAATTGTTTGTTTATTTTATATTTTATTAATTAAAGTTCTTAATTTTAAGCACCCAATCATTTCAAGGAACATAAAGCTATTTTTTCAAACCAAATAAGTATGAGAATTGTCGTACAGAGAAGGCTGGAGACAAATGCGGGACTCGACACAGAGGCTCTGATTCAGAGGCGTTTACTGAAATGATCAGTGAGGTCCGGTACACAGAAAGGCAGTCCAAGAGAAGCAAACCCTGTCATCCACGAGTGCAACAACGAGTTTACGTCCACACTCAGATTACCAAAGACAAGATACAGCAATTAATCCACAATTATTACTTGTTTACCGTAATAATGGCACACATCAGAATTAAGACAACACATATACATTTTACATTGTTTATGTGCACTAAACTTGAAACAGTCCGTTTTCCGAATTGAAGCGATGTGAGTGTGGGGTAGCTGCAGCAACATGTAGTAAATGGTAAATGGACTGCATTTATATAGCGCTTTTCCATCTGCATCAGACGCTCAAAGCGCTTTACAATTATGCCTCACATTCACCCCGATGTCAGGGTGCTGCCATACAAGGCGCTCACTACACACTGGGAGCAATAGGGGATTAAAGGCTTTGCCCAAGGGCCCTGAGTGATTTTCCAGTCAGGCAGGGATTTGAACCCATGATCTTCTGGACTCAAGCCCAACACCTTAACCACTAGAAGATCACCTTTCACATGGGAGGTGATGGAGAACATAAACTGTAGTCATGCCGCCGCTAGCTTGGGGGGGTAACGGGGACCTACAGCAGCTAAAACTGCGCAGCACCCTGGAGGGGAAAGGGAGTGGTGTAAGCGGAGGCCGGGATGGGGTGTGGGATGAGGACAAGAGGGGGTAGGGGGGAGGTGGGAGCATGCTGTCTCTGTCCATGTGTGAGTTAAATGAGTCAGTTTCTGTCCGTGTGTGCTGGAGTTGGAGAAGATGAGAAAGGCAGCTGAATGTTCACCAAGGCCGTAGAAATTCTTCTAGAGGAAAACAATGGGGCATTTTGTCCTTCAGAGGCTGATAAGCCTGTCAGGTTTATGGGTGAGCAGTGAAAAACACATTTACAGCTTCAAATGAACAACCCTATCCAATTATGAATATTCCCTGGTCTCTGACATTTTCCTTTGCACGGTGTGCATTTGTTCCGAGAAGTTATCTATTTTGTGTCTGAGTTGAAGGGTTAACGCAGTCTGAGAATGTATCGCCATGCCCAACTCATTAATCATGATGGACAAGTGAGGGGTCGTGGTTATGATGGCAACCGTCTTGTCAATTTTCCGAGCTGCCATTGCCATTTTTTTATTTGTAAAAAAAAAAGCCATTTGTAAAAAAAGCCAAGTTGTAATTAGATAACCATCTGATATAACTGGTGTCAAAACAAATAGAACACTGCCATCTACTGGTGCCCAGATGCTCAGTACTTAGGGCGAATACTGCATGAACACTACTGGCCAGTAGATGGCAGTAGAGACCAGGAAAACTTGCCAAAACAAAATTCCAGATAATCCGTGTCTGGTATGTTTAAGATGTATGGAATTTAATAAACGCAAACTGAATTTCAGACATCTGGAACAAAGATGACAGAAAGTGTTTGACATAAGCAAGACGTTAAAGAGCAAACAGAAATCGATTGCAATGATTCAATTTGAAAATAATGGAGAAGCAACATGGGCTTTTTTCTGGCATTTTTACATAAAACTGTTGTGTGGGCTGCCAGAAGAGGAGGTACTGCTGGCCCACCACCAGAAGGCGCCCTGCCTGAAGTGCGGGCTTCAGGCACGAGAGGGCGCTGCCGCCTCAGGAACAAGCCGTGGTGACAGCTGTCACCCATCATCCGTGACAGCTGTCACTAATCAACACATCTGGTATAAAAGCAGGAAGACACCTCCACCAAACTGCCGAGATATCATCTTCATCTGGAGGTAATACTCTCAGCCCCTTTTGTGAGATCGATAAATCTATTATTGTGAGTGTTTGCAGGAGAACCGGTCGTTTTTAAGGAGGCTGTGCAAGACGGCGCTCCTTTTCAGCTGAGACCGCTGCAACGCACTGAGTGAGAGGTGGAGGTGGCATTCCCACCATTGTTACTGGGTGTTCACACACCCACCCTTTGACTGTCTTTTGCTTTCTGCCAGCAGTACCAGATCCAACACGCCGGGAAGGTGGCCACCTGGGGACTCCGGGACTTGGCGGCTCCAGTACTCCTCGGGTTCAGGTGGCGGTGGAAATCGTGTGGTTCCGGTTCGTTTCCAGACGGGCATCTCCTATCGTCGAGCCTGCCCACATGACACCTTTTATTAATTGACTGTTGCACATTCTGATTCTGCTGTGTTTGGTTGTGACATTCACACCAGTAAAGTGTTATAATTTGACTCCTTCCATTGTCCGTTCATTTACGCCCCCTGTTTCCCAACAGGATATCTCGGCCAGCGTCATGGACTCCGAGGGGCGTCACCAGGTTGTTGAACAACCAATGGGAGAGCAGGGAGTGCAGGCATCTGCAGGAGGCGTGATTGGTGAGCTACAGCATATTCTCACCGCCTTTATGGCTCGAATGGATCAAATAGCCGAGCAAAACATCCTCCTGAACCGCAGGGTGGAGGCTCTCTCCGCACAAGTGGCGGCGAGCGCTCAGGGCACTGCTGCAGCTCCTCCTCCTGTCGATCCTCTGCTAGATATTAATGTTCCAGTGGTGGTCCAACAACCCCTCCCACCATCCCCTGAAGCATACATAAGCCCTCCTGAGCCGTACGGAGGTTGTGTGGAGACGTGCGCGGACTTTCTTATGCAGTGTTCGCTCGTCTTCGCACAACGTCCCGTCATGTACGCATCAGACGCAAGCAAAATAGCTTATGTGATCACTCTGCTTCGGGGAGAGTCACGCGCTTGGGCTACAGTGCTTTGGGAGCAAAATTCACGGCTCCTTCACACGTACACTGGGTTTGTGAGGGAGTTCAGAACTGTGTTTGATCACCCTAACAGGGGAGAGACCGCTTCAACTGTGCTGCTGTCGATGAGACAGGGACGCCGGAGCGCAGCCGCTTATGCAGTCGACTTCCGCATCGCGGCTGCGAGGTCCGGCTGGAATAACGCTGCACTCCGCGCCGCCTTTGTAAACGGACTGTCGTCAGTCCTAAAGGAGCACCTAGTGGCCAAGGATGAACCGCGGGAATTAGATGGGCTTATTGATCTCATTATACGGTTAGACAATCGGTTGGAGGAACGCCGTCGGGAACGAGACGAAGGACGTGGCCGGGCGCGCGCCGTCCCTCTTCCTTCCGGGTCCGAGAAGGGTCCGCCCTTCCCACGCTCCCTGGCCTCTACGTCCCGTGGGGCGACAGCTCCCCCTGCTGACGAAGCTATGGACACAAGCAGGGCCACATTTAGACCACCTAATAGACAGAGGAGGTTTCCACGCGGGGCGTGTTTTGTTTGTGGCTCAATGGAGCATCAATTGAGCGATTGCCCCGAACGGTTAAACACCAACGCCCGCCCCTAGAGACTGGGCTTAGGGTGGGCCAAAAACTTCACGTGGGACACACACATATTGCCGCACGACTCCCAGTTACAATCCTTAGTGGGGATTTAATCCTTCAGGCCTCAGCACTGGTAGACACAGGGTCAGAAGGGAATCTGTTAGACAGCAGATGGGCCAGGGAGTTAGGGCTCCCTCTGGTGGCGCTACCTACACCATTGCAGGTGCGAGCACTAGATGGCACCCTACTCCCTTTACTCACACACAAGACACCACCAGTAACTCTGGTAGTGTCAGGGAATCATAGGGAGGAGATTGAGTTTTTTGTGACTCCTTCTACCTCCCGTGTGATTCTGAGGTTCCCCTGGATGTTGAAACACAATCCCCGGATTGATTGGCCGTCCGGGGTGGTGGTACAGTGGAGCGAAACCTGCCATCGGAGGTGTTTGGGATCTTCGGTTCCTCCCGGTTCCCAGGCGAAGGAGCAGGTCCAAGTACCCCCCAATCTGTCGGCGGTGCCGGTTGAGTACCACGATCTTACTGACGTTTTTAGCAAGGATCGGGCACTCACTCTTCCCCCGCACCGTCCTTATGATTGTGCCATCGATTTGTTGCCAGGCGTGGAGTTCCCGTCCAGCAGGCTGTACAACCTCTCCCGACCTGAGCGCGAATCGATGGAGACCTACATCCGGGACTCCTTAGCTGCCGGGCTGATCCGTAACTCCACCTCTCTGATGGGAGCGGGTTTCTTTTTCGTGGGAAAAAAAGATGGCGGTCTTCGTCCATGCATTGATTATCGGGGGCTGAACGAGATCACGGTTCACAACCGATACCCGTTGTCTTTGTTGGATTCAGTGTTCACCCCCATGCATGGAGCCAAAATCTTCACAAAGTTGGATCTTAGGAACGCATACCACCTAGTTCGGATCCGGAAGGGAGACGAATGGAAGACGGCATTTAACACCCCGTTAGGTCATTTTGAGTACCTGGTCATGCCGTTCGGCCTCACTAATGCCCCTGCGACGTTCCAAGCTTTGGTTAATGATGTCTTGTGGGACTTCCTGCACCGATTCGTCTTCGTATATCTGGATGATATACTCATCTTTTCTCCGGACCCTGAGACCCATGTGCGGCATGTACGTCAGGTCCTGCAGCGGTTGTTGGAGAACCGGTTGTTTGTGAAGGGCGAGAAGTGTGAGTTTCACCGCACTTCTTTGTCCTTCCTGGGGTTTATCATCTCCTCCAACTCTGTCGCCCCGGATCCGGCCAAGGTCGCAGCGGTGAGAGACTGGCCCCAACCGACAAGCCGAAGGAAGCTGCAACAGTTCCTCGGCTTCGCAAATTTCTACAGGAGGTTCATTAAGGGGTATAGTCAGGTTGTTAGCCCCCTGACGGCCCTGACCTCACCAAAAGTTCCCTTCACCTGGTCGGATCGGTGCGAAGCCGCGTTTAGGGAGTTGAAACGCCGGTTCTCGACTGCACCGGTCTTGGTGCAGCCCGATCCTGGTCGCCAGTTCGTGGTTGAAGTGGACGCCTCTGACTCGGGGATAGGAGCCGTGCTATCCCAGAGCGGAGAAACCGATAAGGTTCTTCACCTGTGTGCTTATTTTTCCTGCAGGTTGACCCCAGCAGAGCGGAACTATGACGTGGGCAATCGAGAGCTCCTTGCGGTGAAAGAGGCCCTTGAGGAGTGGAGACACCTGCTGGAGGGAGCGTCAGTGCCTTTCACGGTTTTCACTGACCACCGGAACCTGGAGTATATCAGGACCGCCAAGCGACTGAACCCCAGGCAAGCCCGCTGGTCACTGTTTTTCGGCCGTTTTGACTTCCGGATCACCTACCGCCCCGGGACCAAAAACCAAAGATCGGATGCCCTGTCCCGGGTGCATGAACAGGAAGTCAAGACCGAGCTGTCGGATCCACCGGAACCCATTCTCCCGGAGTCCACTATCGTGGCTGCTCTGACCTGGGACGTGGAGAAGACCGTCCGGGAGGCCCTGGCACGGAGCCCGGATCCCAGAACAAGACCGACGAACAGACTATACGTCCCACCAGAGGCCAGGGCTGCCGTCCTGGACTTCTGTCACGGGCCCAAACTCTCCTGCCACCCAGGGGTGCGTAGGACCGTGGCAGTGGTCCGGCAGCGCTTCTGGTGGGCGTCCCTGGAGACTGATGTCCGGGCTTACATCCAGGCCTGCACCACCTGCGCCAGGGGCAAGGCTGACCACCAGAAGGCACAGGGACTTCTACAGCCACTTCCTGTGCCTCACCGCCCCTGGTCCCACATCGGTCTGGATTTTGTCACGGGCCTCCCGCCGTCCCGGGGGCACACCACCATACTCACGATAGTGGACCGTTTCTCCAAGGCGGCCCACTTCGTGGCCCTCCCGAAGCTCCCGTCGGCCCAGGAGACGGCGGATCTCCTCGTCCACCATGTTGTCCGGCTGCATGGGATACCAACAGACATCGTTTCGGATCGCGGTCCCCAGTTCTCCTCGCAGGTGTGGAGAAGTTTCTGCCGGGAACTGGGGGCCACTGTAAGCCTCTCGTCTGGGTATCACCCGCAGACTAACGGACAGGTCGAACAGGCCAACCAGGAGTTGGAGCAGGCCCTCCGCACACCCGACGGCTTGGAGTCAACATCTGGCCTGGATCGAGTATGCTCATAACAGCCAGGTGTCCTCTGCCACCGGCCTCTCCCCATTCGAGGTGTGTCTGGGGTACCAGCCCCCTTTGTTTCCTGTGGTGGAGGGAGAGGTTGGTGTGCCCTCGGTCCAGCCCCACCTGCGGAGATGCCGTCGGGTGTGGCGCACCGCCCGTTCGGCCTTGTTGAGGGCCCGGACGAGGGCTAAAGCCCATGCAGACCGTCGACGGTCCCCGGCCCCTACTTACCAGCCTGGGCAGGAGGTGTGGCTTTCCACCAAGGACATTCCTGTCCAGGTCAAGTCCCCCAAATTGAAGGACCGCTTCATTGGACCCTTCCCCATCCTCAAGGTCCTCAGTCCTACCGCAGTGAGGCTCCAACTCCCGGCTTCACTGCGGATCCATCCGGTCTTTCATGTCTCCAGGGTAAAACCGCATCACACCTCACCCCTCTGTGCACCCGGTCCGGCGCCGCTTCCTGCCCGTATTATCGACGGGGAGCCGGCTTGGACGGTTCGCCGACTTTTGGACGTCCGTCGAATGGGCCGGGGTTTCCAGTATTTGGTGGACTGGGAGGGGTATGGACCCGAAGAACGCTCCTGGGTGAAGAGGAGCTTCATCCTGGACCCGGCCCTCCTGGCCAATTTCTATCGTCGCCACCCGGACAAGCCTGGTCGGGCGCCACGAGGCGCCCGTTGAGGGGGGGGTCCTGTTGTGTGGGCTGCCAGAAGAGGAGGTACTGCTGGCCCACCACCAGAAGGCGCCCTGCCTGAAGTGCGGGCTTCAGGCACGAGAGGGCGCTGCCGCCTCAGGAACAAGTCGTGGTGACAGCTGTCACCCATCATCCGTGACAGCTGTCACTAATCAACACATCTGGTATAAAAGCAGGAAGACACCTCCACCAAACTGCCGAGATATCATCTTCATCTGGAGGTAATACTCTCAGCCCCTTTTGTGAGATCGATAAATCTATTATTGTGAGTGTTTGCAGGAGAACCGGTCGTTTTTAAGGAGGCTGTGCAAGACGGCGCTCCTTTTCAGCTGAGACCGCTGCAACGCGCTGAGTGAGAGGTGGAGGTGGCATTCCCACCATTGTTAATGGGTGTTCACACACCCACCCTTTGACTGTCTTTTGCTTTCTGCCAGCAGTACCAGATCCGACACACCGGGAAGGTGGCCACCTGGGGACTCCGGGACTTGGCGGCTCCAGTATTCCTCGGGTTCAGGTGGCGGTGGAAATCGTGTGGTTCCGGTTCGTTTCCAGACGGGCGTCTCCTATCGTCGAGCCTGCCCACACGACACCTTTTATTAATTGACTGTTGCACATTCTGATTCTGCTGTGTTTGGTTGTGACATTCACACCAGTAAAGTGTTATAATTTGACTCCTTCCATTGTCCGTTCATTTACACCCCCTGTTGTGGGTCCGTGTCACTACACTTTCCCAACATAAAACAAACACAAAAACAATGTCTATAAACCCAGAGAATATATTCACAAGAGTTGTAGGCACAATATACAAAGAGTTTAATGCTGTTGTCCATGTGGAGCCTGATCAGAGCGTCTCAAATGCATTTCTTCTGTTGTGAATGTACTGAGAGTACCCATAATGCACTGGGCACAGCATGTCCACACTAAAATCTTCCAAATTAGTGCATTACTTTAAAACTAAAACATATATCTGATATTTTCACTTTATAAAACTTCAGATGTGACGCTAATTTAAATAACTTGTCCGAAATTAGTTTGGTTAAAATTTTAACCATAAGTTAAAACTGTATGCCTCTGGATGACTTGGGTGATATTGCCAGCATATCAGTATGGGGTCAAAATAAATTAGCTTTTTTTTCTTTTCTATGATCAGTTATCTTTTGCCTGCAGAAGATAGAGCGGTTTCTTCTGTTTGTAGAGAATAGAACTGCATCTACTACAAAACATTAACAGGTAGGTACTCAACTGATTTTAGACTTCATAAATATTTGTAACTGTTAAGCTTTGTTTACTATGTCTACAAAAATGTTACCAGTCTAAAAATTATCGAAGATAATTGGTCCAATGATGGTTTTCAGAGTTATCTGAAAAGCTAATCCAATAATGAAAACATTATCTTCGATAATTAGCGGTTAGCGGATTAGTGGAAGTGTGCCCACCACTGATTATGGTTAAACCAATCAGTATTCTGGATCTTTTTTAAAGAAATGGACACCAAGTTAGCATCCCAACTTTGTTTTGGAATGTGTTGTAGGGCTGAAATGCAGGAATCGATGAATATTGGCCACACAAACCATAAAATGTCATGGGTTCATGCTGCATGTAATAAAATAGAAGTCAAAGTAAAAATCACTGTGGGTTTTTTTTTTTCCCTTAATTTTCCATACAGTTCAAGGGCAGGGGTGGTGGCAAAAGAGTTAAGTATACTTATTTTCCGTCGTAAAGGTTATTGCTTCCAGGTCAACCCTGCCTATTCTCCATGTAATATGGAGTTGCATCAGGAAGGTGTAGCGAAGATACCCTCATTTAGAATTAATAAAGTGCATTAATTCTCTTTCCTAAAGAGGCTGATCTCAAACTGAAAAAAGACTGGTGTTACACTTTTGACTGACATTCTGATTCCAACTGGGGATGTCTCCCAAACAGCCTGCACATTCCAGCAGAATGCTAATGTAGTTTTCTTCAAAGGTGTCCCTGGAATCCTCCCAGGGAGTGTAATTTGTCGGACATTTTAACAGCCAAGTGTCAAAACCAGAGATATTTCAGGCTAGGAGTAGTTAACATCCCCCATCCCTGGGACCAGTTTTATTGACTACATGTCTACATGCTCTTCAAAGCATGCCTGGGTCAAATATCTGCAAGACAAACTTGGTTCATCACCAGAGTTTATCCTGGTCTTAGCAGTGGGAAAAACTTTGTGTTGCAAAGAACATTATTTTACATATGAAAGTTCTAATGTTTTTCTTGTGTGCATAATTAAGCAAAAACACTATTTGCATATACTATCTAATTTAACCTGACAGTTTCCTTTTATAACTCGGTGTATGTTACATATGTTTCTTGAATTATTAATGCTTTGCCATGGAGACATGTTCTTCTTTTATCAATGGTTTCTTTAAGAAGGTATTCAAAAGCTCTAATCATATTTTGGTGTCGTTAAAAGGAACCTAAGAACAAAATGTATGTCAATATATTTTATGTCTGCATCTGAAGTCACTTTCTCTGAGTGAAACCACACACCAAATGGGTGGAGCTTAGTGACGTAGATTCCACTTTAAAACGATGCTGGAGAGGACGCTGGCCTTTGTGTGTTCACCGCTTCTCTGTCTGAGCTAACATTACTTACGTTTTTGCCTATTTTTAAAACAAGTTAAAGTTATAGGTTTAACTTATAGGACTGTCCCATGTCCCGGTGCGGTTAGACTTCGGCGGACCTGGCGACGCCCCCTCACATCATCAACCCCACCCCCTCGGATGTGAGAGTTATCAAAAAATAAAAATAAAAAAGAAAGAAAAAGAAATACTGGAAAATATAGCAAAATATTAGTTATTCAATAATATCACATATTTAACAAATAAACCAAATTAATTAACTAAACTAATTAATTTTAAAACAAACGGCTATGGCGTGTGTCTGTGTTCAAGCGATTTGATAGGTTGAGGGTTGCGCTTGTCAGTGCAGCATAGGGCAAGGATCCTGAGTCCAGCGATTATGGCAAAGTGGACAAATTAAAGCATGCTCGATTTATTCATGAAGTGTCAGAGCTGGATTTCCTGGGATTCGTCAAGTCCAGTTAGTGCGAGAACTCTTTCTCAACATTAAAAGGAGTGTTCTGTGATCAGACGCAGCATGCTGCATGAACGAAAGGCAAACTTAGGCTGGCCAGACACTGTACGATATTTTCAATCGTTGTACTCGGCTCCAGCTCAAACTGTGCGACAAAACCGCAGGGTTTAAAAGTTCAGAGCGCACGATTCATGTTCTCAAACTGTACGGCCCGATGATCTGATGCGATCTGACTGCTCACATTGTACGTTCAAAAACCACACTGAAGCTTTTTTTTTCTTTAAAAAAAAATGTATTTCATGCCTATCAGCACGCAGTGAGTGAAAATCAGGTGGGGGAGACTGAACGTATATGCGCGCGCGCACACACAGCAGACAGCAACATGATCCATGAGAGGACGGTAAAAAAGAAAACAAACATTCATAAAAGGTGTTGCTGTTGTGTGGGCAGCCCGAAGAGGAGGTACTGCTGGCCCAACGCCAGAGGGCGCCCTGCCTGAAGGCGGGCTTCAGGCACCAGAGGGCGCAGTCGCCGCCAGGAACTGGAATTGACAGCTATCACTCATCACCTTCATCACACCTCACCCATAAAGGCCGGGAGAAGACACCACATCTCTGCCGAGAAATCGTCAAACCATTCAGGTAGACACTCAGCCGTTGCGTAATTCAGCTAAGTTGTGACGTCTTTTGCATCTGAGCTGGTAGTTGGTGAACTGTGCTTCTGAGTTTGCAGCTTTCCACTGTCTGCCGAGTTGGAGGGAGTTGGTAAGAGTTGGCATTCCGCTCTTCACTCTTACACTCGTGGAGTGGAGGCTGCACGTAAAAGGAAGTAGTGAGATCAGGAGGTGGTGTTTTCTCCTAAGGGATTACTGTTTTACTGGGTGTGTGCACACACACCCACTCTTGACTTTTTCTGTTTCCTGCCAGCAGTACCCGATCTGACAGCTGGAGACGGTGGCCACCTGGGGACTCAGGACTTGGCGGCTCCGAGGTGTTCCAGATCCGTTGGCGGTGGAAATCGTGTGGGTTCCGACTCTTCTCTGGACAGGCGTCTCCTATCCTCGAGCCTGCCCACACGACACCAACTTTATAACTGACTGTAGTATTGAATTGTATCTGTATCCGTTGTGCACTTTTCACAACATTAAATTGTTACTTCGTATTTCCATTGACCTTTCATATACGCCCCCTGTTGTGGATCCGTGTCATCACACTTTTCACAACAGTTGCTACTTACACTGTTTTATAAATAAACTATATTTTATACGGAGTCATACAGCTGTGCAAGGTGCAGTAACTTACTCCCTCATCTGTCGTAAATCCTGCTGTTGTCTGCTGTGTGTGTGTGTGTGTGCACGCATATACATTCAGTCTCCCACCGCCTGATTCCACTCACTGTGCGCGCTGATTGGCATGAACTTTAATATGATATTAGGTTATTGCGAGGGAACACACAAAAAAAACATAAGACTTTACATGAGATCACTGTTTGCTCTCTCTGGTGTTTGTTCATGCACAGTGCGCAAGGTAATCAGCGTAATCAACTTGTAGCACTGCTTCAGCAGCGCGGAACCCTCACGAGCCACGACGGCCGACGGCCGTTAATAAGGCTGGCATTTGAGAATGACCTAACCAGGAAATTCAGCGGAGAGTGGTGAGATGTCCTTCTCATAAGATTCAACGTGGCATCCAACCGAAGGCTTCAACTCTTCTGAGATAGGCTAGCATCCAGTTTCCACACAGAATTTTATATTAAGATATGGACTTTTATGGTAAGATAAAAGTTATGTATTGTTGTAAATATATCTACATGAAAGGTTTATCTTTGACCCATTGTGTGACTGTCATGCCCAATTGCGCTGTGTTTGTGCTTGTGATGGAGGGCTGTATGTGGGGTTAATCTACTGTCTCGTGTCATTTCTCAGATCAGTTGTTGGTTTGGTTTTGTGTTATGCAGGAGATCACTTGACTGAGGGTCTATACGTTCAAATAATAATTAAAAAAAATTCTGTCATCACTCTTTACTCTTACTCAGTGAGTCTCTACAATGGTGTAGCCTAAATACACGAGCTTTCCAGGAGTGCACCCAATTCATTACATACGCTCAGAGGCATTCCCCTCCAATGTACACTTTTTTTTGGGGGGGGGGGGGGGGGACGCGACCTCACCCCCTGTGATAAACTCATCGCCCCCTTAATATTTTTTTTCTGGCGCCGGGCCTGGACTTTGGGCTTGGGACCTCTTCCTCCACAGTAAGCTAACTAGCTGCCATTTCCTTCAACACCGGCTGACTGCTAGACAACCCACCACTCTCAGTGGGCTACATCTGGACCCGGACTCCCCATCTATCCATTGCTGTTACTCGGCTAGCTCCAGGCTAATACTCTTGGCGACCAGCAACATGTTCAAATATTTCTTTCCCCAATTGCTGAATCTCAACAACTGCACCACTCCAGCATGCATTTCAGTCATAAAACAACTTGGACTTCTACGCTGTCCACATTATATCCACAGAAGCTCACAGCAAAAGCTTATTTACCACCAGCATGGCCAACTGGCTTCATCCATTCCATCTATCTGGACTACTGTTGCACGTTTTCAGTGTCATCAGAGCACTATCGCTCTTAGTGTTAGTACAATGGGAAACATTGAGAGACCTCTGTATAATGAGTATGACAGAAAACGTGGAGTGGATTACAGTGTATTACGGCCCCTATAAAGGTTTACCACTTCATCAAATGTGAAAATAGAACTTTTTAATGCACAGTCCCTCACAAACAAATCTTCCTTTATACACTACCACATCATGGGCAAGGCACTGGATTTTATGTGTTTAATTGAAAAGCAACAGCCAAAGGTCTACTCCGCTCCAAATAAGGCCTGCCCTCTTGGTTATAATTACATGGAGAAAGCCCGCAGCACTGGTTGTGGAGGTGGCCTAGCAATAATACACCGTAAGGATTTGGATTTGGCCCCGCTACCTTTACCTGTTCTGTCTTCATTCAAATGCCTTGCACTTAAGTGAAACCCCTTTTCCTTGACTCCTTTTTCCTGTCCTTATCTATCAACCCCCTAAATCCAACTTGGCATTCATCTCAGAGATCCACAACCTTCTCATAACACTCTGCACAACCTCTACCAATATTATAATACTGGGAGATATAAATATTCATGTCGACACCCCCTCCAGGCACTCTACAGCCAAGTTTCTTCACCTACTGGACTGCCTCAACCTCCAATTCCAGGGGGCACACACTCGACTTGGTCATCACTAACTCTGCCCCAATTAATAACCTGCAGGTATACGATCTGGGTCTGTCTGACCACAAAGCCATTTCACTGGAGCTGCCTCTCCCCTTTCCCCACATTAAGCACAAGCGCCAAATCTGTTTCACAAATCTGAAAACATAAACCCAGACACCCTGGCACTGGACCTCCAGCTTCTTTCCTCTGCATACCTCTCCTCAGTCAGTGAGTCAGTGAATTACTACAACAAACCTTTAAGTAGTTTCCTCGATCTTCACGCCCCCCTCAGGTCTAGAACAGTTACCTTCTGGCACGCAGCACCAAGTGAGCTGTGGAAGATGAAGGTAGCTGGGCGTGTCCTTGAGCGACGATTCAAAGCCTCTGGCCACACTGTGCACAGACAAGCCTACATAGAGCACCAAAAGACCTATGCAAAGTTCCTCAGGGATGCATGGTCACAATTTTACTCCAACATAATCAACAATAACTCTGGTTGTTGATGTCTTAGTGTTAGTACAATGGGAAACATTGTACTAAGTAGCTTTTTTCTATGACAAACCATCTCCTCAAGCTGCAACCTCTCTCTCTCTCAGAAGACACAGAGGAGCGGTGTAATGACTTTGTCACCTTCTTCAAAAACAAGGTAGACACCATCCGCTTTCTTCTCTCCAGGTCCTCTGCCTTACCACTCCCAATTGCTGACCCTCAGTTTGGGACTTTCCAACCTCTCTGCTGTTTTTCTGACATCTCTCAGCAAGAGGTTGAGGACATCAAACATCTATGAGGCTCACATCAAACATCTGTGTAAGACCTCCTTGTACCACCTCAGGAATATTGCTAAACTCTGACCCATACTCACCCTGGCAGATGCAGAGAGGCTCGTCCATGCCTTTGTCTCCTCCAGGCTGGACTGCTGCAATGCACTCCTCATTGGGATTCCTAGCAAGAGCATTCAGAAGCTCCAGTACATCCAAAACAGTGCCGCTAGGATCCTGATGAGGGTGCGTAAATACGATCACATCACTCCCATTCTTAAATCACTCCACTGGCTTCCTGTCACATTCAGGATTGAGTACAAGGTTTCCCTCCTCACCTATCACTGCATCCATGGTAATGCTCCCCCCTACCTTAAGGAGCTCCTTAACCCCCCAAACTGCCTCATGCAACCTCTGCTCTGGAACTGCTAACATCCTAAACACCCCAGGACCAAGCTCCGGACCATAGGAGATCAGGCCTTCTGCTCAACTGCTCTCAGGCTGTGGAATGCCCTTCCTGAGCATCTGATAATGCCGCAGTCTGAACATTCCTTTAAACAAGGACTGAAAACCCATTTATTAGAGCTTTAATAAATTAATGGGTTTTATTATTGATCCTATAATTTTTACCTTGCACACCTGCTTTATTTTTACCTCAACTTTTGCCATGTTTCCTGTGGTTATTTTATGGCTTTATGTTTTTAATTGTAGCATTTAATGTTTTAATGTTTTTAACCTGTAGCACTTTGAGATGATCAAATGTAAAGTGCTATATAAATAAAATGTATTATTATAATAATAATTATTATTAAAAAAACAAGAACAAAGCAGTTCACGCTCTTGTTTTCTCTTGTTTTCTTCTTACGCTGTTGTTTTCTTTTCTGCTTTTACTTTTAAGAGTGCTTACTTTTCTTTGTGGCTGAACAGGCCCATTAGCTAAAAGCTACCATGTGGGCGTCTTTGCTAATAACTTTTTAAAACTTTTGATGGCAATGTGCCAGCCTGATCATTTTTTGACGTCAAGACTTGTCAAGTTTTTCACTTTTATAGACAACTTCCTAGTGGAGTTTTTCAGAATAAAAGTGAATTTACTGAAAAGCGTTTTTGCCCCTTTTTCTTGTAATTTTACAAGCGCTTTCAAGCCTTTAACTTTTTCTAAGTTTACAAAGACTTTTAATCCAGTCCCAGACATTTTTGAGGACACCAGAGTACCATTTTTAACAAACACCTTGGGTCAACCGGAACTCACAGACAGACTTGCAGAACCACTGGTCTGTCCTGCCAGCAAACTAAGCCAAAACCACATCTGGTATCACTGGGGAAAACCAGCAGTTCAGCCCCAGAACCAGGCAAGCTTATGCCAAAACCGGTGTCATGGACTGAACAGCCCCCCCTAAAAATCGGTCCATCTTGCTTCACTGCACATACGTCATTTCGCACCACAGCAGCACGTCTGAGACGGACTCTCTTCACCCAAAGCAATCAAATGGATTAATGGGATTATTAACCATCAGATGATAAAGGTAAAACCTCTTAAGTCAGTTTTAAGCAGAAACGAGGCCATTTTAAGCAGCTCGTTTAGCCACGGTGCTCTGATCACTTCATTCAACTTTTATGATGAAATAATGCTGAATTTATGTGGAAATGATTGTTGTACAAAAGTTTCAGATATCTGTCGCTGAGATAGATGATGACTGGAGTGCAGTTTTAAGCAGAAACAAGGTGCTAGTCCATGAACCACAGCTAATGCGGTTCACGGATTAGCTGTATGAACCGCATTAGTTCATGCACCAAGTGTGAAACAAGGCACAGTAACGTGCCTTGCTTCACATGCGCAGTGAAGCAAGGCAGACCGATTTTTAGGGGGGAACGTTCGATTGGTGACACCGGCTCATCAGCGACGGAACATGATCTTCAAAGGATCAGCTAAGTGACCCATCAAAAGATTCACCAGGGCTTTGTTAAGTGATACAAGGTGCTTTCTTTCAACACCTCATTGTAATCATTGTTCATATCCTCAAAATGCCAGTAACCTGTTCATTTCTTATATATCTGAAAATGTATGTAAATATCCCTGCAGTGGTTTTATCGTGTTCAAGTGGAAACAGTGTTGGTCAATCGTATCGTAGAAGTTACGACTTTTAGATCTGAGACTGATTAATGATTTAAGACTGCTTAATGATTACTGATAAATGTTTAAATTAAAGTTCCTGGTCTTTAATAAAACTAGGTAGTACCCTTAATTGAATATCATTCCAAATAAATATTCTTTACTAATGAGGCATGACTTATCTTAGTCCCCCACAAGGAGGACATTTCAATATTAAAGATTAATAAATCTTAATATTCAAATTCATTACATTGTTAGTCTGCCCATTTGATCCAAATAATAATTAATTGTTAATTATGTTGGTGCCCCGCTGGTGAGGCCCTTTACAATTTTGGATCTTAATAATTATTAAATATTTAAACTTGCTGCATCTTATGTGGCCGCCGTGTGTGGCCAAAGTTCAAAGTTTAATAACTGCAAATTATTTAAAATGATACTACAAAGGGCAACTGGGATCAAACTTGTGCCAAATCAACATACAGATCCACCATGGATCTGCTATGGTGACCCCAAGTGAAACAAATGAGAAGCTGAAGGGACTTACTTGCTTATGTTCTATACTGTTCGACTTTTTTTCTGATTTCAGGTTATAGGAGTAGATTTATTTGATACTGCAGCTATGTCTGCGATTTATCTATTTCTAAAATAAAAGTCTATAAGACTATGCAGTGATACTTCTGTGACTGCACCCTAAATGATGTCAAAGAACAGTAATATTCCATCTATCTTACATTAGTGCAAATAGCAGTGGAATTCAACTACTGCAACCAACAGAGTTTATCTTAACAGTACATGCTCTTACAAAGATTTATGATGGAGGTAAGAGCCACTAAGGACACTGGTATCTGCCCATTGAATGATGGTGAAATTGTTCATGCTGGATGGGACACCAGTTACAATGGTATCGAGGCAACAAAAGTGGCCAGTTCATAATAGGTATTTTATAATAGTACATCCAAACACTCTTTGAGTAATTTGTGGTGATACACAGACAGACAGAGCATGGCAAGGGTCATAATGCTTAAGTGATTGTTTAGGAATGTGTACCTGTATGTAACACTCTCCATGTGGCACTGTCCGCTCTCCAACGATGAACTGCCAGAACAAAATAGCAGGAGCCCAAAGGATGAATGATAAGATCCACGCTGCAGCAATCATTAATCCTGCCATCTTTGTTGTCCTTCTTGTTGGATACGTAAGTGGTTTTGTCACACAGAAATAGCGATCAAAACTGATGATCAGCAGATTCATTACTGATGCATTTGAGACAACATAATCTAAAGCAAGCCATAAATCACAGATTACTGGCCCAAGTGGCCAATGCCCCACAATGATATAGACTGTGTACAAATTCATGCTGAAAACACCAATTATCAAATCAGCACATGCAAGTGAAAATAAAAAATAGTTATTGACAGTTTGTAGGTGGCGGTTTACTTTGATGGACAACATGACTAAGATGTTTCCTGCAATAGTCACAAAGCTCAGTGACCCTGTAACCAGAGCAATAAAAAGCATCTCTAAAGTCTTGTAAGGACTTCCTGGCCTCACATGATCATCTTCCAGAGAGCAGAGCCTTGAATCATTCATGTACACATTGCAGGAGGTATTGGAGACCAGATCAGTGGACTCGATATATAAGCCTGTAGGGAGAAAAGGTGGGTGGGGGGGGGGGGGGGGGGGGGGGGGGGCTGGTGGTTAGAGTCAAGATATTTCACACAGCACTGACAAGAGATAAAACAGTACTGTGCAAAGATTCTAACATTTTTGTGCATCAAACATCTGAAAATAATGAACCTCATATTTAGTTACTTTATCTTGAGCATTCAACAGACACAATGTATTGTAGTCAATAAAAACTAAAGCACAAAAGTCACATAGTCTACATCACAAAAAACAAGTGTTTTCAAAAAGGGGCAAGAACAAGCACAAATGCTTATCAAATCCTACCCCTTCTTCTGTTATAAATGTTCAAAAGGACACCCCTTATATACTTAGCTTCCAGCTAATTAATTAACCTTTAGGTTAATTAACGTTAGGGGTCGCCACAGCAGATTAATCTTTTCCATCTCACCTGTCCTCTGTATCTTCCTCTGTCACACCAACCACCTGCATGTCCTCCCTCAGCACATCCATAAACCTCCTCTTTAGCCTCCCTCTTCTTCTCCTGCCTGGTGGTTCCATCCTCAGCATCCTTCTCCCTTTATACACTGGGTCCCTCCTCTGCACATGTCCAAACTATCTCAATGTCACCTCTCTGACTTTGTCTCCAAAGCCAACCCACCTAAGCTGCCCCTCTGATAAGAGGAACAGCTTAGGTGGGTTGGTTTGGAGCTACTGCTACTTTCCTCCATGAAAGAGCTGCTGCTACTTTCCTCATCTCTCCAACTATCCTAATTCTTTTTTGCCAACTTCTTTCTCCTTATACTTTCCTAAACATCTTCATTCCACCACCAAGTCTCCTTGTCTTCCTTCCACTGTCTAGATGTCACACCTTGGACCCTCCTAGCTGTCTCCCTTATCACATCTGCAGTACATTTCCAGCTGCCCAAAATTTCTTCCCCTACATCCACTGCTTGTCTCACCTGCCCACTGAATTTCTTCCTCCAGTTTCTAACATCTGATCCTTTGTTGAGCTCTGACTCTCTTCCTCTTCTTCACCTCTAAAGTCATCCTACAAACCACCATCTTATGTTTTTTAGAAACACTCTCTCCTGCCACTACCTTACAGTCTCCAATTTCTTTTAGCTTGCATCTCTACAAAGAATGTAGTCCACCTGTGTACATCTTCCTCCACTCATATGAAAATTCAGTAAGGCTTATCTTCTATTATACATCCCAAATCTAAGGGGGAATCCTCCCAGTACCTACTCAGGCACACCTAAATATCTTTACAAAAGGCAGAGCCACTTAGGTCCCTGGCCTTGAGAACCAGGGGTGATAGGTTAAAAAGCTCTTTTATGGGAACTCTCCCTACCCACCTATGTAGCTCATGGATATGGACAGTATCCATGAGCATTGTGTTACAGTGCATTGTGTACAATGTACTGTAACACAAGTTACAGTACATTGTACACAATCAGGGCAGTAAACAATGAATCCTAGGTGTTCATACAGGAGAGGATTGCAGCCTACATCTTCCTAGTCTGTGGACTTGTTGTAAAACTAAATTATAGCTAGTTGGCAAAGTTATAAATCTGGCTATATTAAGCCCCTTTCACACCGGGCCCACTTCGAGTTGCTTCCTATGGCGTCATGACGATGCAGGAATGTCTGTGTCAGGTGCCAGGTGCGCGCAGCAGGGGGCAGAGAGGATGTGAGATCGCAGCCTGCAGGTCCTCTGCACAGAGAAATCAGACTGCACAGTTTGGCTGCAGCCAGACTGTGCACTCTGATTTCTCTTCGAGTTTATATTTGTTCTTGTGCTGAGCTGTAGGTCTGCGCTCTGATTTCTGTTATAGTTTATCTTTCCTCCTTTGACCATGAGATGTGTGTGCATGCGTGTGAACGCACCATCCGTGAGTAAATGTGGAGATGTCTGGAGTTATACTTGATGTGGACATGTCCTGTCTCTGGCAATCAGTCTGTGAGCAGGACTTATGTCCTTTTTTGTCCTTTTTTAACACAGTGATGAGAGAGTTTGAGGGGAGAACAAGGAACTAACTGCCTGCAGCCAGACAGTTTTTTTTTCTTTTAACTGTTCACATGTGCGCGCGTGAACGAACCGTCTGTGAGTGGACTGGGGATGTCCAAACTTTTTATTGGATGTGGACATGTCCTGTCTCTGGCAATCAGTCTGTGAGCAGCACTTTAATGGACTTTATTTAAACACATTTGTGAGACAAGAGCAAGGAGCAGCAGCAGCAGCTGCAATCTGTATTTTTTTTTTCTGTGCTCTTTTGTGTAGTTTCACTGCATTGTGTACACGGTATAAAAACAATCCTGCATGATTTATATTTCTAGAACAATGGAACACAGCAGGAATAATAAATTGGCATTGCGTAACGTTGTATTGTGAGGGTGTGGCTTCCAGTCACGTTGACTACCGTCACGTTGCTGTGACTTGCGCTGAAACCAGTTAATTTCTGCATCAAGAACAGCACGCAAAAACAAACATTTAATTTAATTGCAACTCAAAATCATCCCGTTTATCAAAAATCTGCTGTTCTAAACTGTCTATCTATAATGCTCAACTCTAAGTATGAATGTTTGCTATTGTTTTCTGTAGTCTTTTTAAGTTCTAAATCTGATGGATACATATTTTTAATTTCATTCTCATAATTAGGGTTAGTTAAAGTAAGTTGGTCATCAATGTAATGGAAGGTATTACTAAAGGTTTTTGCTGACTGGCTATTTGTTTTAAGTTTAGCTTTCATAAATTTATATTCATAATAAAAAAGGAAAAGGTTTGCTAAAAGTGGAGCACAGTCTGTTCCCATAGGTATCCCTATTGTTTGTTTGAAATTCTGTTGCCAACCTCTATATACGAGGTCTGTCCAAAAAGTATCATACCTTTTTATTTTTTGCAAAAACCATACGGATTTGAATCACGTGTGATTGCATCAGCCAAGCTTGAACCTTTGTGTGCATGCGTGAGTTTTTTCATGCCTGTCGGTTGCGTCATTCGCCTGTGAGCAGGCTTTGAGTGAGCAGTGGTCCACCCCTCTCGTCAGATTTTTATTACGAATAAATGTCTGAATGATTTGGAGCTTTGCTGCATCAAATTTTTCCATAAACTGTGAGAGACCTCCAGGTGGACACCATTCGGAAAATTTAGATGGCTTTCAGTGACAATTTTATGGGGATTACACAGATTAAGGAGTGCTCCAGACTGTTTAAAGACCGCCCACAGCGTCTGAGAGCGCGGCACACTCTGAGCGCCGATCGACAGGCTCAAACCCCGCTCAACCAACCAGATCATTTCCAACGTGAAGGCTTTGTTGATCCGGGACGTCGTCTAACTTTCACAAAAAAGGCAGAAGGCGTGGACATCAGCACTTTTTCTGCACATTCTACTGTTACAGGAGTTTTTTCATGGAAAGAGAAGCAGAGGATTGCGCCACCATGCCGCTCATGGCGTGGGACAAAACCACCTCCGTGCTGGTCTCACAGGACGGCTTTCAGATGGCTCAGACGGCTTCCGGTTGCTTTTCAGTCGTGTGAGTATCCGAGAAATTGTGCATGAGCTGGACATGCCCCAACATGTCCTGTGAGGCTTCATCACGGTGTTGCTTTCCTCCGCTCCTCTTTCCATGACAAAAACTCCTGTAACAGTGGAATGTGCCATTCATTTCTAAACTGGACGCTGTCTTGATCCGGTATGTCATCTGACTAGCACAGGAATTGCGGAAGACGTGGACATCAGCACTTTTTGGGCACATTGAGACAGACATGCGGAGGAACTTCGCGCGTTGCGGCGGAGCCACATGGCGCAAAGCAACGCCGTGATGAATTATTCGCAATAAAAATCCGACGAGAGGGGTGGACCACTGCTCACACAAAGCCTGCTCACAGGCGAATGACGCAACCGACAGGCGTGAAAAAACTCACGCATGCGCACGAAGGTTCAAACTTGGCTGATGCAATCACACGTGATTCAAATCCATATGGTTTTTGCAAAAAAAAAAAAAAGGTCCGATACTTTTTGGACAGACCTTGTAGATATAGTCTACAAGGAATTCTATATGGTCAATCATGTTTTCTTCAGTTACATTATGAAAACATGTTGATGTTGTGTTAGACCAGTTTGTTGTGCCATCATTTCTAATAACAATGTATTTAGAGTCTCTAATACTAAAAGCTTCCCTGACTAGTTCACTGATACTATATATAAGTTAGTTATGTCAGATGTTCGTATACAGGGTGGAGAAATCAAAACTATTAAAATGAGTAGCTGCTTTTGTTTTGTTTAACTTTTTTAGTTTATTTAAAACCTCTATGGCATTGTCAGTAATCTAAAAATAGTTAACTCCAGTGTTCCAAGCTATACTTTTGCAGCATTGTTTAAAATGTTTTGTAACTAATTTAAGGCTTGAGGTTAGCAGTTGGGATAATGGCTATAAATCTACTACCTATTGGATTTTTGTGCATTTTTGGAAGCCAGTAAAAGGATGGTAAGTGTTTCATATCTGTAATAATTTTAATGTTATATTTAGTCATACATTTTTGGTGATTTGTTATAATATCTTCTATGTGACTATTACAAGACATATATGTTTGTGGGCTACTCCCATCACTAGTGCCAAGTTCCTTTAAAACTATATCCAAGTAATGTTTTTTGCAAACTATTAGGATATTGTTGCTGGCTTTATCTGCTGGTACTAAAACAAAATGTTTTTGAAAGTTATTTCAGTATTCTAGGCAAACTTTGTCTGACAGTACATGTTTCTTCATAGGGTTTTTTCCTTTCTTCCTAAGTCTGTCTATCCTAATTTGAACTGTTTCTAATACTCTACCTTCCCATTCATCCAGTGTTCTAATATCTACTTTTTTATGTTTTTGGCCTAACGTTTTTTATAATCCCTAATTTTTTTTGTTTTTTAACTATTTTGATGTTAGTGTCCAAGTTAATATTTTGTTCTCTAAACTTACTAAGCAATTTTCAATTTCAATTTATTTTCATTTATATAGCACCAAATCACAACAAGGTTACCTCAAGGCGCTTCACACAAGTAAGGTCTAACCTTACTAACCCAGAGAGCAACAGTAGGAAGGAACAACTCCCTCTGAGGAAGAAACCTCAAGCAGACCAGACTCAAAGGGGTGACGCTCTGCTTGGGCCATGCTACAGACACAAATTACAAAACAATTCACAAAATGAACATACAGGAAATGTTGCCTTTGCAACAGACACCAGACACCACACCCATCTCTGGATGGAGCTGCACCTCAAGGAGAGAGAAAAGAAAAAAAGCAGAATCAAGCATCAGAAAGACAAATACAGTGTAATTTGTCAGCATTAAGCAACAAGAAAAACAGAAGAAATACTAAGGTGATTGTGGCCACTAGCCCTAAGCTTCACTAAAAGACTCAGAATTTAGATAAAGTTGAGGCCGCGGCCTTTTCTAAACTTCCTGTTCTCAATTATTCCAAGGTTACCGGTTATTACATGTCCTGCTGGTTCATATTTGAAATCTGATGGGTGGCAATCGCAGCTAAGGTTTGTAGATCCTAATTCAAATTATAAATTTTTTATGCTTTGTTTGAAATTAAAAACTTTTCCAGCTATAGTTTTAGTATATGAATAGCTAATAACAGGGGGGTTTGATCACTGATGAAACTCGGTATAGTTTTTTTCAGCCCAGTCTCACATTTTTTTTTCCTCCTCCTGTCACGAAATGAGTCAAATTTTCATGACGGGTTTTTTCAACTGACTATTACTAACCCTACTCCTACGCCCAACCCTAAACTTAACCATAACCTAACCCTACTCTTTCTCCCAACACTAACAATAACCACCCCAAGCCCCCCCCCCACTTCATTTTTAATTTCGTGCAGCCATCACAGAATGAATTAGAATGAATTTGTGCTGCCGTGACAAAAATGAGGTGCTTTTTGTCACAATATCACAAACCAATAGATTAATGTATATTTTTGTGCTGCTGAATCAGTACTTGCTGTGAGACTGGGTTGAGTTTTTTGGATTGGTTTGCTATGTAGAATCTGTGATAGTGTGATAATTTCAATGCCTTTATTGTGAAAAGGCATTTTCAAAAAAGATTTTTTACTGTCAACGGTTATTATAGTTTTTTTTTTCCATTTTATCTAAGCCAAAGCTAAAGCTACGTAAGTCTTTTATGACAAGAGTATTGTATTTGCTAAAGCTATTATGATGCTAAGTTTATGTTGTAAAACTGAAAAAAATTAATGTGATAAGTTCATGTAGTAACCCAGGTCTATTGTGATTGTTAACTAGATCTCTCAATCTAAGTTCTAAACCTGTCTTTGTGGTAGCATGTCGTCTATTGCGCTTACGTGATCGTTTTTTTCAATATCATTTTTAGAAACATTACCTAGTTTTTTGGGTATTTGCCTGTATGGGTAAATTGTGGCTAGTTCCTTGTACCAGCATTCCTCCATTTGTAATCATTTAGAGACTAAGCTCAGGCATTCACCCTCTTCCAAAAATGCTTCCTCTATAGGCATTACATCTATGTCATCTACACTATGACCATATGAGCAAAAGTGTTGGTATAAAAATAAATCACACATTTTGTTAAACCTGTCTATGGTTGTTCATTCTACTTCTAAGGGTTTGGCTAGTTTCTCCCACATATTGGATTCCAATTTTTTTTGCAGCTAATCAAGTAAATTACATTTTTTGTTGTGCAAGTCATTTCTGTTTAACGTGAGCTAACCTAGTACTGTCTACCTGCAGCGTTACTACTGAACCTATTCCCTTCTACTATGTGTTTGCAAGTTTTACATCTACTACTAATGCATTTACTAAGTTTGGTGTCCTATGTAGCCTCAGTCACATCCCTTCCTACCAAGGTAGGGTTTGGGGAAGTAACATCATAATCACAGGACGAGTTAGTAATAAGAGGTCTACCCTCGTTTAAGGGACGAGAGTATGAGTCCATCACCTTGGTTTGCCGAGCTAAACGTAGCAATCTTTGTATCAAAAAGGGTTTTGTAGTAGTTTTAGTAAGTTAGAAAAGCTCAGTCAATGAGTTAGTCAGTTAAATTTAGTAGTAGTAGTAGTTCAGGCTTTTGACACAAAGCAGAAAGTTTGACCACATTAAACCCGTTTTGGCATCCCTGCAATGGCTTCCTGTTCCTGCAAGATCAGATTTTAAAGTACTGTTATTAGTTTATAAAATCGTTCATGGACTTGCACCTCCCTATCTGGCTGATCTGGTAAGCCCTTATGTACCAGCTCGTGCCCTGCGTTCTCAGGGTGCAGGACTTCTGTGTGTTCCCAGGGTGAATAAAAAGTCTGCCGGTCACAGAGCTTTCTCCTACCGTGCCCCAGCTCTGTGGAACGATCTCCCAGCACACATTCGGCAGTCGGATAATGTGGAGATTTTTAAGTCACATTTAAAGACTCATTTGTTTTCTCTGTTTTATCATTAGTATTATGAAGTGTTTTTATTCTTGTATTCTTTTATGGTTGTCTTTCTTTTATGGTCATTTTTTATTATGTTTTAAATTTTTTATTGTTTTTTGTGTGAAGCGCCTTGAGACGATTTTATCGTGAATTGGCGCTATATAAATTAATAAATTTGAATTTTAGGTTAGAAAAGCTCAGTCAATGAGTTAGTCAGTTACAAAAGCTCAGTCTCAGTTACACAATGTACAAACAACCATTGGAACATTACCAGGCACGAAAAATGTCCTCCCTTTTCTTAAAGTAGGTATTCACCAAAACCATTTCTATCCTTTTTGCAAACTCAACTACCATCTGGTCTTCCACATTCCTGTCCTTAATACCATATCTACTCATTACTTCCTCATCACCACTGTTCCCTTCACCAACATACCCATTGAAGCTCGCTCCAATCACCACGCTTTCATGCTTGGGTAAACTCTTCATTACCTTATCTTACTCACTCCAGAAATCTTGTTTCTCCTTTGGCACACAACCTAACTGTGGGGCATATGCACCAATGATATTTGCCCCTTCAATTTTCAAATTCACACACATCACCCTGTCAGACACGAGGGGAGGTGATGGTCTAGTGGTTAAGGTGTTGGGCTTGAGTCCAGAAGATCATGGGTTCAAATCCCCGCCTGACTGGAAAATCACTAAGGGCCCTTGGGCAAGGCCTTAGTGAGCTCCTTGTATGGCAGCACCCTGACATCGGGGTGAATGTGAGGCATAATTGTAAAGTGCTTTGAGCATCTGATGCAGATGGAAAAGCTCTATATAAATGCAGTCCATTGCTTAACCTCCAACACACTCTTAAGGGCCCCTTCACACATAGTATGAATGTGGTTGAATTGGACATGAAGCCAATTATAAAATTATACATTATATATTATAAATTATAAATCATTGTATATGTGTATAATTGTTTTTATAATTTATAATTATAAAATTATAAATTATACACAATTATAAATTATAAAAAAATCATACATTGTGATTTCTGGATTTTTTTTTTTTTTTAGATTATGTCTCTCACAGTGAACATGCACCTAAGATGAAAATTTCAGACCCCTCCATGATTTCTAAGTGGGAGAACTTGCAAAATCATAGGGTGTTCAAATACTTATTTTCCTCACTGTATGTGTCCTCACATGGAAATACATAAAAACATATATCGCTTTTGCGATGGGCTGGAGAGAGCGCACACTGACAGGCTGTCCCAGGCTCCAAGCTGAAACAGACCGTCGGTTCATGTGGACATGCAGCAGGTGCTATGAATGTCATGTCTGTCTGACAGGACACACGTGTCCTGTGAGCGATGTGCCACAGGACTGTATGACAAGCCAACAGTGTGACAAATATGGCACTTTCAGTCATGTATCAGCAAAAATATGCTGTAACAAATGCCGTTTGGTCAGTTATCACTGCGCTTTTTTCTGTTTTTATTTAAAATATATTTATGTCCTTGTTGATTTCAGGCTTTTTTTTTGCACCTTTTACAGGACAACAATGGTAGCGCAGTGGTAAAGTTTCTGGCTGGCAATCAGAGCTTTTGTTAATTGCAGGTTCGAATCCTGTAGGTGGCATGTATGTTTTTTTTTTTTTTCACAGCAGCTGCGCGATGTGGTTACGCATGCTCCAGCTGCTGAATTACAATTTCAAATTATTTTCATTTATATAGTGTCAAATCATGACAAAACTGCCTCAAGGCCCTTCAGAAAAGTAAGACTAACCTTACCAACCCCTCGCACTGTGCTGCGACGGTTTCGTGCTTATCCAGGGGAGCTCATCTCCCTGCTAGGTTGTTTAACAGGCTGTGTGAGCAGAGCTGTGGTATTTCTTTCAAATAGATGGTGATTTTTACAGCAATTACATCAAAATGAATGCAGTCGTCCCTTTAAAATAGAATCACAATGACAAACTAGAGCACCACGCTTGTAGAGCACAAACCTCCGTCAACACTCATGTCCAAATCCACAAATTTTTACAATGGAAAAAATGTCAAGGTCAAAGTCCTGTTAGAAGTGGGTTTTCATAAGCAAAAATATGATACAAAATAAAGCTCCAAAGGGCTTTTCAATGTTAAAAGAATCAAATACCCACTAAATCCACAATATGGATAAGATGTGGATCAACGTTAGTCTGTTCATTGAGCGTACCAATTTGCACCTCATTGTCACGAAGAAGACTAACTGGGGCACTTTTGACCGAGATATAATGTGAAATATACGAGGTCTGTTAGAAAAGTATTGTACCTTTTTATTTTTTTCAAAAACTATATGGATTTGATTCATATGTTTTTACGTCAGCCAAGCTTGAACCTTCATGCACATGCGTGAGTTTTTCCACGCCTGTCAGTTGCGTCATTCTTTTTTTTTTTTCTTTCTTTTTAATATTTATTTCATTCATTTAAAAGAAAAACAGAAAAGCAAAAAACAAAAGCACCACAATACCAGAATGAAAAGGAGCAGAAAGAAGAACAAGTCTTATGATTTCTGCCCCTTTTAACAATACAATCTTTCAATATACAGCATCATAGTCAACATTATTTAACAGATTGCATTTCTTTAACTTGTCACATACCACTGACCCATTTCATAATTATGACCAGAAATTAATAGATTACATCACTGACAGGTTACATTTAAACTTAAGACACTCCAAACATTATTAACAGTTTACTTTTTTTTTTTTTTGACTTTCTTGCAGCCCACTGACTTACTTCATAGTTTCATACTTACTTAATACATCTAATTTAATATGTTTTTTAAATAATTTAAGCGACCTTAATTCTTTAATTTCTTTATTAAGATTGTTCCATAATTTGACACCATTTACTGCAATACTCCTTTCCTTTACTTTGGTTCTAAATCTTGGTTTTTTAAAGACTTCTATTCCTTTCAATTTATAACTACTTACTCTTTTTTCAAACATATTTTGAATGTTTGTTGGTAAAGTATTTTTATTAACTTGGTACATCGTTTGTAATATTTTCAAATCAACTAAATCATGAAATTTAAGTACCCTATACTTAATAAACAATGGATTAGATGGATCTCTAAAACCACTGTTACTAATCACTTTTAAAGCTCTTTTCTGCAAAATAAATAAAGGTTGTATATAGGTTGTATATGTTGATCCCCAGATTTCTACACAGTAAGTTAAATATGGGACAATCAATGAATTGTACAATGTTAATAAACCATAACTATTTAATGAATATTTTACTTTATGCAAAACAGCAATGGCTTTCGCTATTTTTCCTTTTATGTAATTTATGTGTGACTTCCATGTAAGATCTTCATCAATCATGACTCCTAAAAATTTCATTTCTTTTACCCTTTGTATATCCATTCCATTCGCCTGTGGGTAGGCTTTGAGTGAGCACTGCTCCACCCCTCTCATCATTGTTTCATTGCGAGGAAATGGCGGAATGATTTGGGCTTTTTTTCCATCAGAATTTTTTCAGAAACTGTTAGAGACAGGCAGCTGGAAACCATTCGAAAAATTTATCTGGCTTTCGGTGAAAATTTTACGGGCTTCACAGAGAATAAGGAGTGTTACTACAGCTTTAAGGACAGCCCACAATGGTGCATGGCGCCGCGCTCCGAGCCCCCATTGAGAGGCAGAAACCACCACATCATTTCTAAACGGATCACTGTGTGGATCCGGGACTATCGTGTGCAATTTCTCTGGTTATCACAAGAGCTGAACATCAGCCATTTTCCGGCAGATTTCACTTTTAACAAGAGATTTTGTCATGGAAAGCCATGCGGAGGCTTCGCGCATCACGACCGATTTGCTGATGAAGCGAGACAAAGGAACACCTCCGTTTCGGAGTGTTAGAGGACAAGTCGGCTTTCAGTGCTTACCAGTCGAGTGAGTATAAGAGAAATTGTGGAGAGCTGGGCATGTCATGGGTGGAGCAGTGCTCACTCAAAGCCTGCCCATAGGCGAATGACGCAACCGACAGGCGTGGAAAAACTCACGCATGCGCACGAAGGTTCAAGCTTGGCTGACGTAAAAACATATGAATCAAATCCATATAGTTTTTGAAAAAAAATAAAAAGGTACGATACTTTTCTAACAGACCTCGTACATCAAATGGATCAAATTTTGTCAGGTGATAGTGAGTGCCAATCTGCACCTCACTTTCAAATATGAGAGTGATTGGGGCATATTTTAGTAAGATATGATGTAAAATATACATTAAATGGGGTTTTCAATATTAAATTCTAATGTCCAAAAAATCCACCATCTGGATCAGATCAGATCAGATCAAAGTCAAAGCTGGCTTTATTGTCAATTCTTCACATGTACTAGACATACAAGGAATCGAAATTTCGTTTCTCACCTTCCCTCTGTGATGACAGGACAAGACATTTCGACAATAAGGACAAGTATTTAGTATTTACAGTGTAGTGTCTGAGGTAATAGTAAAAATAAAAGTGGAGAGTGCAGTAGTGCAGACCATTCAGTATTTGTAGCAGCAGCAGATTTTTGTTAAGACACTGTGCAAGTGGTGTGATGGTGATAAACAAACAGTGCAGGACATTGTCATGGGCAACAGATATCATATATATATATTGAGGAAAATAAGTATTTGAACAAATCAAATCAATTTTATTTACTTTAATTTTATTTTTTACAATTTTATTACAATTTTATTTTTTTTATTTTTATTTTGTTTTATTTGATTTATTTTACCTTGTGTGTGCTTTTTATATGTGTTCATGTACCGGGCCGGCTTATGTGTGTTGTGTGTTATGTGTGTGTCGTCTGTCGTCATGAGGCCGGCCCTGCTGTTGACCTAATGCAGGATATACATCTGGAGCTGGTCCCCGGGCGCCTAAAGGCGACTTCTGCTCCTAACTGGCAATTAGGATGGGTTAAATGCAGTAAACACATTTCATTGTGCAGGGAACATGTTCCATTGTGCATATGACAATAAAATTCTTTTGAATCCTTGAATCCTTTGAATTTATATAGTGCCAAATCACAACAAACAGTCACCCCAAAGCACTTGATATTGTAAGGCAAAAGCCATACAATAATTACAGAAAAACCCCAACGGTCAAAACGACCCCATATGAGCAAGCACTTGGCGACAGTGGGAAGGAAAACTCCCTTTTAATAGGAAGAAACCTCCAGCAGAACCAGGCTCAGGGAGGGGCAGTCTTCTGCTGGGACTGGTTGGGGCTGAGAGGAGAGAGTCAGGAAAAACACATGCAGTGGAAGAGAGCAGAGATCAATCACTAATGATTAAATGCAGAGTGGTGCATACAGAGCAAAAAGAGGTGAATAAAAAGAAACACTCAGTGCATCATGGGAACCCCCCAGCAGTCTCAGTCTATAGCAGCATAACTAAGGGATGGTTCAGGGTCACCTGATCCAACCCTAACTATAAGCTTTAGCAAAAAGGAAAGTTTTATTGTGCAGGCATTGAAATAAATGTGGTCAGATTTCAGAAAGAAATAGCTGATATGTATTTATAAGACCCTTGTGAATGCAGTAAAGTAAATCTGTAAGCACAAATTTGTAATTCAGCGGAGAAATCTTCATTTAAAAATGACAAATTTGCAGCTAAAATTTAGCCCTCCGTGAAAACAGTTTGTACATCCGGATCATTTCCATGACGTCGGGGACAAGATGGAGCACTCGCGCCTTCAGTCCGATCCCGCATTGAAATTGATTTTATCTGTTAGTAATGTTACTATTATACACATCCTGGTTTCAACATCCAAAAGTAAGCTGCAATAAATGCGAGATACAGCTCTGCATGCTCAGATCAGCGGCGGCATCGACAGCAGGCGCCATTCTTCCCCGACGCCTCGCTCTCACTGCCTCCGATGCACTTACCGAGTGCATGCACTCGTTAAGTTCCACCGCGGGCCACTCACACCCCTGTGTCTGCTGTGCAGGCGCAGACACGTCCCTGTCTACTGAATGGAGGTGCAGCCAACTTGGCACAAGTCCAGAGACTACGCTCGCTGTTTTGATGGGGAGCGACCGGTGACACGTGTTGCTCGCAAGGACAGACTTCTTGCGGCAAAATCCGCAGCACCGCACGTCTCAGTAATCGGAGCCGCAGAGCTCCGTGGCCGCTGAGAGAGGTTTATATCTTTCTAATGACTTGGATTCTTTGCGGGTCCCGCATCCGTACCCCGCGACGGTAACACCGGAGGCTAAATTTTCAATGCGACACCACTCAATCAAACGGGCGTATGAAAAAGTCCCCAAAAATAATTTTCAAGCACAAATAAAAGAAATGTGTACTCACCAAGCGTACCGCAAGACAATATGAAGTTTTAAAAACTAGATCCTTCTGTATAAGACAAGAAAAAGGTGCAGATGCAAACTGACGGAAATCCACAAATTACAGTTGGCGTGCGCAATGCATGCTGGGATACGGTCTTCTCCCTGACGTCTCGGCAGCGTCATGGATGTGATGACAGTTTTGCAGAGGGCTAAATTTTAGCTGTAAATTTCTCATTTTTAAATGAAGATTTCTCCGTTGAATGACAGATCTGGGCTTGCAGATTTACTTTACTACATTCAGAAGGATCTTATGTGTAAATATAAGTCATTTTTTGGTCAAAAGATCTGACTGCATTTATTTCAATGCAGGTCTACTTTAAGTTTAATCTTAAAAGTAGAGAGGGTGTCTGTCTCCCTAATCCGAATTGGGAGCTGGTTCCACAGGAGAGGAGCCTGAAAGCTGAAGGCTCTGCCTCCCATTCTACTCTTACAAAACCTAGGAACTACAAGTAAGCCTGCTGTCTAAGAGCTAAGCGCTCTATTGGGGTGATATGGTACTATGAGGTCCCTAAGATAAGATGGGACCTGATTATTCAAAACCTTATAAGTAAGAAGAAGAATTTTAAATTCTATTCTGGAATTAACAGGGAGCCAAAGAAGAGAAGCCAATATGGGTGAAATATGCTCTCTCCTTCTAGTCCCTGTCAGTACTCTAGCTGCAGCATTTTGAATTAACTGAAGGCTTTTCAGGGAACTTTTAGGACAACCTGATAATAATGATTTACATTAGTCCAGCCTAGAAGAAATAAATGCATGAATTAGTTTTTCAGCATCACTCTGAGACAAGACCTTTCTAATTTTAGAGATATTGCGCAAATGCAAAAAAGCAGTCCTACATATTTGCTTAATATGCACATTGAAGGACATATCCTGATCAAAAATGCCTCCAAGATTTCTCACAGTATTACTGGAGGTCAGGGTAATGCCATCCAGAGTAAGGATCTGGTTAGACACCATGTTTCTAAGATTTGTGGGGCCCAGTACAATAACTTCAGTTTTATCTGAATTTAAAAGCAGGAAATTAGAGGTCATCCATGTCGTTATGTCTGAAAGACATTCCTGCAGTTTAACTAATTGGTATGTGTCCTCTGGCTTCATGGATAGATAAAGCTGGGTATCATCTGCATAACAATGAAAATTTAAGCAATGCTTTCTAATAATACTGCCTAATAATAACACCATGCGGTTTTGCAAGTTCTCCCACTTAGAAATCATGGAGGGGTCTGAAATTTTCATCTTAGGTGCATGTCCACTGTGAGAGACATAATCTAAAAAAAAAAAAAAAAAAAAAATCCGGAAATCACAATGTATGATTTTTTTTAATAATTTATTTGTATGTTACTGCTGCAAATAAGTATTTGAACACCTACCAACCAACAAGAATTCTGGCTCACACATTCTGCACTCTTTACCTGTATTAATTGCACCTGTTTGAACTTGTTACCTGTATAAAAGACACCTGTTCACACACTAAATCAATCACACCAACCTGTCCACCGTAGCCAAGACCAAAGAACTGTCTAAGGACACAGGGACAAAATTGTAGACCTGCACAAAGCTGGGATGACTACAGGACTAGCAAGCAGCTTGGTAGAAGACAACAACTGTTATGATTATTTATTAGAAAGTGGAAGGAACACAAGATGACTGTCAAGCTCCCTCAGTCTGGGATTCCATGCATAATCTCACTTTATGGGGTATGGATGATTCTGAGAAAGCTCAGAACTACACAGGAGGACCTGGTCAATGACCTGAAGAGAGCTGGGACCACAGTAAAAAAGATTACATTAGTAACACATGATGCTGTCATGGTTTAAAATCCTGCAGGGCAGCAAGGTCCCCCTGCTCAAGCCAGCACATGTCCAGGCCCGTTTGAAGTTCACCAGTGACCATCTGGATGATCCAGAGGAGGCATGGGAGAAGGTCATGTGGTCAGATGAGACCAGAATAGAGATTTTTGGAATCAACTCCACTTACCATGTTTAGAGGATGAGAACAACCCCAAGAAAACCATCCCAACCGTGAAGCATGGGCGTGGAAACATCATACTCTGGGGGTGCTCTTCTGCAAAGGGGACAGGATGACTGCACCGTATTGAAGGGAGGATGGATGGGGTCATGTATTGCGAGATTTTGGCAAAGAACCTCCTTCCCTCAGTAAAAGCATTGAAGATGGGTCATGGCTGGGTCTTCCAGCATGACAATGACCCCAAACACACAGCCAGGGCAACTAAGGAGGGGCTCCATAAGAAGTATTTCAAGGTCCTGGAGTGGTCTGGCCAGTCTCCAGACCTGAACACAATAGAAAATCTTTGGAGGGAGCTGAAACTCCAAGCCTGAAAGATCCAGAGAAGATCTGTATGGAAGAGTGGACCAAAATCCCTGCTGCAGTGTGTGCAAACCTGGTGAAAAACTACAGGAAACGTTTGACCTCTGTAATTGCAAACAAAGGCTACTGTAACAAATATTAACATTGACTTTCACAGGTGTTCAAATACTTATTTTCCTCACTGTATATATATATGTACACACACACACACACACACACACACACACATATACGAGGGCTGTCAATAAAGTTACGGTCCTTTTTATTTTTTTCAAAAACTAGATGGATTTCATTCATATGTTTTTACGTCAGACATGCTTGAACCCTCGTGCGCATGCGTGAGTTTTTCCACGCCTGTCGGTGACGTCATTCGCCTGTGAGCACTCCTTGTGGGAGGAGTCGTCCAGCCCCTCGTCGGAATTCCTTTGTCTGAGAAGTTGCTGAGAGACTGGCGCGTTGTTTGATCAGAATTTTTTCTAAACCTGTGAGACACACCGAAGTGGACACGGTTCGAAAAATTAAGCTGGTTTTCAGTGAAAATTTTAACAGCTGATGAGAGATTTTGAGGTGATTCTGTCGCTTTAAGGACTTTTCACGGTGTGAGACGTCGCGCAGCGCTCTCAGGCGGCGTCATCAGCCTGTTTCAAGCTGAAAACCTCCACATTTCAGGCTCTATTGATCCAGGACGTCGTGAGAGAACAGAGAAGTTTCAGAAGAAGTCGGTTTCAGCATTTTATCCGGATATTCCACTGTTAAAGGAGATTTTTTTAATGAAAGAAGTGCGGACGGGTCCGTGCGTCGGGACGCAGCCGACGCGGTGCGGTGGCACAGGAAAAACACCTCCGTGTTGATAACCATTTGTAAAATCCAGGCGGCTTTTGATGGCTTTCAGTGGAGTGAGTATATGAGAAATTGTTTAACAGGCAGGACATGTTCCAACTTGTCCTTAAGGCTTTCAACAGAGGTGTTTTTCCTGTGGCGGAGCGTCGCGGCGGCTGCGTCCCGACGCGCGGACCCGTCCGCACGTCTTTCATTAAAAAAATCTCCTTTAACAGTGGAATATCCGGATAAAATGCTGAAACCGACTTCTTCTGAAACTTCTCTGTTCTCTCACGACGTCCTGGATCAATAGAGCCTGAAATGTGGATGTTTTCAGCTTGAACAGGCTGATGACGCCGCCTGAGAGCGCAGCGCGACGTCTCGCACCGTGAAAAGTCCTTAAAGCGACAGAATCACCTCAAAATCTCTCATCAGCCGTTAAAATTTTCACTGAAAACCAGCTTAATTTTTCGAACCGTGTCCACTTCGATGTGTCTCACAGGTTTAGAAAAAATTTTGATCAAACAACGCGCCAGTCTCTCAGCAACTTCTCAGACAAAGGAATTCCGACGAGGGGCTGGACGACTCCTCCCACAAGGAGTGCTCACAGGCGAATGACGTCACCGACAGGCGTGGAAAAACTCACGCACGCGCACGAGGGTTCAAGCATGTCTGACGTAAAAACATATGAATGAAATCCATATAGTTTTTGAAAAAAATAAAAAGGACCGTAACTTTATTGACAGCCCTCGTATATATATATATATATATATATATATATATATATATATATATATATATATATATATACGAGGGTAGGCTGAAAAGTTCTAAGGCTCACTATAATGCAGTTAATGCATTACTCCTTCATGGGGAGCCTTAGAACTTTTCAGCCTACCCTTGTATATATATATATATATATATATATATATATATATATATATATATATATATATATATATATATATATATATATATAGAGGGAGAGAGAGAGAGAGAGAGAGAGAGAGAGAGAGAGAGAGAGAGAGAGAGAGAGAGAGAGAGAGAGAAAGAATCAATCAATTTTGTTGCCCCAAGGCGCTTTATATTGCTGTGGAGGGGAGCAGAGATCAATCACTAATGATTAAATGCAGAGTGGTGCATACAGAGCAAAAAGAGAAAGAAACACTCAGTGCATCATGGGAACCCCCCAGCAGTCTGAATCTATAGCAGCATAACTAAGGGATGGTTCAGGGTCACCTGATCCAGCCCTAACTATAAGCTTTAGCAAAAAGGAAAGTTTTAAGCCTAATCTTAAAAGTAGAGAGGGTGTCTGTCTCCCTGATCTGAATTGGGAGCTGGTTCCACAGGAGAGGAGCCTGAAAGCTGAAGGCTCTGCCTCCCATTCTACTCTTACAAACCCTAGGAACTACAAGTAAGCCTGCAGTCTGAGAGCGAAGTGCTCTATTGGGGTGATATGGTACTATGAGGTCCCTAAGATAAGATGGGACCTGATTATTCAAAACCTTATAAGTAAGAAGAAGAATTTTAAATTCTATTCTAGAATTAACAGGAAGCCAATGAAGAGAGGCCAATATGGGTGAGATATGCTCTCTCCTTCTAGTCCCCGTCAGTACTCTAGCTACAGCATTTTGAATTAACTGAAGGCTTTTCAGGGAACTTTTAAGACAACCTGATAATAATGAATTACAATAGTCCAGCCTAGAGGAAATAAATGCATGAATTAGTTTTTCAGCATCACTCTGAGACAAGACCTTTCTAATTTTAGAGATATTGCGTAAATGCAAAAAAGCAGTTCTACATACTTGTTTAATATGCGCTTTGAATGACATATCCTGATCAAAAATGACTCCAAGATTTCTCACAGTATTACTAGAGGTCAGGGTAATGCCATCCAGAGTAAGGATCTAGTTAGACACCATGTTTCTAAGATTTGTGGGGCCAAGTACAATAACTTTTAAACTTTGTTTAAAAGCAGAAAATTAGAGGTCATCCATGTCTTTATGTCTGTAAGACAATCCTGCAGTTTAGCTAATTGGTGTGTGTCCTCTGGCTTCATGGATAGATAAAGCTTGGTATCATCTGCGTAACAATGAAAATTTAAGCAATGCCGTCTAATAATACTGCCTAAGTGAAGCATGTATAAAGTGAATAAAATTGGTCCTAGCACAGAACCTTGTGGAACTCCATAATTAACCTTAGTCTGTGAAGAGGATTCCCCATTTACATGAACAAATTGTAATCTATTAGATAAATATGATTCAAACCACCGCAACGCAGTGCCTTTAATACCTATGGCATGCTCTAATCTCTGTAATAAAATTTTATGGTCAACAGTATCAAAAGCAGCACTGAGGTCTAACAGAACAAGCACAGAGATGAGTCCACTGTCTGAGGCCATAAGATCATTTGTAACCTTCACTAATGCTGTTTCTGTACTATGATGAATTCTAAACCCTGACTGAAACTCTTCAAATAGACCATTCCTCTGCAGATGATCGGTTAGCTGTTTTACAACTACCCTTTCAAGAATTTTTGAAAGAAAAGGAAGGTTGGAGATTGGCCTATAATTAGCTAAGATAGCTGGGTCAAGTGATGGCTTTTTAAGTAATGGTTTAATTACTGCCACCTTAAAAGCCTGTGGTACATAGCCAACTAATAAAGATAGATTGATCATATTTAAGATCGAAGCATTAAATAGTGGTAGGGCTTCCTTGAGCAGCCTGGTAGGAATGGGGTCTAATAGACATGTTGATGGTTTGGATGAAGTAACTAATGAAAATACCTCAGACAGAACAATCTGAGAGAAAGAGTCTAACCAAATACTGGCATCACTGAAAGCAGCCAAAGATAACGATACGTCTTTGGCATGGTTATGAGTAATTTTTTCTCTAATAGTTAAAATTTTATTAGCAAAGAAAGTCATGAAGTCATTACTAGTTAAAGTTAAAGGAATACTCAGCTCAATAGAGCTCTGACTCTTTGTCAGCCTGGCTACAGTGCTGAAAAGAAACCTGGGGTTGTTCTTATTTTCTTCAATTAGTGATGAGTAGTAAGATGTCCTAGCTTTACGGAGGGCTTTTTTATAGAGCAACAGACTCTTTTTCCAGGCTAAGTGAAGATGTTCTAAATTAGTGAGACGCCATTTCCTCTCCAACTTACGGGTTATCTGCTTTAAGCTGCGAGTTTGTGAGTTATACCACAGAGTCAGGCACTTCTGATTTAAAGCTCTCTTTTTCAGAGGAGCTACAGCATCCAAAGTTGTCTTCAATGACGATGTAAAACTATTGACGAGATACTCTATGTCACTTACAGAGTTTAGGTAGCTACTCTGCACTGTGTTGGTATATGGCATTAGAGAACATAAAGAAGGAATCATATCCTTAAACCTAGTTACAGCGCTTTCTGAAAGACTTCTAGTGTAATGAAACTTATTCCCCACTGCTGGGTAGTCCATCAGAGTAAATGTAAATGTTATTAAGAAATGATCAGACAGAAGGGAGTTTTCAGGGAATACTGTTAAGTCTTCAATTTCCATACCATAAGTCAGAACAAGATCTAAGATATGATTAAAGTGGTGGGTGGACACATTTACATTTTGAGCAAAGCCAATTGAGTCTAATAATAGATTAAATGCAGTGTTGAGGCTGTCATTCTCAGCATCTGTGTGGATGTTAAAATCGCCCACTATAATTATCTAGAGAGAGATTGGAGTGATTGGGGCATGTCTGATTAAGATATAATGTAAAATATACATTAAATTATGTTTTCAATGTTAAATATAAATGGCCACAAAATCTGTAATCTGAATCAAACATTGTCAGTCAGCAAAGGATACCATCCTCCATAATGCTCTCAAATATGAAAGAAATGCAATTTGTTTTTACTTATCGATTTTTTAAAATTCATTCAATGTTAAATATACTTCCCAAGATTTTTCTTGACTTTGCCCTTTGACCTATGACCTTCAAAAACTGAATCACTTCTTACAAATCAGGATATGATTCTTCAGTTTAAAAAAAATCATGATGATATATGAAAAACTGTGGGTTTCAGGCTGTTCACAAACAGACAAACAAAGGTAAAAATCACACTTATGTAAATTTTGTCATTAATCCACAGTAGGGCTGCAGCTAAAGAATATTTTTGGAATTGAGTAGTCTATCAATTATTCTTATTGATTAATCAAGTAATTGAATAAAAAGTACTTTTGCATTTTTAAACAATATCAAGAGCAGGGGCCTGTACTACGAAGCAAGGTTAACTTACTCAGATGTAACCCAGGGTTAACTCCTTAAACCGGGGTTGACAAAACCTGGTCTTCTCAAGTGGTGTTAATTGGTACTACGACGCTGATTAAGATGTTGATTTGTTGAACCTGTGTCAACCTAATTGGAGTTTGTACGCGTTCACATAAAAGGGGCAGGTTGCAGCGCACGTCACCATTTTTCAAGATGGCGTGGTCACCTTGCTTTACTGAAGAAGAATGCATGATTATTATGCGGAGCTACGAGGAATTTAAATTAACATTAAGGGGGAAATCGAACACATCGTCTGCCAATAAAGCAAGATAGGCTTGTTGGCAACGTATTGCTGATCGGGTAAATGCGTAAGTACAATTCAATTGTTCTCCAAATCTGTTACAGATGATTAACCTGTGGAATGTCTGATATGTGTAAAAAATGACCTTCTTTCATTAATTACGCCCAGATGCAACACGATTCAGAAGTGGGCATAGGCCTACTAATACGAGGGTAGGCTGAAAAGTTCTAAGGCTCCATTACTCCTTCATGGGGAGCCTTCAAACTTTTCAGCCTACCCTCGTAAATGTTAGGTTAATATAATGTTTCCTAAATAGGCTACCTTAACTGTATGATTGCTATTCCTAATCATGTCACTATTTCAGATGCAATAGCAGTGCCAAATGCACCTGGCAGCAGGTGAAGATGAAATATAAAAACATCCTTCAGAACGGTAGGTTTATAGTCATAGCTTGTATTAATATTTATTCATTACGAATGATTACGAAAGATGTTTCTAGTCTCCACTTGACTGCCTATTTCTTTCACAGCTAATAAGAAAAAGGTGTCTGTGAAGGGTATTGGTGGAGGGAAGGCACCTGAAGCTTTCACACCAGATGAGGAGTTGGCAATAGCCAACAACAGTGGAAGGCCGATTATGGAGGGGGTTGAGGGAGGCATGCAGTCCCATCCTGGTGCTGGGGAAAGCAGCCGTTATGTGCATGGTAATATGACATTCAAGTTTTACAGTGAAATGGTGATTTCATGATATTCAGTTTCATGTGTGTTGTACAGTTGAGGGGGAGAATGTGGAGCTCCTCCAGCCACCACAACCTAGCACCTCCAGTGATCCTCAGGCACAGGTAGTATAAGAATGGAGTTGAATTAAGTGTGATGTAGGCGCAGCTTCACAAGTGCACATGTTTATTACAGCAGGAGGTGGGTGAGGACTTAGGTGAGGATGTGGATGAGGACACCCTAACTGCCGGTTCAGACATGCACATCCAGGTTGGTTCATCACTCATACTTTACACTGAATAATATAGGAAGATGACTTATTACACTGCAGTGTTGCATCTGTGAATTGAGTGATTTTTATTTTTCAGGAAGAGTTGCAGCAGCCTCCTTCCCCTCCTGTGGCAACCTCCTCTCGGACAGCACGAACTGACAGGGTACATGTGCTCTGTGTTTGATTCCTCATGGTCAAACTTTATGCCTACTTAATGTCTTACTTACAGTAATTGATTATATAGGCAGGATCAGACAATGTGCACAGCCTATACGAGGTCTATTAGAAAAGTATCCGACCTTATTATTTTTTTCAAAAACCATATGGATTTGAATCACGTGTGATTGCGTCAGACAAGCTTGAATCCTCGTGCGCATGCGTGAGTTTTTCCACGCCTGTCGGTTGCGTCATTCGCCTGTGAGCAGGCTTTGACTGAGGAGTGGTCCAGCCCCCTCGGCGGATTTTCATTGTCAGGAAATGTCGGAATGATTTGGGCTTTTTTTCCATCAGAATTTTTTCAGAAACTGTTAGAGACTGGCAGCTGGAAACCATTCGAAAAATTTATCTGGCTTTCGGTGAAAATTTTACGGGCTTCACAGAGAATAAGGAATGTTACTACAGCTTTAAGGACAGCTTTAAGGACGGCTTTAAGGACGCTCGGCGCGCCGCGCTCTGTGCCACCATCGAGAGCCACAAACCACCGGATCATTTCTAAATGGATGGCTCTGTAGACCCGAGACCGTCGTGTGCACTTTCTCTGGTTATCACAAGAGCTGAACATCAGCCATTTTCCGGCAGATTTCATTTTTAACAAGAGATTTTGTCATGGAAAGCCGAGCGGAGGCTTCGCGCGTCACGACCGATTTGCTGATGGAGCGAGACAAAGGAACACCTCCGTTTTGGTCTCACAGGACGGCTTTGAGATGGCGTTCAGACAGCTGTCGGTGGTTTTTCCATCGAGTGATTATCAGAGAAATTGTGGATGTGCCTGGAATTGCCAGAACATGTCCCGTGAGGCTTCATCACAGCGTTGCTTTGCGCCATGCGGCACCGCCGCGACGCACGGAATTCCTCCGCACGTCTGTCTCAATGTGCCGAAAAAGTGCTGGTGTCCACGTCTTTTCACAATTCCTGTGCTAGTCAGACGATGTCCCGGATAAAACACAGCGTCCAGTTTGGAAATGAACGGCACATTCCACTGTTACAGGAGTTTTTGTCATGGAAAGAGGAGCGGAGACTTCACGCATCGCGGCGGTGCCGCATGGTGCACAGCAACGCCATGATGAAGCCTCACGGGACATGTTCTGGCATGTCCAGGCACATCCACAATTTCTCGGATAATCAGCAAATCGGTCGTGACGCGCGAAGCCTCCGCTCGGCTTTCCATGACAAAATCTCTTGTTAAAAGTGAAATCTGCCAGAAAATGGCTGATGTCCAGCTCTTGTGATAACCAGAGAAAGTGCACATGATGGTCTCGGATCCACAGAGCCATCCATTTAGAAATGATCTGGTGGTTTGTGGCTCTCGATGGCGGCACGGAGTGCAGTGCCGAGCGTCCTTAAAGCCGTCCTTAAAGCCGTCCTTAAAGACGTCCTTAAAGCTGTAGTAACACTCCTTTTTCTCTGTGAAGCCCGTAAAATTTTCACCGAAAGCCAGATAAATTTTTTGAATGGTTTCCAGCTGCCAGTCTCTAAGTTTCTGAAAAAATTCTGATGGGAAAAAAAGCCCAAATCATTCCGCCATTTCCTGACCAATGAAAATCCGTCGAGGGGGTGGACCACTCCTCACTCACTGCGTCATTCGCCTGTGAGCAGGCTTGCTCACAGGCGAATGACGCAACCGACAGGCGTGGAAAGACTCACGCATGCGCACGAGGGTTCAAACTTGTCTGACGCAATCACACGTGATTCAAATCCATATGGTTTTTGAAAAAAATAATAAGGTCAGATACTTTTCTAATAGACCTCGTATAAGCACATGCTTGAGCTCGACTGAGAGAAGAAGAAACTTCAAATAAAGAAACTGAGGCTTGAAATTGAGAAGCTAGATAGGCTACAGTAAGTCTACATTTACCAGTTTCATCAATGTGTGTACCATCATTCATTGATCCCACCTGATTTTCAGGAAAGGGAGAGGCCATAATAAAACATCTTGAATGTGTTTCTTTGTGTGGGTGTTTTTACTTTTAATGAGTGAAAAATTGGTTTGTGATTGCCTCTCTCACTGCACGTCCTGTGGGTTGGTCAAGGGTCATGGGGTCAACAATGTCTGGGAGCATAGGAGGGACATTTGGGACTTTCTTTACCAATTGTGGCAATATTGTGAAGCACCACACACGCACTTATAACCTGACAGGCCCACTCTGGCTTTACACGAAGGCCATTCAGACAGGAGAAACGTGCCTTCAAAATGCCAAACGTCATTTCAATCCTGGCCCTTGTGATGCTGTGAGCGGCATTAAAATGTCTCTGCGCCCTTGTTTGTGGGTCCGAATAGGGCGTTTGCAGATGCCTCAGACACGGGTATCCACTTTCCCCCAGCAGCAGACCATCAAAATGCCCTTTAATGAAATGGAAAATGTCACATGCAAGTTTATGTCCCAAAACAACTTTGGGATGCTAACTGCCTTACCCTCTTCAAATTTTGCAGATAGGATGGACTCCCTGAAAATGCGGGAGTTGTGGACTGCACCTGGCCACCTTGTATCCAGGCTGGTCACCATGTACTGGTGATCACATGTCATCTAAGGATTTAAAGCCAGTAATGGTCATTCTGTTAACATAGTTACATATATATCACTTTGGCATGAAGGTTATCCAACAGGACAGCCCCATGTGGGGAGAAAAAGAATGTGAAATATGTAATTATAGTAAATGTATATTAGAATATTTAGAAAAATCAACCAAACCAAAGCAACCCTTATGTTGCTGAAATAAATGAAAAGAAGGTGAGCTTAGAGTGGACTACACGATAATGGGTATATGAAATAGGCCGAATAGAACGGCTATACCTGCACATTGATACTGTGAAAAGATTTGCGATTGACATAATCGCCCTCGTGCTCTCCCAGGGGTGCACTGATTGGGATTTGCGTGCAATCAACGGCTCCTATTACTCTTGGGAAACCTAGGAGAAATTGTTATAAGCCCCACTTCGCCTAATTAATGGACATGCATTAGACCTATTTTGATATTAGTAATTATGTGCATAAAACCCTTCTTTGATTTGCATTGCGGATAAATGGCCAGGGAAAACGACAAATGCATCCAACAGTTTAGATAGAGCAAGTACTACCTTGCGAATCATACGACATACAGTATTCTTGCTCAGATGTTCAGCATCACCGATGGAATACATAAATTGTCCACTGGCAAAATAAGCACAAGGCACATTAGCTGCTCGATCGTCAGGGCATTGCTACGATGGGTGATGTTACAGACACCTGGCCCGATCAGCTGACAAAGATAACGAATTCCCTCGGCTGAGAATCTATATCTTTCATAGAGAATATCGTCCGGGTATGTCAGCGGATTCTGGCGGTATTTAAAAACCCTTGCCCTGCGAAGAGAGCCCCTCACAATTTGTGCCCCAATATCAAACGGATCATCCAGGTAGGCCGGCATTGTCTTCGGAGTGATTGAAGGTGGATGGGCGGTACTTATAAAGGGAGTGGTTAAGCGAAAACCTCAAGCTAACCTAGAACATAACCTGCTCGGAGCAGGTTTGGCATGCAGCGTAAATTGCCATGGCAGCATACCTCGTTCAAAACTCAACCTATCATTCTTTTTGAGTTCTACTCATGTGGTGATACCTTATTTACACCAGGATGTTAATAAAATCAATGCTTGTTATTCTCAGAATAAAGTACTTATATCCACAGTTTCAAATTGCATAGGTCAAATGGTGTCCACTTTATGGTCTTCTCAAAACATTAAAATTACTGTTCTGGATGCTCAGAATGCATCTGAGTTCATCTAGAAACCGTTGGCTTCTGGGGGCCTAAAGCGGCCCCCAGACCCCTGGCCTATGTGCTTCGGCCTTGCGGGACTCGCACTTTGTCCCCCCCAATTTCTAGTTCAAATTTGTGCCCTTGGTTTTGAGCAGTGGGCACAGATAAACAAAAAATTAACTTCGATAACAGATAATCAGATAACTGAAAAGTTATCTTTGATAAAGATAAAATGATAAACCACCCAAAAATGTATCGGAAGTTACAGATAACCAATAACTTCCAGTATTGTCTCTGGTACATTTGCAACAACTAATAAATTGAAATTGAGTTTTAACACCACGATCGCTTCTGGTAGCATCAAAAGCTACAACAGACCAAAACAATGAGCCCACACTTCTGTCTTTCAACATCTTACCCCCTGCTGGAAACTTTTGTTTACTACACAGCATCCAGCACAGACAAGCTGAAAACAGCCACAAAACACAGCTCTCTATCAATCATAATGCTCCGGTCAGACGGAGGTCTTGGAAAATAAAGCGATACTGACTTATGGTTTTGATTTATAAATAACATTAACAATGACAGAATAACTCCATTAATGTCAATTCTGTCATTTGTACAAAGTTAAAATATAACATATATTTTTTAATGTTGAATAATGCACTAATTCTGAGGTTTTGTAACAAACACAGACAGATCGCAAAGGATTCTGGGTAAAATGTGCCTCTGCTAAACACTGATTGGTTCAGTCATTCATTATGTAAACCAACATGTTAATGTGACATGTGTCGTGTGTTTACAGATAAATGTGCTTTTGTAAAATTTTCCATTTTTTTATTTGTAAAAATAGCCTTTTTTACGGAGCCCTGGAAGTGTTATTGCAAAATGTTTTGCATGTGGAGAGAATTGTATGATGTTTTATCTTATCTTTATGACCTATTTCTCACACAATATTGTCATGTGCTCTCATGAATTTGATGATGTTTTATGATGTTGTGTGCACGTTTTATTATATTGTGCAATGTGCACACGTTTTATTAGATTGTAAAACGTGCACTCAATATTGACACATAAATGTTGGCTATTTGCCCTATTGACGTTTCAAATCCCACAAAACCTTGGAGAGGTCGCCGCACTGCGAGATCTCAGTAACATTGAGAACTGCATTGAGACGCTCTGATCACGCTGCACTTTAACTGCACACAGACAAAACCATTAACATCGCAACATAAAACTATGTTTATATTGCCTAAAACTCTCGTGAATATATTCTCTGGATTTATAGACATTGTTATTGTGTTTATTTTATGTAAACATTTGAGAATCACAGGCTGTCTCTCTCTGTGACCAGATGTGGGCATGTGCATACAGGGGCAACCACTCATTTCAAGCAAATCACACAATGCATGAAGGAGTTATGACATGTTGATGGTTCATCCAGTAGGGGGTGCTCAGTGTACAAACAGAGGGGCCAGGTGTGTTGAGGGTCCAACCGTCATCATACATGTGAAGTTTCAAGTCAATCAGGCAAAGCATGAAGGAGTTATCATGACTTGATGTTCTATGACGAAGGGTGAAAATGGAGGCACCACAGCGGCCACACTCTTCAACATAGAGAAAAGCTTTCGATAACTTTTGGTTAGTATCATCTCTGGATGCTGTTAAATAAATCTGAAGTGCATTGGACCAAATCCCTAGGAGGAGTTCTAGAAGACACCCCTATGAATTGTAAGAGGTTGTCGTGCTCGACCTGTGTATCAATTTTCATGATGATGTGACAAAATTAAAGCCGTCAAAAGGAAGAACGTATTTTCATGGCGAATGGGCAATATTCGGCACGCTGCCACACGGACGTTACTCGTAACTTCACGGCGTTCATCGCCTACGTTCAGCAATTTGTTTTGCCTGTTTTAGAAGTGGAATGAAGTTTATTGGGTTAAGTATGTGACATCAGGACCTCTTAAAGTAAAAGTAGGACATTTCTCACCACCACCGGGGGGCGCTATGGCACAGGTGCGAACTTAAGATATGTAGACGTTCAGGACGGAGCCCTCATCATGTCCAGCAAGTTTGAAGGATCTACGATGAAGTATGTGGGCGTGACAGCCTTTCGAAGTGAAATGGCGTGCTCCGAAAAGCTCGCCAAAGTTTGACGACCCCTAGCAGCCACGCCTTTTGACTTAATTAGAATCTTTTGATAACTTTTGATCACCATTGTGTCGTGATGATTTTGACCAAATTTGAAGACGATCGGATGAGATCCCTAGGACGAGTTTGTTCAAATGTAAGTAGTGGAAATGGGCAAAAATGGCAAAAATTTGCTCAAAATCGAAACTTAAAATCAAAATGGCCGACTTCCTGTCGATATTTCACCATGACAGTAAGAGACTTTTTCGTGCGTCCTGGCATGGTAAATATGTGTACCAAATTTCGTGAGGCTACGACGAAAAAAGCCCAAAGCAGAGGGGTTTTTGAAAATTTCTAGGGGGCGCTATTTCGTGATTTTTCTGCGACCATGTGCGACGCCCCCACAATATCGAATTTCGGATCCGGCCGGACGACTTTGGAATGTTTGGTGAGTTTTTGAGCATGGGAAGAGGCCGAAATTTCGATTTCAAGAGTGAGAATAATAATAATAAGTAGGACTGCAAGCAGTCATATACAGGCCCTCGTTCCGCGCAACCGCCTACCCAGGCCAGTGGGTGCCCTTGTGACCACATGTGGGCATGTGCACGCAGGGGCAACCACTCATCACACAGTTAAAATTTTAAACAAATCACACAATGCTTCAAGGAGTTATGACATGTTGATTGTTTGTTCATCCACTAGGGGGCACTCAGTGTACAAACAGAGGGGCTGGGTGTGTTCAGGGGCCAACTGTCATCATACATGTGAAGTTTCAAGTCAATCAGGCAAAGCATGAAGGAGTTATCATGACTTGATGTTCCATGGCAAAGGGTCAAAATGGCGGCACCATAGCGGCCACACCCTTCAACATAGAGAAACGTTTTCGATAACTTTTAGTTAGTATCATCTTTGGATGTTGACAAAGAAATTTGAAGTGCATTGGACAAAATCCCTAGAGGAGTTCGTTCAAATACAACATGTGGAAATCAATTCAAAATGAGAAGAAAATTCAAAATAGCCGACTTCCTGTTTGGAGTAGACTCATGGTGACAAGAGACTTTTTTGTACGTCTATGCAAGTCACACATGTGTACCAATTTTCATCTCCCTACTCCAAAAAAAACCCTATGGGGAGGGGTTTTTGAAATTTTCAAGGGGGCGCTATTGACGCACTTTGATCGCCTTGTATTTTAATTTGGCACTTATTGCCTTTATTTGCTATCAGCTACGGTTTACTTCCTGTTTGAGATTTGATGCTTTTATTTTGCAGAGAACACTTCCTGTTTTTAACTGTTGGTGCGAGTTAGCTTAACAGCATTAACAGCATTAATAGAC